>NC_133326.1:605040798-605408923 GCF_042186555.1 Aquarana catesbeiana | reverse complement strand
AGAGTGTCTGTGAGGGGTTGCAGTGTTGTGGCACCAGCACCAGTGCCTAGGGCCCAATTTTTCTGCCCCTGTCTAACAGGGGCGTGTAATTACAATTTTTGATGCAATACTTTGCAGCAGGGCTCGTTCCTGCGTTCCAACTAGAGTGTCTGTGAGGGGTTGCAGTGTTGTGGCACCAGCACCAGTGCCTAAGGCCCAATTTTTCTGCCCCTGTCTAACAGGGGCGTGTAATTACAATTTTTGATGCAATACTTTGCAGCAGGGCTCGTTCCTGCGTTCCAACTAGAGTGTCTGTGAGGGGTTGCAGTGTTGTGGCACCAGCACCAGTGCCTAAGGCCCAATTTTTCTGCCCCTGTCTAACAGGGGCGTGTAATTACAATTTTTGATGCAATACTTTGCAGCATGGCTCGTTCCTGCGTTCCAACTAGAGTGTCTGTGAGGGGTTGCAGTGTTGTGGCACCAGCACCAGTGCCTAAGGCCCAATTTTTCTGCCCCTGTCTAACAGGGGCGTGTAATTACAATTTTTGAAGCAATACTTTGCAGCAGGGCTCGTTCCTGCGTTCCAACTAGAGTGTCTGTGAGGGGTTGCAGTGTTGTGGCACCAGCACCAGTGCCTAAGGCCTAATTTTTCAGCTCCTGTTCAACAGGGGCATGTAATTACAATTCTTGATCTAATATTTCACAGCAGGGCCCTGTGAGGGCTTACAGTGTTGTGGCCACAGCAACACCTAAGGCCCAAATTTCTGCTGAGTATATAGGGCAGGACCCTACTTTCAAACATCTAACTTACAAACGACTCCTACTTGCAAACGGAAGGAGACAACAGGAAGTGAGATGAAATCTACCCCTAGGAAGGGAAATTCTCTCCTGTAAGAGTTAATATGGGAAAACAATTTCTCCTTTCCACTGATGCTTTCCAATCCTTGTTCCACAAAAAAACCCAAATTTTCAAAAAACATTTTTCATTGGGACAAAAAAGTGAGGTGAAATCTTCTGAAGAGGAGGAAAGACAGCAAAACAAATGTCACAGGGGTGATAACCCTTCCCTATGTTTTCCAAAAAGCTTAGAAAAGATTTTTTGGCTGGAGCTAAACACGTTAAAAATGTTCAAAATTACAAACAGATTCTACTTAACAACAAACCTACAGTCCCTGTCTTGTTTGCACCGCCTGTATACTGCTGTTCAGAGTATATAGGGCCTGGTGGCCCCACACCTTTCCTTATTTTAATTTGGGTGCGGGGTTCCCCTTAATATCCATACAAGACCCAAAGGGCCTGGTAATGGACTGGGGGGTACCCATGCCGTTTGTCTCACTGATTTTCATCCATATTGCCATGACCCGACATGACATTAAACCCGCAAGCAGTTTTAAATGAGATTTTTTCCTTTAAAAATGACATTTGGTGCAGGGACTGTTCTAAACATGGGAAACACGCGTCACTTTACAGGCATACTATAGACACCCCCCAGGTACGATATTTAAAGGAATATTTCACTTTTTTTTTTTTACTTTAAGCATCATTAAAATCACTGCTCCCGAAAAAACGGCCGTTTTTAAAAGTTTTTTTTGCATTGATACATGTCCCCTGGGGTAGGACCCGGGTCCCCAAACCCTTTTTAGGACAATACCATGCAAATTAGCCTTTAAAATGAGCACTTTTGATTTCGAACGTTCGAGTCCCATAGACGTCAATGGGGTTCTAACGTTCGTGCGAACTTTCGGTCCGTTCGCGGGGGGTGTTCGGCTCATCCCTAGTAGCCACGTATTCCAACAAGGTTGCCACAAGCGACCTTCTGAATTACCAGTCTAACAAGCAATTTGAGCCAGCATTGATAACTAGTGCCAAATCTGCCTCTCAGGATTAGCTTGCTTATACAATAAATCATGCGGCTTTCAGCACTTTTCAAGCTCTGATGAAGGGATGCTTTGCAACATAATGCAGTCTATTTATAAAAGCAAATATTGCAAGTATTATCCAAGCTGTCTCAAATTATTTTCATATTTTGTCTAAGACATTTCCTATGATAGTCAGCTCCATCTGGTGGCCATAATGCAGTATTTTGCTGATTGAGGCATTTCTGGAGTATTTGTATTGATGTTTCTGAAGATCATAGGAAATAAATGTATTAGACAAAATCTAGGGATAATTTATGATGGCTGGGCCAATGCTCGGGACCCATATAGACCCCTATGTGTTGGATTTTTATTGAATACAGCAATACATTAAAAAAAAATTATTATCAACGTAATACAACGTTGAATATTGGTGACAGTTTTGGTGCTTTCCTCTATATACAGTATCTTATAAAAGTATACCCCTCACATTTTTATAAATATTTTATTATATCTTTTCATGTGACAACACTGAAGGAATGACACTTTGCTACAATGTAAAGTAGTGAGTGTACAGCTTGTATAACAGTGTATATTTGCTGTACCCTCAAAATAACTCAACACACAGCCATTAATGTCTAAACTGCTGGAAACAAAAGTGAGTACACCCCTAAGTGAAAATGTCCAAATTGTGCCCAAAGTGTCAATATTTTGTGTGGCCACCATTATTTTCCAGTACTGCCTTAACCCTCTTGGGCATGGAGTTCACCAGAGCTTCACAGGTTGCCACTGGAGTCCTCTACCACTCCTCCATGACGGCATCACGAAGCTGGTGGATGTTAGAGACCTTGCGCTCCTCCACCTTATGTTTGAGAATGCCCCACAGATGCTCAGTAGGGTTTAGGTCTGAAAACATGCTTGGCCAGTCCATCACCTTTAACCTCAGCTTTTTTAGCAAGGCAATGTTCGTCTTGGAGGTGTGTTTGGGATTGTTATTATGTTGGAATACTGCCCTGCTGCCCAGTCTACAAAGGGAGAGGATCATGCTCTGCTTCAGTATGTCACAGTACATGTTGGCATTCATGGTTCCCTCAATGAACTGTAGCTCCCCAGTGCCGGCAGCACTCATGCAGCCCCAGACTATGACATTCCCACCACCATGCTTGACTGTAGGCAAGACACACTTATCTTTGTACTCCTCACCCGTTTGCCGCCACACACGCTTGACACCACCTGAACCAAAAATGTTTATCTGGGTCTCATGAGACCACAGGACATGATTCCCATAATCCATGTCCTTAGACTGCTTGTCTTCAGCAAACTGTTTGCAGGTTTTCTTGTGTATCATCTTTAGAAGAGGCTTGATTCTGGGACCACAGCCATGCAGACCAATTTGATGCAGTGTGCGGAGTATGGTCTGAGCACTGACAGGCTGACCCCCCACCCCTTCAACCTCTGCAGCAATGCTGGCAGCACTCATATGTCTATTTCCCAAAGACAACCTCTGGATATGAAGCTGAGCACATGCACTCAGCTTCTTTGGTAGATCATGGCGAGGCCTGTTCTGAGTGGAACCTGTCCTGTTAAACCGCTGTATGGTCTTGGCCACCATGCTGCGGCTCAGTTTCAGGGTCTTGACAATCTTCTTATAGCTTAGGCTATCTTTATGTAGAGCAAAAATTATTTTTTTCAAATCCTCAGAGAGTTCTTTGCCATCAGGTGCGATGTTGAACTTCCAGTGACCAGTATGAGAGCGTGCGATCGATAACACCACATTTAACACACCTGTTCCCCATTCACACCTGCGACGTTGTAACACTAACGAGTCACATGACACCAGGGAGGGAAAATGGCTAATTGGGCCCAGATTGGACATTTTCACTTAGTGGTGTACTCACTTTTGTTACCAGCAGTTTAGACATTAATGGCTGTGTGTTGAGTTATTTTGAGGGGACAGACAATTTACACTGTTATACAAGCTGTACACTCACTACTTTACATTGTAGCAAAGTGTCATTTTGTCAGTGTTGTCACATAGTTACTGTACATAGTTACATAGTAGACGAGGTTGAAAAAAGACACAAGTCCAAAAAAAAAACAAGTCCAAAAAAGACACAAGTATTACATTGTATATCCCTGTATGTTGTGGTCATTCAGGTGCTTATCTAATAGTTTTTTGAAACTATTGATGCTCCCCACTGAGGCCACTGCCTGTGGAAGGGAATTCCACATCCTTGCTGCTCTTACTGTAAAGAACCCTCTATGTAGTTTAAGCTTAAACCTCTTTTCTTCTAATTTTAATGAGTGGCCACGTGTCTTGTTAAACTCCCTTCCACGAAAAAGTTTTATCCCTATTGTGGGGTCACCAGTACGGTATTTATAAATTGAAATCATATCCCCTCTCAAGCGTTTTTTTCTCCAGAGAGAATAAGTTCAGCGCTCGTCGTTGGAGGTCGTTTTTTATCCATGGTGGTTACTGTCTAGTACCAGCGTGGGTGGCATGCTATAGCATTTTTATGTTTTTTGTGCCAATTTGTGTGCCAATTTTACATATAAGGTTGGTCGTTTGAATATTTCAGTTTCTAGCTTATTCATCTTTAACTAAAGGTGATTGAGTATTACAGTTTCCAGCAATATTTTTACTTATTACGTATGTTAGACACCTTTTGAGCTCAATTTGGTGTTTCAGATGTAGTGGGTATGTTGATATAGCGGTGAGTGTTTTGATTGTTGTGCTCGCTGTGTATGCTAGCGCTTCCCACTCTCTGGAGGGCTTTCAGTTTGGGTGTCAGTTTTCCCACATCCAAAATGGTGTTTTTAGCATCAGCCACCTGAGACTCAAAATGTCTGGCTTGGGTGTATGTGTTTACTATATTAAGCAGTGCATCAGTAAGCCGCCCGTGCTCCAGGACGACGCCAGATTAGTGATGAAATGCCTCAATGATAACACTTCTCATCCTTGCTGCTAATCCAACTTGTGATAGGAGATCCGTCTCCCCTCCTCTCTCAGGTTAGGGGGCCTATAGCATACTCCCAGTATTATTTTTCCCTTAGCTTCATCCCTTTGGAGCTCTACCCATAAGTATTCCACCTCCTCCCTAGCTCCCTTAGTGATGTCATCTCTCACATTCACTTGTACATTATTCTTGATATATAGGCATACCCATCCCCCGTTTTTATCCTCTCTATCCCTGCAATAAAGGGTATACTCTTGAGTGGTTGCCAGCCAATCATCACAGCTGTTGAATCAGGTCTCTGCAATTCCCACAAAATCCAAATCCTCCTCGTACAACAGTATCTCTAGTTCACCCATCTTGTCCGCCAGGCTCCTGGCATTGGTGAACATGCCACATAGTTTAGACCGGTCACATACTATCCTCTTATTGGGCATTCTGAGATTGCAACTAGGACTTGTTACTAGACCTACCTTGGGTTTATGTGCTTTAGTCAACCTACCACTACTACCCTCTGGAATATGTTCCGCACTAACTATCTCTATCTCTGAGACCTCCCCCCATCGCCTAGTTTAAAAACCCCTCTAACTTTTTGGCCATCTTTATTCCCAGCTGATCCACACCCTCCTCATTAAAGGAGGCTCCTCATGAAAAGATATAATAAAGTATTTACAAAAAATGTGCGGGGTGTACTCACTTTTGTGAGATACTGTACTTCTTGTTGATTGATATATCACACTTTTTTTTTTAATCAAATAATGTCAGTTTTAAATGAGGCAAAGGGTTTGTTTCCTAACTTTTTTTTATCCTGAAGAAATGCTGAAACAAAAGACAGTTTGCCAGTCTCTTGAAATCTATTAGCGCATATAAGGGAGCGTAAAAGTAAAAGTGGAAGCAATAGCTGATTTGTAGAGGTCTAAAATGGGACCCTTACCTCTGGGAGAGTAATGACAAAGCCTTTCATAGAAGGTAGTTGGGGATGTTGTGGAGAGACCATGATGGGAGGTAAAGAAATGCCTAATCTGCAAGTAGCGGTAGAACTCCAGAAGCAGAATTTGTTTCTGCGTGCATAGGAGATCAAAGGTAGCAAATACTCCTCCTATTTGGAGGTCCGCTAAAGTGGTAAGGGAATTGGTATGCCACCATGAAAAGCTCTCCGGGAAGATAAAAGGTGGAATAAATGTGGGTTTTCCTAAAAAGGATGAACGTGGGGGAACAGAGGACATCAAACTTATTGAGCAAATGGGAGGCTGACTGTGATACACAATTTGCTGTGGAGGACTGGAATATCATGCTGGATAAATTGCGGTAAATGTACTAAATCTCTTGCAATTAGAGAGACAGAGACCGCATTTAAAGTATTGACCAAATGGTACTGCACCCCCTCTAAACTCCAAGCCATCTTTCCTGGAAATTCTGGTCTCTGTTACCGTGGTTGTCCAATTATAGGATCCTTCAAACATACCTTCTGGGATCATGGGTGACTTTCTTTAGTGTGGAGCAAGATATCCGCTGTAGAGAGGTTAATTCATACTATCTGTGTATCAACTGCATGGGCCATTGCTCTACACTGGAAGCCCCCAACAGTTCCCTTATCCATAATACTGGATAGAGTTGATGGTGTTATGTTAATGAAAAGGATCCTATATACCTTACAGGATGCATGGAAGACCATATCCTGATACCTTGAACTGATACAGTACTTGCTTATGATATCATAGGTTAAAGAATCAATGCCATTAGACACATTTTCTCAATGTACCTATATCTGTATATATATTTTTTAAAGATGCTTTTTATTGAAGTTTTTCACAAGAACACAAAGAAATGCAGTGAAACAAAGTCTGTCATACAATTAAACCTTTTTATGGGTAAACATTTTAGTAAGGGCGTGTAATAGAATAAGGTAACAGGTATGGGTTTACTGCAAAAACACCCTCAGAAACCAGGTCAAAACTCTGGTGGGGGTCGAGGTCGGGGAGCCCCCTATCCTAATCCAGGTTACAATCAAGGGCGTGCTCCCTTTACACGTGTTCAGGGACAATATGCCAATGGAGAAGGAGGAGGTCCCCCACCTTTTCATGGCCCTAGCCATAATAATAACCAAAATTATGGATTTGGTGCCCAATATGGACCAAGGTCTAATTATGGTGACCACTCTGGTTTTGGGTCTAATCAGTCTGATCCATTGGGTCCAAATGATAGAGGGTATGATTATGATTATAATGGCAATACTTATAATAGTTTTTTCCCTCTACGTGATAGAGAGGGTCCTATGGCAGACTACGATCAGAGAAATAATGCATTTCAATTGGGGAGAGGAAATGGTCCCCCCAATATGGTCAACAATATAATAAATGAGAGTTCTATGAGAGCTGAGGGTCCTGTGTGTAATAACCAAGGTCAGCAACAGTGGGGTTTTCACAGGCCCAGTCAGGATATCAAACGACCAGGAGAACAAAGAGAGGAATCAGAGGGGGGAGGCGGATACGATCAAAAATGAAAACGGATGTAGTTGGGGAGGCGGGTATTTTTAATCTGAGTATGGCTACATTGACCGACTCAAATATGCTCCTCCACGTAGGTTAAATAAGTTTGAGACCTACATGGATGTGCATAAGTTTATACGTAGGTTAAACATCAAACGTTATATGATTTCTAACCCTGTTAAAGAAAATAGGGTGATACCATCTGAATTTCGTCCTTCAGGCCTTTCAAATGCTTCTTCATTTAACCCCCTTGCACTCTTGTTCCCTCTCTGAAAATATTCAGAGATGTGTTATTCAAAGATCTAGACAAGATGCCTATTAAAAAAGTTAAGCCCAACAATGACATGGTTGCTGGCCTTGACTCCCTGTGCAATAATAAGGAGCTGGTTATCAGACCAGCTGATAAAGGGGGGGTGTAGTAGTCCTTGACAGGAAATATTATATGGATGAGATGTATAGGATTCTAGGGGATCGTGATATTTATACCCCCTTATCATCCGACCCTAAAAGTAATTATCGGAAAGAATTTGTTAATATTATAGAGGGAGGATTCAATCTAGGTATTCTCAATAAGAGAAATTACATATGGTACCCAAAGCACCACGTACACCAACTATAAATTATCTACCCAAAATTCCCAAGCATACTACCTGCCCCCCCGGGACGCCCTATAATAAGTGGCATAGATTCTATCACATCCCGGGTGGGCAGGTATTTTGATTTTTATTTACAGCCATTGGTATTGAGGATGCCTTCCCATATCAAAGATTTGCGCCATGTAATTAATCGTTTATCAGGTTATACCCCAAGGGATGGAATGTGGCTGGTGACAGTGGACGTTACCTCCCTTTATACGGTTATTCCTCATGACCTGGCATTTTTTGCTGTGGAATATTTTTTGAGGCGCGACCTAAGCCTTTATGACGAACAAATTTCTTTCATTATGGAATTGTTGAGGTTTGCGGCCTCACACAATAATTTTTTGAGGGTCAGTTTTTTTGCCAGGACAGAGGGGTTGCCATGGGGGCTAAATATGCCCCTAGTTTGGCTAACCTTTTTATGGCCCTTTGGGAGGAGAACATTGCCTGTACCCAACAGAGACCACAGTTGGTACTGTGGGCACGCTATATAGACGGCGTCCTCCTCCTTTGGGATGGTAACTGATCTGACCTTGATTTATTTATGGAATAAATACCTAAATAACACTAGGGGTATCCAATTCAATTATGAGGCCAGTCAGTCTGAGGTTAATTTTTTAGACCTCACAATTGCAGTAAAAGAAAATCGGTTTACCACTTCTAATTTTTTCAAGGCCACCGACAGAAACTCATACATTCCTGTCAATAGCTGCCACCACAAATCATGGCTTTGATCGGTACCAAAGAGCCAATTCATGCGACTTAAACGCAACTGCACGGATAATGAAGAGTTTTTGATGCAGGCACAGACTCTAATGAACAGGTTTTTGGAGAAGGGCTATTCTCGCGACTCTCTTAAAACGACTCTTGATGAGATCACTCTTATAGAGAGGGCTGACCTGCTGAGGGAAAAGTCCCAACATGTAGATAGAGCACCCACTGTCCCTTTTATCACCACTTATTCAGTACAACATATGAGTATAAAGAAACTGATAAACAAACATTGGCACATCTTGGACAGTGATCAGGTTCTAAATACACTGTTACCTAAAAAACCTCAGGTTATTTACAAGGGTGCCCCTTCTATTAAAGATAGAGTGGCACCTAGTGTCCTGAACCCCTGGCAATCAAAAGAGGTTTCTTTCAGAACCTCACTGGGTTTTACCAGTGCAGGAGGTGTCGAATCTGCTCTTTGAATAGATGCACACAGAGGAGGATTCAAAATTCATTTCTTCCAGTACATCGATGGAACACGAAATTAGACCATTCATCATATGCTCGACCAAGGGGGCGTTTACCTGCTTCAATGCCCTTGTGGGCTGCAGTATGTAGGCAGGACTAAACGACCCCTTTCGGTGAGATTGAATGAGCATATCACCAACATAATAAATGTTTTTTCCAAGCATTCAGTCTCTAAACATTACTCAGTGGTGCATAACTGCGATCGCTCAAACACATTATTTTTGGGTATTGATAAATATAACCCACATTGGAGAGGAAGCTCTCTGGTTAGAGGCCTATCCAGGCTTGAAATGTCATGGATCCATAGAATTAGAAGTTATGTCCTATTTGGACTGAATGTTGACATAGATGTGAATGCATTTATTGACAATGCATAGATGTGGTTCGCCATGAATATGTGAACTCGATGTGAGACCCTAGTGACAACACCTTGCACGATTGGCACTACTTTCACCAGGCTAATTTTTTTATTTCTATTGTTTTTTTTTTGTCCTTAGCCCTTTTTTTTTTTTGACCGTATTATCCACTTATTATTATTTTTTATTTTTTTTATTTTTATTCATTTAAAAATTCTTTATATACACATATTTTTACATGTATACAGATTTATACATTTTTTGATATCCATATTTTTATCTTTTTCCTATATCTCTTTCATTTGAGATATATGGTGTATATAAACTTGGAATTTAATTATTCTATTTGTTTATTTAAAATTTTTGGTGTCATTGTGATTACTTGGAGATTTTGTCCTACTGGTTGACATATCTACCTTCTATCACTTGGGGTGGATATGCAGGATTGCTATGTGTCCCCTTAGCTCTCTTTTGTAGCATTTCCGGGAGTTTGTGCTCACAAAGAGGTAAATTGTGTATAACAGTGTGCCTTTTTGTGGGCTTAGTGATTCCAACAAAATCCCTACAACAATATATGAACATCTTCAATACCTAATAAATATATGGAATCTGTTTGGCATTTAATGTTCTATATCTTCATAAAGGAGACATATATTAATGAACAATTGGAATCCGTCGGACATTTTTGTAGTATGTTAGGACTTTATGGAATCCCCTTTTGATTCATTGATATCATTGGGAATTTGCTGCAGGTGTTGGCCTTCCTTACCCTCTGAGGCTGTACTCAGTGTGACTGCTTGCAAGTCGCATTGGATCAATCTTTCCCGCCTTTGGGGCATGAATGGGTATGAACCCTCAGGGATTATTCAATGGTTTTAAATTCTTGGTCAGGAAATCTCTCTTTTCACCTTTCAGTGGTAACTATAGCTTGTATATTTGAAATTGAATACATATTGGAGTATCTCCTTCTTTTGAGATACTAAATATATCTCTTTATAGCAAACCAACCTCCTGAAGAAGACCATATGAGTCGAAACGCGTCAGAGCATCGTCACAACAGACTAAAGAAATGTGATGCTGTAATTTTGTGTTTGCTTTCTGTAAATGTGAAATGTTTTTGTTATCCCTTAACCAGATTATACTGTTTGATACGGCAACAAGCCATCAACCCTACATGTTTCCAATAAAATACTTTTATATAGTTCCTTTATGTTCCCTACATGTTTCCAATAAAATACTTTTATATAGTTCCTTTCTGAATTGCCTGTATTGCTGTTTTAAAGCCCCCTGGGGGAACCTTCCCATGTTACACAAATTGTTTTGGGGTGTGCAGCTGCTGTACCTCTCTTGTACGTGTCTTCCCTTTGCTACGTTTTCCTAATACGATTTACACTATGGTGAGTTCCTCTCCATTATGGGTTACCTTCTAGCTTTCGATTGAGACCATTGAATGACCGAATTCCTGTGATCGTTTGTTGTGCGTTCCTGCCGTACTAAGTACCTGAGAGCTGTCATCCTCATCTCTGTGGAAAAGGCCCTGGCAGGGTTATTAGCTGCAAACTCATACTAAGCTTGCCTCTGGTAAGCACGCAAATTGCCTGTGGTGGAGGAACACGAGTCTGTGGTGTTGTCACAAGTCATAAGAAGAGCACATATGTTTATATCTATGGACTGATTTAAAAATATTTTTTCTTCTTTTTGGTGTTGGGAGCAATTTCAATACACGTGTGCATTACTTGCATTTTTTTGTGTGATATATGTAGCGCAGCTCCATCTTTTAATTTCACCGCATAAACTATACTGGGTGTTGAGCGCAGTGTGAGGTCTGTTGTCCCAGACACCCCATCCGGGAGCAAGCTGTGTCAGGTGGGAGGAAACACCACACCTCATTGTCATTATGCAAAGTTTTATTTGAGAATAAGAAAGATAAACAGGAAATTGCATGAATGCGGATATATCCGTTATGTTAAACAAATGGGGGAGCATTGTTTTCCTTGAAGGTAGAGAAAAAACTAACAAAGAAAAAAAAAACTTGTACAAATAGTAACATAACTGTTATAACTGTATTAATCAAGGTAGTATAGGTAGTCGGCCCCATTGAGTTCAGATGGGCGTGTCATATCGACAAGTAGTTTGAAGCATGGGTGATGTTTATAAGGGGTCATGTGTCGATTTGCTGATGTGGGGACCCAAGATGCTGGGATTAGGGGTGTGTATCTGTATATTTACCAATTTTATATGCTCTGAAGATTCTCTGTATGCTTCTAGCTTGTTGTTTGTTTTATGATTTAAATCTGTACTTATGACATATATCCTCTTTTGTATGTTGTCATGATTTTTTGTATTTTATATACTTTAAGAAATAGTTTGTAAAAAAAAAAAAAAAAAGTCTTTCAGCGCTGTGCCCTGATCTATAGTATTGTATATAAATCCAGGCCTAGCTGGAGGAAATTAAAACATTTGCCCACAAATGCCAGTTAAATGCTAGCAACTGCCATTATTTTCCCAGCACAGATTAGAAAAATATAAAAATATAAATATTACTATCAGTCTCTAGATCAGGGGTCTCAAACTGGTGGCCCTCCAGCTGTTGTGAAACTACAAGTCCTATGAGGCATTGCAAGGCTGACAGTTACAAGCATGACTCCCACAGGCAGAGGCATGATGAGACTTGTAGTTTCGCAACAGCTGGAGGGCCGCCAGTTTGAGATCCCTGCTCTAGATGTTATGGGTAACAGAAACACCTTTCCTTTCACGTCTATGAATTTGGATCATGGAATTGTGGTAGCAACATGTTAAAAAATGACAGCTATCTACCTCTGCGAAAACTTCCCTCTTTCATATGCAGTGTGACTCATCTCAGAAATTCTTTCTACACCAACTGGTAACAAAATCTGTTTTTAGCTTCAAGGGTTATTCTCCAGCTAAACCTTTTTTCTTAGGCATCATTGACACGGGTGCTGGCACCCATACATATATATGTTTTTGTGCCTGCCTCTGCCTGGAGCAGGCGCAGCGGCTGCCCAGACACAGGGGCAGGTCAAAATTTGACAGGCGTGCAGCGGTGAGTACATGGCCCCAAACACACACTGTCTGTATTCGTGGCTGCACACCCACTCCACACACCTCATTCACAGAATATGGGTGCCAGCATCTTTGTGAACGAGGCCTAAGTTTTAGATAGAGCGACAAAGAATGAGGCTTGGTTGACACCTACAACCGTGATCAAGCGCAGATGCGTTTTTGAGTGTCGCATGTGGAGCAGCCCATTCATTTTAGTGGGCTTCCCTATGTGCAAGACATGCAGAAATGAAGTCCCAGATTTTTCCAAAAAGACAGCGGCACCATGCAGTTTGGCATGCGTAAAAATGTGGCATGTTCACAAATGCATGGGGGTGTCATTGACAAAGGCACCGCCACGCATCTGCTAAATGGCAGCACATTTCTTTGTGTGTTTACGAAAAGCGCACAATTTTTTGCAAAGGTCTGAACCTAAACTTAGATCTCTTGTTGGGTTTTTACTGATATCCAGGGCCTTCTTGGAGGAATTTCCCCTTCCTTCCTGTCCTCCTGACAACCTTTTACCAGACAGGAAGTGAGAAGAACTCTATAACAGCAACACAAACAGAAATATAAATGCTGTTTTTAGTAGAGTAGGAAAAGCCAGGAAAATATCTCCGTAAAACAAAAAAGAAGTTTTTGGCTTAACATTCATATATTAAGGCCATGTGAAAAAATAGTACATAGCTGACTCCAAAAAATGTTGTTTTGGTTGTGATAAATGTTTCTTGTTCTAAATTTCACATCTCGGTATTGATAATTGTGTGATATGTATAGGCAATTGTACTTTTCTAAATTTCATATTTTAATTCTACATATATATCTCAAAGGGAAATGGTGTTTTTTTCAGTGAGTGCATATTGCAGCAATTAACGTAAAGTAATTTTGAATAAACTTTGTTTGACGTAAGTTTCTTATTTTATATAATTATTTTAACATATGTTTGTTTGTGTACAGTGTATAGTGATTTGTACTTAAGCCACTAGAGGGAGCTCTCCGTTACTCAATGAAATTTCACTGCTACTATCAGTTTCTAGAGTAATTGTTCCTATAGTACATTGTGAGAGACTATCCATTTTACTGTACAGCAGCCTGTGTCCTCCGTCTGGCTATGTGTTTTCCCTCCATTCCAGGGCTGCAGCCTTAATCGCTGGCTTTGGCATTTGGTACTTCTAGGAGTGTCGGATGCCTGTTTCCCCTGCCAAGCGATCAGGGCCGGTGCTACCACTAGGCAAACTAGGCAGCCGCCTAGGGCACACTGCTGCCTAGGGCGTCTGGTCACTGGTGTTTCTACTCTCTTCTCTCTGTAGCAAGCAACTAAGTCTCAGCATCAGCAGGCAGCCGCAGCTCCATTTGCACATAGTGTCAGAGCTGCAGCTGCGGCGGAGGACTGTGTCTGTTTCCTGCCTCCCGAATTAATAGAAGCAAGCAAACATTCATTGATAGGCGCTGGTAGGCTGTATTGATGGGCGCTGGCGAGGCTGTATTTGATGGGCGCTGGTGAGGCTGCATTTGATGGGCGCTGGTGAGGCTGCATTTGATGGGCGCTGGTGAGGCTGCATTTGATTGGCGCTGGTAGGCTGCATTTGATGGGCGCTGGTGAGGCTGCATTTGATGGGCGCTGGTGAGGCTGCATTTGATTGGCGCTGGTAGGCTGCATTTGATGAGCGCCTCATTAAAAAGGTGTGGTATATATGGGCAGGGCAAAGGGGATGGAGTCAGGGGTGGAGCCAAGTGGGTCGGGCAGCAAAATTAGGTTTCGTCTAGGGTGTCAAAAATCTTTGCACAGATGTGTTTCCTTCTTCCGGTATGTCACCTCTGTGGCCTTTAATGGGACACTCCAGTCAACTGATCGGGGGTCGATCAGCAGACCTTTTCTGTCATGCCCCCTGAACGGCCGGCTTCTGTCTGACTGGCTGCAGCACACACGGGCCGCATGTTGGCCGGTGTCAACTGAATCGGCTGATGCTGCCCGACATTCGGCCCGTGTGTATGGAGCTTAACTCTATCAAAAATGAAAAGAAAAAAGTTTTGCCTGTAGTTCTACTTTAAGAAGAGACATCAGTCCACACATTAAAGTGATTGTAAAGGCTTGTTTTTTGTTTTTTAAAAATAACAAACATGTCATACTTCCCTCCACTGTGCAGTCGTTTTGCACAGAGTGGCCCCGATCATCCTCTTCTGGGGTCCCCTGGAGGCGCTATCAGCTCCTCCTGCATTGTGTAACCCCCTAGGAGAAGTGTTCTCCCGGGGGTTACCTTGCTGGTGCGCTCCCGAGTCCAGCATTTGCATCCATAGACGCAGAATGCAGGACTCGTTCCCGCCCCACGACGCAGGCATCATTGGATTTAATTGACAGCAGCGGGAGCCAATGGCTGCGCTGCTATCAATCTATCCAATCAAGCAAGAGCCGAGTGATATTACCCAACCTATTCACCAGGCCTATCAAGCATGTTACTAGTTGAATCACTAAACATCCATAACACAGAATACCACCTCTACAGCACACCCTGCTGGAGCCAGCTTAAATAGCAAGTGATTGACTGAATACACGCTATGCTTGGAGAGCACATACAAACAGGTTGAACTACAGCTCTCTGCTTCCTAGAGAATCACAAAAAGAACATTTAGAAAAATACTACCTCCCTACATTCGTTTGTAAATCCTGAAGGTTTTTTTGTCCCTTCTAATCTTGCTGTACTACTGGCCCTCAGGTTCAATCATGGTTAAGACGGACCTTCACTACATAAAAGAAGGAAAAAAAAAAGAAAAAAAACTTTTTTGTGTGTATTTATTTTGCCTTTTTCCACAATCCACCCTACCCCTGCCTCCATTGTCACCTAGGTAAAAATGATATGGACCTGAAACCCCCTGCATCTGAGGCTTCAGCTCCTATACTGCGCATAAGGTGGGTGGACCTTAATGGGTCATCTGGGCTAGCTCCCTGAACCAGATAGAAACAGACAGCTCTCGATGCCATCCATAAGGAAGATGGCAGCAGACCTGCCATGGGAGTAGCTATATTTCCTTATTACATATAAAAATTCTCTCTGCATGGAAAACAATGCACTCAAAGGGGTTGTAAACCCTCGTGTTTTTTCACTTTAATGCATTCTATGCATTAAGGTGAAAAAACTTCTGACACTGACCGGCCCCCCAGCCCCCTCGTTTTACCCACCTAAACCCTTTGTTCCCTCGGCGGAGATGCGCTGTACTCTCTGTCCGGATTTGAGGCACTTCCTGGCAAATGGTCTTCCTTTCTGGGCTTCTGCCTGATGAAGATGTCAATGAGGACTATCTTTCTCCCAGACCTTTGGTCCTAGGGATTGAAGTTCTGCAGGAATCTCCTCCCCTGGGAGGAAACCTTGAAGATGCTGGCTGCAAGTGATATCCTGTTGGGCCTAGAGCAGGGGTCTCCAAACTTTCTAAAGAAAGGGTCAGTTTACTCTCCTTCAGGCTTTAGGGGGGCCGAAATGTCCCCAGTGGGAGTAAACAATGCCCAATCTTTAGGTATTAGGGGTAAAATCAGTTGGTGTTGTTGGGAGGAATAGTGCCCCATTGTTTGTGTCAGTGGCAGGAATTATGCCTCAAGGGCTAGATACAAGAAAGCAAAGGGCCACATCTGGCCCCAGGACTGCAGTTTGGAGGCCACTGGCCCTGAGGAAGCCAGCTGCAACTATGCCCCAGAAGAGAGGTGGTGAGGTGATTGATTAAGTGGAAAGTATACACAGGCACATATCTATGCTGTCTTGCCTTGGAACACAGAGACTGAGATACCAGTTGAACCTCAACTGCTAAGGAGCCAGGTTCGTTGTTTAAGGGTCAGGCAAGCATAGCCTGATGAGAGAGGGGCCCAGAAAGATAAGGATGTGCAAAAGACTTAGAAGATTTCAGGTATCTTGTACTTCCTCTGCTACCCTTCCTATTCTGCATGCACTTTGCAATAAACCTGTTCAAGTTTAAATTTGAAGTGACTGGTGCTCATCTTCCTTGTATCCTGAGAAAAGAATCACTTCCTGAGATGAATGTGCCTAGGACATTATTGCCAATGAAGTAGACAGAGGACATTTGCAATGTAGCTATTTGTCAGCTGAGGACCAGTATTTACTGAAAATGAGTCAGAACAGTGCTACAGATTAAAAGCTCTATCGATAATTTTTTCCTCTTGGAACATTTGAGGCTGAGTTCAGGATTGAAGGATAGAACAAGTACTGAGAATGTTGAGAGGTGTTGTAAGGCTCTTTATAGTTTGGAAAACACAAAACCACCTGAACTTTCTCTGGTTTGGTGGTCTAATTCAATCAGCTCATAGTGGAGTGAAACAGAACACCATATCCCTGTACTGAGGAACAATAAAGCCAAAGATGACGATAAGAATTTTAAGATGTCACCCTGTCTCATTATACTTATACACAAACTTTTTTGGTAAAAATCAATAAATCTTTATTTGCAATCTCATAAAAATGACACGTTATAAAATGCACAAAACACATTAGTCACCGATAGTATCGCTATCCAATGAACAACCATACAATGTTCACATATAGTTACATGTAATTGCCCTTTGCCAGTTACAGCTTAATGCCCATACTCTATCCCGAGGTAAGTAAAGTTTGTCCAGCAGGATGTATTAGGGTTCTAGTTGCAAGGTGGCTGTTATTACTCATCTCACAAACACAGTCTGCTTCATCAGACCATGTGGGAATGTAATATTATGATCCAATGATGTGAAAATGTGGTCCCATGTGAAAACCAATACAATCCCCCAGGGTAGGAAAGCAGGGGATACAGATAAACCCCTCCAGGTAAAGGACAAGATCTCTAAATATACACCCCAGGTCTACAGGTAAGCATGAGGACCAGTGGTATTCACTGTGCATGGCTGTTTCTGTACATTGAAAAACAGCTGTATATACAAAGCAGGATTCATTCTGTCCCCAACAGCATATTCAGCTGTAGTTTTTACTAAAACAATCATGTGACACAAGAGGAGGGGTTTATATAAAAGGACATCTTAATTAAGGTTTGCCTAGGCAGCATGATGTCTAAATACAGTCCTATAAAATTTAAAAGAAAAAAAAATTGTGAAAGTTATTACCTTCATACCCTGAATTAGGGTGCTTAATACACAGCAGCTTATGTGCAGAGAAAGATTGTTATATACTGCACATGTGTAAGGGAGTGCAATAGAGATTCCCATTGTAGTTCTCCCGAGCCACAACAAGATTCCTCTATTTATTAGTGGCAAGTGTCTAAGTGTCTGCAGCTTTGGCAGGACCTTCAATAAAACCCTTAAACATGCTCCCCCAACTAAGGGTGCTTAGCAACTGTGCCCTGCCAATCTGGGATGTTCCTGCAGTGCAATATAAGTAAGTGGTGGTTTAGTGAAAAAGCCCTCTTTGGGGAGAAGCATGCAACATTTATTTTCTTGAAATTGTCCGTAGAAGAGGATGTAGCCAGAGAGCTGTTTCATGTGAGATTCCCCATTTGGGGGGGAAGCATAAGGACTTTTCCCACTTGGTGGGTTAAGATCGATTACTTTCCCCTGGGACTATGTTCTACCCACTGCTAGGGCACAGGTCTTCCTCTGCCTATTTCTTTCTACCATATTGCAATCACTGTTGTAACGTGTTTGGGTTCATACCCAAACACGTTATAACAGTGATTGCAATATGGTCCAAAGCAAGCTCCATAGGTGACATCATTGTCACCAATATCACTTAACTTTCTCTAGTGAAGTCCACCATCTTTTTATGGAGCTTACTTTGGACCTTGGAGCTTGTTTATTTAGTACCCATAGGGGAATACTTTTGGGCAGGGGAACCAGAGGGACCAACAGGGTGTCTCAGAGGGGTAAAGTCTGGAGCACTCTGGCGGGCCAATGCTGAGAAACTGCAGTGTGCCTCGGATCACTGGAGCCAGTTAGGAAAGAGTTAGAGAACACTACATATGCCCCTTTACAGTACATATGCTCTGCTGATAATCTGCTGAAAATTGGCCACAAGTGTAAAGAAAGCTTTATTTTAAGCAGGGAGAGGTAGACTGATATTTTATAGTTACTCTGTGACAATTCAAATTTTTTAAAATCACTTACTAAAACAAAAATGGTGCAAAAATACAGTTTTATTGTACAATGTTTTCTTTGTAATATTAACAGAAAATGAATATATACGTATATACAGCTGTAAATCAATAGGCAATGTCCAAATGAGCAGTGAAATAGTTGAAAAACAAGAGCCATCTCTTGACATCTAGTATAATCTCTGTAGTTCCTGCAGGACTGCTGTTATCATTTTGACTTTTATTGCAGCTGTGTGCTGGTCAGTGGCCCTTAGTAGTGGCCAATAAAATTAGTTCTTGAGGTAATTGAGAAGCCCTTGCAGTAGAGCAAATACAGTCTCAAGATTTGTTCTGTTTCTTAGATTAAACCTATGCCTTTTTGTTCTTCTCATCTTCCTATGAGTTAAGGTTGCTATATTTGTTTGTCTCATTTTCCTGGAAATCAATGTCAGTATATACATTTGTGTTCTTCTCATCTCCTTGGAAATCAGGGTTAGTATATACGTTTACACCATTTTCCAGCCGTTTCTCTCGCTCTTCTTTCTGCTGCTGAAGTAGTAACACCGCTCGGCTGACATTAGGACCTGCATGGAAATAATTACAAAGGTCAAATCTTAAAGTTTCTGTAGATAGGGGAGAACTACCAGACTTGTTGAAGGAACTGCGATGTGCTTCTTGGATTTGGATATTCGTGAAATTATAGGATGGAGTGCCATGATCGTTCATCCACTATATACTTTTGCAGGACTCCTCTCTAATGCCTGGTACACACATTGTTTTTTTTTTTGTTCAACCCAGCTGATGTACTAACTAATCTATGTTAGTACAGCAATCTCTCTAGCTGTGCTACTGGGTTCTGACAGGGGACCCCCCACTACCACCACCCCTGCTAGAATACACTAATCAGCACTCACAGCCAATGGTAGCACACTAATCTGTGCTTACAGCCAAAAGTATTCCCCTATGGGTACTAAATAAGCGGTGATTGGGTGCTGGTTTTCCAGCATGCCCCTTTGACAAAAGCCGGTCTTTAAACCGGCTTATGTTGAAAGGACAGCTGCCAAATGATGGCTGGTTCCTGCTGGTTCGGATCGTGTGTACCCAGCTAAAGGGTAGCCAGAGTAACCCAAAAAAAAAAAACTCACCATAGTGTAAAAACCAACTATAACTTTAATAGTAAAAAGGTAATGCACTTACAGCAAGGAGTAGAATAAAAAGCATTGGTTAAAAGCTGGCCAGCTTGCATAGACCACCCGTCCTTCCGGGATCGTAGCAACGCGGTGACGTCAGCACATCCCTGCTTCCGACGTGTTTCGTCACAAGCTGATGTCATCCTGGTGCATGGGCGGCGTGCTGACTCACCGCTTGTATAAGAGACAAAGAAACCACACCTCGATTTGAGTCTCAGGTGGCAAGCCTAAATCCTCCATATTGAAAGAGGGAAACATATCCAGTTCATGAGAGGATGATCAATCGTTAGTCAAAATTCAATTACCCTAATCCTCAAAAAAACAAAAATGATCCACTAAAACAACAAAAAGAGCATATCGGGATCCATAGTACCTTCCAGTAACTAAATTTGTCCACTAATGCCCCTACTATCTAAGAAAAAAATGTATTATTAGATCCCCAACCAGGAAATAATAATAATAAAAAACCTAAAAAACAGAGGATTAATGACTAAACGTAATATCCCTTTCCATGGTCACCCCTAAGGGACTCTTAATAATTGGTAACCAAAACAAGAAAACAAAATGAAAATTTGTTTCATTATTGGATCTCATCTAGCGGAATTACACCAAAAGATCACTGCGGGGACACCAATAAAGGTTGATCGTCAGCAGCCCCCAGTGGTCAGATCAGAATATCAACATGCTGGACTAGGGAGCACACCTGCAAGGTAACCCCCCTCAGGAGAGAGCTTCTCCTAGTGGGTTATCTGATGTGGGGAGGAGCCGCGAGAGCCGCCGGGTGACCCCAAAAGACGAGGTTCAGGGCCAGTGAAGGTACGTATGACATGTTTGTTATTTAAAAAAAAACAACAAATGAGCCTTTAAAATCACTTTAAGTTCTATGTTCCGCATGGTTTAAATGGGGACGTTGATGTTAATGCCTTTATTGACAAGTCTTGATAATTTATTTTGTATTGTAAACTTGCTCTGAGTTTCGGGTTTTAGCCTAATTGGGATTCCTGACTTAGTTCAGGTTCCCATGTCTTCTAGTTACATCATTGAGACTATTATGTTGAGATTAGCGAATAGGCTGAGCTTGGTTCAACATGTCGCTGAGGAGGACCATTATAATCTGTGCCCTTATGGTGCATAGGCAATTTTTTAGGAGGACTAAGTCATTTTTGCCAACTAAATTATGTTAATATCATTTTTATATTTTTTATTTCTTATTTCTATTTATTTTTTACCAACAGGAATTTGTATAAACTGATTGGCATAATTCTCATATGAATATGAATAATCAATTATTCCTTATTGTAACTTATTGATATTTTGAGAGGTCCTTAGCCTCTTTAAATAATTGTTGATATTCTGATTTGACCACTTGGGGCCGCTGTCGATCAACCTTTATTGGTGTCCCAGCGGTGATCTTTTGGTGTAATTCCAGATCCAATAATGAAACAAATTTACGTTTTGTTTTCTTGTTTTGGTTACCAATTATTAAGAGTCCCTTAGAGGTGACCATGGAAAGGGATATTATGTTTAGTCATTAATCCTCTGGTTTTTAGGTTTTTATTATTTACTTGAGTAATTCCTGTTTGGGGATCTAATACATTTTTTTCTTAGATAGTAGGGGCATTAGTGGACCAATGTAGCTACCGGAAGGTACTATGGATCCCGATATGCTCTTTTTGTCATTTTAGTGGATAACTTTTTTGTTTTTTTGAGGATTATAGTAATTTAATTTTGACTAATGATTGGTCATCCTCTCATGAACTGGATGTGTTTCCCTCTTTCAATATGGGGGATTTGGGATTGCCACCTAAACCCCTGATCGAGGTGTAGTTTCTTTGTCTCTCATATAAGCGGTGAGTCAGCACGCCCCCCGTGCCCCAGGACAAAGTCAGCTTGTGACGAAATGCATCGGTAGGAGGGATGTGCTGACGTCACTGCCTTGCTACGATCCTGGAAGGAGGGGTTGTCTATGCAAGCCAGTCAGCTTTTAACCAATGCTTTTTATTCTACTCCTTGCTGTAAGTGCATTACCTTTTTACTATTAAAGTTATAGTTGGTTTTTACACTATGGCAAGTTTTTTCTTTTTGGGTTACTTTGGCTACCCTGATAGTAATGCCCATTGACTACAGAGCTGATTCCTGGTCCATTGAGATTTTAAGGATATCTGCCTGGCCTTACCCCATTTGGATTGAGGTCTGTCTGTGAGCTGACATCAGATTCTCCCTCAGGATAAAGGCTCTGGCTGGGTATTAGCCAAAAGCTTCCTTAACCACTTGCCGACCGCTGTCAGCACACATACGTTGGTAGAATGGCACGGCTGGGCAAAGTAACGTACCTGTACATTACTTTGAATTTCCTGCTGTGCACGCGCGCCTGCCGCGAGCTCCGTGACCGTGCCCGCGGGACCCGCGGACTCGATCGCCGCTGGGATACACGCGATCGTGTCACGGAGCTAAAGAACGGGGAGATGCCGATGTAAACAGCATCTCCCCATTCTGCCTAGTGACAGGACACCGATCGTCTGCTGCCTGTCATCGGGAGCAGCGATCAGTGTCATGTCACTGCTAGCCCATCCCCCCCACAGTTACAATCACTGCCCAGGACACACTTAACCCCTCCCCGCCCCCTAGTGGTTAACCCCTTCACTGCCAGTGACATTTTTACAGTAATCAATGCAATTTTATAGCATTGATCGCTGTATTAATGCCAGTGGTCCCAAAAATGTGTCAAAATTGTCCGATGTGTCCGCAATAATGTCGCAGTCATGATAAAAATCGCTGATTGCCGCCATTACTAGTGAAAAAAAAATTATTAATAAAAATGCCATAAAACTATCCCCTATTTTGCAGACGCTATAACTTTTGTGCAAACCAATCAATAAACGCTTATTGCGATATTTTCTTTTTACCAAAAATATGTAGAAGAATATGTATCGGCCTAAACTGAGGAAAAAAATTTTTTTTTATATATTTGTGGGGGATATTTATTATAGCAAAAAGTAAAAAATAATGCTTTTTTTCAAAATTGTCGCAATTTTTTTGTTTATAGCGCAAAAAATAAAAACCGCAGAGATGATCAAATACCACCAAAAGAAAGCTCTATTTGTGGGAAAAAAGGACATCAATATTGTTTGGGAGCCATGTCGCACGACCGCGCAATTGTCAGTTAAAGCGACGCAGTGCCGAATCGCAAAAAGTGCTCTGGTCAGGAAGGGGGTAAATTCTTCTGGGGCTGAAGTGGTTAAGCTTGCCACCTGGTAAGCACATAACTTATGTGGTGGAGGTACACATTTTTGTTGTGGTGTACAAAGTATCTACTTCACTGTCACAAGGAACTAAAGGGTCATACTCATATTCACTTTTTTACCTTGATGGACTGATCTTAAGGACTACCAATTCACTTTGTGTTTCATTATAATTTAATTTTTATTTAGGTTAGCACAGCTCCAATTTGTCTATTTGTATTTTCTGTGTGTATCTCATGGCAGAGCTGCTGCTTTGTGTTACATGTATTTAGCGCAGTATTTTTTCTTATTGTATTTTTTTTCTCTTTGATTGTTTACTCCCACTAGTGATTTGTGCTAATGTTTTTACCGTGTGGTATCACACAATTAATGTGTGTTATGTAAAGCAGCCATTTAACTTTTCGTTATTTAGTACCCATAGGGGAATACTTTTGGACAGAGGAACCAGAGGGACCAACAGGGTGTCTCAGAGGGGAAAAGTCTGGAGCACTCTGACAGGCCAATGCTGAGACACTGCAGTGTGCCTGGGGATCATTGGAGCCAGTTAGGCATGAGTTAAAGAACACTACATATGCCCCATTACATTACATTTGCTCTGCTAATAATCTGATAATCAATGCACCTAAACAGGATTTGCAAAATTTATTTCAAAGCAATGCACCACAATGCACAGACGTGGTGCACTACAATACAAGTGTCTTGTATTAGGTGCATTGGGGCAAAGGAAAGCTAGTTTTACCGCACAAAACCACAATGCATTCAGTGTGAATGGGTCCCTAAAGTGAAAGGTGCTGTAAAACGATTGCGCTTTCCTTTTGTTTTCTCTACACACCGTGTTTCCTCGAAAATAAGACCGGGTCTTATATTAATTTTGGCTACAGAAAACACACTAAGGCTCATTTTCAGGGGATGTTTTATTTATATCCCCTGTCTTCTCTCCCCCCTGTCAGCTCAGAAGTCATCATTGTGACATATTTAATCCAAAAAATAAACCTTAGTTAAAGTCATTGTAAAAATATGTAATCTGTTTTATAAAAAGATTATATAATATCCAGTGTGTCTCCTTTTGTAACTTTATAAAAAGATTATATAATGTACAGTGAGTCTCCTTTTGTAACTTTATTTTCAAAAATACCTTATTTACAGCGCCGCTGGGTGCTCACGTAAGCCGCCGGAGCTCTTCTTCTCAGCTCTGAGCACTGTCAAGGGAAGGGCCGAGATCCCCGCTGAGGTCATCCCCACTCTGAGCACTGTAGGTGCAGGTATTTTCGACAATAAAGTTACAAACGGAGACACACTGGACATTATATAATCTTTTTACAAAAAGGATTATATATTTTTACAAGGACTTTACTGGGGCTTATTTTCAGGGTAGGCCTTATATTGCAGTCATCCCCGATAACCACGCTAGGTCTTATTTTTGGGGTAGGGCTTCTTTTCAGGGATGCTTACAGTTCCTTTTGACTGGCTGAAATCAATTGACTGCCTATGTGACTTATATCTCCTGTAACAGAACTTGACATTTCATAAATGTGCCAGAGTTTTGTTTGTCCTGCTCCTTATCGTAAGTGTGCCAACTCACACTCTGGAAACTTCCAACTTGGAAAGAGGAATAACAGTTTGCATACATGACCCAATGCCTGACCCAGGCACAGTATAATAACATTACAACTTAGACACAAACTTTAATCCTGGACTAATTTACCAAAGTAGCTGAGTGCAACAGGCAGGAATACGAGGCCGTGTAAAAGTCCCAACAATGTGATGGTCAGATTGAGACGGAAGAAGAAGATTTGGATAAGCTGAGCTTTGGCGAAGGCAAGCACAATAATCCCTGGTAGATTGGTCATAGCTACTCCAGCAAACACCTGTTTGTGAAAAAAGACAATAGTATAAGACACCTGTATATCTTCCCTAGCACAGCACCCTATAGAAAACAGTATATAGTGATAATGGAAATCTTTACTGGGAGAATACAGAGGTTGCATGGATGTCCTCCCCTTCTGAAAATTGTAGCTGCCTGACTGTTATGCAGATCTGAAGGCTTTAATACTTTTTGAGAAGCAGACCTGTAACAAATATGCAGGGCAGGGCAGGTGGTAAGACTTTACTTGACATCAATGTTCTGGATCAGTGAATTCAAAAGTATTGAATCCAGAGACACCTAGGCAACTAATATGTTTAGGATGAGATCAGCAATGATAGCATCAATATTACTACAAGTACATGTTATCTTTATAACGTGTCCACAGCAGTCTATTTAACTATGTGATAAATTGCTTTATCTACCTGTTACCTACCTCTGATTCTGTCATGCCTCCATTGTCATGTATAAAGTTTCAACCATAGGGCATGGCCACAAATGGCATGGTGGTAATTTATTGGCTTGAAGAGGAACTTTACTTCCCCTTTTATTAATTTATTTATCTCCTCTGACCTTGACAGCTAGGTCAGCCTCAAAAAACATTCACCCACCTAGCAAATCTAGCTTTGTTTTGTGTAAGCCGCCACTCCGTCTCAGTCCCATCTTCTCTTCTGATATGAGCCGTTTGGCCATGTCTTCTAGGTTCCTTGTATTAGTTGAGTATTGAAATCGTTATGCGCTGGAAGCTTGTTGTACGCAGCAGAACACCTTTACTTTAATGGAGGATGTTAGATTATGTCTTACAGCATTAGAAACATAAAACAGGAAGAAAACACAAATGAGTGCATTGAGCGTAGATAGACAATGCATCCTGTTATATCACAGAATACATACTATAACACTACAGCGCCATCTGTTGCATAGAGAAGTATAATGCATACGGTATTTAGTTCATAGTATGTAGGCAGATTGCTGTTGTTCTTCCAACACCCCTTCTCAACAGCATGTGCTTTGTCAAATTACATTCAGATTCTTCTGGATATAACTATGACGTTCCTTCAACAAAGGCTTGTTGAGTGCATCAGTAGTCATCTCCTCTGATGGGCAATATTGAATGTCAATAACACCTTGCTCTTGATTATCCCTCAGTAGGTGATATTTGACGTTGATGTGTTTGATCCTAGAATTGACCCTTTCTGATTGCGTAAGCTTTATTCATCCTTGGTTGTCTTCAAAAATGGGAATTGGTTTTGACATGTCTATTCCAATATCCACAAAAAATTTACTAACTCATATAGTTTCTTGACAAGCGTATGCTGCTTCAGTGTACTCTGCTTCAGTTGAAGAAAGAGCGACAGTTGCTTGCTTTCAACTAGACCAACTTATTGTTCCTTCCCCATACTGGAAGATGAATCCGCTAGTGGATTTGTGGTATGTGCAGTCCCCGGCCCAATCAGCATCCACATATACGACCAGTTTTGGATTTGATGTTGCTGGTAATCGTAACTTCATCTGAATTGTTCCTTTGAGGTACTGCATCACTCTTTTTACTCCATTCCAGTCATGCTGACAGGGAGCTGAAACTTTCCTGCATAGTATGCCAACTGCTGCGGCTATGTCTGGTCTTGTCACAGTGGCAACATATAGCAGCTTATCGATTGCTCTGCGATACGTGTCATTGTTGGGTAGCTAGTTTTCTGCTTCATTGCTCTTTTGATAACCTGGTTCCATATGAGTTTTCACTTCCTTTACATTTTGCATATGGAATTGTTCCAAGATTTCCAAGATTTTCTGATATTGGTGGAAAAGATAACTTTCATCCTCTTCTCTCTCTATTTTGATTCCCAGATAATAGCTAATGTTCCCTAGCTCTTTGATTTCAAAATTTTCTTTCAGCTTGTGAACTATCTGTTTGTAATCCCCTTCTTGGTCAAAACAGGTTATAATGTCATCAACATAGATGAGGATGTATAAACGTGATTTGTGAAATAAGTGTCACAGGTGCAAAAATAATAATAATAATAATAATAATACAAGGTTTGCTGCGGCTACAATTTCCCCACTGGATGTGGTAAAAACATTTTTTTTTTACTTTTATAAATAGATAGCCAATCCCAATTCATACATTTTAAAGTGTAAAGTGAATACAGGGGGTCCCCGGGTTACAAACAAGTTAGGGACTGTAGGTTTGTTCTTAAGTTGAATCTGTTTGTAAGTCGGAACAGGTACATTTTTTAAGTGTAGCTCCAGCCAAAAAAACAATTTTTAAGCTTTTTGGATAGCATAGGGAAGGGTTAACACCCCTGTAACATTTGTTTTGCTGTCTGTGCCCATGTTCAGAAGATTTCACCTCACTTTCTGTCCCAATGACAATTGGATTTTGAACATTTTGGGTTGTTGTGGAAACAAGCCTTGGTGATAAAGCATCAGTGGAGGTACCTTTTCCTCATAATAGCTCTTACAGGAGTGAATTTCCCTTCCTAGGGGTAGATTTCCTCTCACTTCCTGTTGTCTCCCTCCGTTTGTAAGTAGGAGTCGTTTGTAAGTCGGATGTTTGTAACTAGGGGACCCCCTGTAATCAAGATATCCACTGATAATCAATAAAAGTGTCTTTAACAACCAATATAATGCTCACATAAATGTGTTCAACATATTCATCTCTACAAGTTATATATAGTGATTTAAACAAAAATGTGATTCAAACAAAAACATGGTACAATACAAATTTTTTTTGCTTTTGTATTGTATCACGTTTTTTTTTAATCACGTTTTTGTTTGAATTACTCTATATAATTTGTATAGATGAATATGTTGAATACATTGATGTGAGCATTATATTGGTTGTTAACCACTTCAATACTGGGCGCTTTCACCCCCTTCCTTCCCAGGCCAATTTTCAGCTTTCAGCGCTCTCGCACTTTCAATAAGAATTGCGTGGTCATGCAACACTGTACCCAAATGAAATTTTTATCATTTTGTTCACACAAATAGAGCTTTATTTTGGTGGTATTTATTCACAAATTAGTTTTTTAATTTTTGCGATATAAGTGAAAAAATAGCGGACATTTTAAAAAAACAACAATATTTTCTACTTTCTGTTTTAAAAGAAATCCAATAAAATCTAATTTTGTCATAAATTTAGGCCAAAATGTATTCTGCTACATGTCTTTGGTAAAAAAAATCCCGTTAAATGTATAATAATTGGTTTGTGTGATCACGGACATATGTGCGCAGATGATCATGTACATATGTGCGCAGATGATCACGGACATATGTGTGCAGATGATCATTGGGACATATGATTTTACTGTTACATATGTGGGACAGATGTTTTTACTGTGTGGGGACATGTGTGGGGCCATGTGTGTGGGGACAGTGTTTTGGGGACACTATGTAGGGGACATTGTGTGTTTACGCTATGTGAGGACACTGGGCCGGTGATCAGTGTGTAAAAAGCTGTAAAAAACAGCTCATACTCACCGATCCCTGGGTGCAGCGATCCTATTTCCTCTCCCCACTGACAACTTCCGTGAGAGTAGAGGAGAGCCGATCGCCTAGCAACCAGCTCTCTGTTTACATCACATGATGGCTGTGATTGGACACAGTCGTCATGTGATCAGAAGGGCCAATCATAGAGCCCTCCTGCCGATCGGAGATGCGCCGTGTCTGGGTGACATGAGCGCATCGGGATCGTGCCGCTGCGAGGGCACGCGCGCGATCCCCCTCCTTCTGAGGGGCGTTTCTGAACGTCCCTCCGAAGGAGGAAACTCCCACCTGGCAGTATATGTGCAGTGGCCAGGTGGGAAGTGGTTAAAGACACTTTTATTGATTATCAATGGATACATTGATTATTCACTTTACACTTTAAAATTTAAGGATATATTTCCATTTGTCTTCTTGATTCCTGGAGTAGAGACAGGGATCTGCTTTACTTCTTTAGAATCCCTCTTTAGTAAGCACTTTGTTCACTTTCTCATTCCACATCTTTACAGATTGCTTAAGACCGTAGATGCTCTTCTGAAGTTTACACACAAGGTTGTCTCCTTGCTCAAATCCTGGTGGTTGCTCCATGTAGAGATCTTGCTAAATGTCTCCATATAGGAAAGAAGTTTTAATGTCTAGGTGTTTGACTTGCATGCCCTTTTCGGCTGCAACGCTAAGAAGCACTCTGATGGTGGATCGTTTTATGACAGGAGCAAACGTTTCATCATAATCTTTAACAAATTTCTGGGAGTAAGCCTTGACAACTAGTCTGGCTTTGTATTTGTGGATATTTCCTTCTGACTTTGTTTTGAAAGTCCACTTACTTCCTATAGTTTTGCGGTTAGGATGGAGTTCTGAGAGTGTCAAGGTTTTATTTTCTTGAAGTGACTTTAATTCTTCTTCTGCTGCCTTTCTCCATTTATTGACTTCACCTTTTGGCAGTTTTACTATGTCTTCCCAGGATGTTGGTTCAAGTATGCTGTGTTTTGACAGTGTATGACAGCTTGCGGGGTGTTATCCCCTTTGTAGTCTGATCTTCTGACTTCAGGCAGTTCAGCAGGATCTGGTGGGGAACTTGATTTAGGCATTGTGAGTTCCGCCTCTTGTTCTGACTCCTGCACAGGTTCGTTTTGGTCAACCTTTTCTTCTGGTTTGCTGGGTATATAAACTTTACAGCTTTCAGGGACCAGTGTTTCTGATGATGGGCTCTCATCAAAATAAACATAACGGCTCATTGTCACTTTGTCAGTCTTTGGGTGTAGGATTCTGTAACCCTTAGTTTGCTTGCTGTAGCCTACTAGAATGCCCGCTATGGCTCTGTTCTCCAGCTTGGATTGCTTTTCACTTGAAATATAGGCATATGCTTTACATCCAAACACTCTGATGTGCCCTATGTTAGACTTTGATCCATGCCACATTTCAAATTGAGTACTTTTAATGGCTCTTGAGGGTAATCTGTTTTGTAGTTAGGTTGCAGTCATAACTGCTTCCCCCCAGTACTTGTGAGGTAGGTTGGCATCTGACAACATGCATCTGGCCATTTCTATAAGAGTGTGATTTTTCCTTTCTGCTACATCGTTTTGTTCAGGAGTGTATGGTGTGGTTGTCTGGTGTACTATTTCTTGTCTCTTAAGATATGAGGCCACTTTGCTTCTGTATTCTCCTCCATTGTTGGTGTGTTTTATTCCTGGTTTGCGTTGGAATTTGTTGCTAGACATGGCAACGAACTCTTGAAGTTTCTGTTTCATTCTTGTGTTTCATCAGATAGTACCTGGAATAATCATCAATGAAGGTCAGTAGATATCTGTTTCCGCCTGACTTGGGAGTTTTCATTGGACCGCATACATCACTGTGTATGAGCTGCAGGGGGTGGGTAGTTTTTCTTTGAGATGCCTGTGGAAGGGGAGCACGTGTGGCTTTTGCTTTAACGCAGCACTTGCATTTCTTGAGCACTTATCTTCTGATAAGCCTCTCTTTATAATGTTGTGTATAGCTTCTGGACTTCTGTGTCCCAGCCACCTGTGCCATAAGTGAATACATTTGCTGTGTAGGTCATTAGAGACAATATTGGCTTGCTGGTCTGTGGTGATGAGCTTGTATAGGTGATCATCTAGTTTTCCTTTTGCGAGGAATCGATAATTATGATTGTAAACTGTACATTCATCACCCTGGAACTTAACCGTGGGACCGTTGTTTGCAAGACTTTTCACTGATAGAAGGCTGCCCTCTAGTTCTGGAACATACAGCACTTTCTTTACAAGGATACTGTGGTGACCTCCTTGTGGTGTAATGCAGTTCAGGAAGCCCTAGCCTTTACCTTGGGATGTGATGCTTTTCCTGTTTGCTAGGAAAACTTTGTCTTTTGCACTGTAATCAATGTTTGTGAAGAAGGTCTCATCACTAGTCATGTGGCTTGTCGCACCTGAGTCTATGCACCAGCCACGTGGCTTGCCGTTTTGTGTTACTTTAAAGGTGCCACTACATGATGTATCTGCAGTTTCCTTTGTGATTGCTTTGACTCTTTCTTTTGTGAATAGCTCTAGCTTTCGTTGCTCGGCTTTCCAGATAGAACAGTCCTTTTTTAAATGACCAGTCCTTTTACAGCAATTGTGCTTTATGCCAGCCCTCAAAAATTCCACTTGCCTGCTCGCATTTTGTGAGTGGATTTTGAGGGCTGGCGAGTGTGGGCTGCCTGGGAGCGGGGGGAGGCAAGCATCGCCGGCAGTCTGGGTTGTATGGGAGCCATTCTCCCAGCGATCGTAGTGGAAGAGAGAGGAGAGTCGCCGCCTGGTTTATCAGAGCGCCAGGGAACATAACAGCTTTCATTTCAATAGCTGTGTGTTCCCCGCCGCGTGTCATCATATACAGCCCCTCCTCTTTGTCTGGGCACTTTGAAAGACAGATCAACCGTCCAGGCTGCACTGGTGACACAGGCTGCACTGGTGACACAGGCTGCACTGGCGGACACAGGCTGCACTGGCAGACACAGGCTGCATTGGGGACACAGGCTGCATTGGGGACACAGGCTGTACTGGAGGTCACAGGCTGTACTGGAGGTCACAGGCTGCATTGGCGGACACAGGTTGCATTGGCGGACACAGGTTGCATTGGTGACACAGGCTGCATTGGTGGACATGGCAGGCACGGATAAAGTTGTTATTAATATTTATTTTTATAACTTAATTCTGCATAAAACATTTAAGTGTATTTCATGAGTTAATTTATGAGGGCGTGTTTAGGAGTGGAATTAGGGGCGGGGCAGGGTAGGGGTGGGGCAGGGCAACTGGTGGCAAGTAACCCTGGCCTGGCTAGTAGCTCAGGACTTAAAATTTTGAGCCCTGCTTTATGCCTTTGTACATCTTAAAGGTGTTGTCTGGGTTGTACAGCCTCGGTGGCTGTCTCGGCTCCTCCCCGCAATAGCTAAACCCCCTCTGGGAAGCTCTATCCCGAGAGGGTTAGCTTGCAGGCGCGCTCCCTGTCATACAAGCTGTGTCCATAGACACAGCATGTATGACTCGGTCCCACCCTCCGGCGGCCGCGTCATTGGATGTGATTGACAGCAGCGCGAGCCAATGGCTGCGCTGCTATCAATCTATCCTATCTATCCAATGGCCAGACTCTGCGGAGAAGAGGACGCTGGGGGACGCGCACAGCAGGTGAACTGGCTCAGGTAAGTAAACGGAAGGGGGGGGCTGGGGGGGGGGTCCGCCATTGCCAGGTGTTTTTTCACCTTAATGCATAGGGTGCATTAAGGTGAAAAAACACAAACCTTTACAACCCCTTTCAGAGCTTTGTCATCATGGTGCATATTTTCTTTTGTCATATTCATCGATTACTTTGCCTTTGACATATGCTAGTGTAAGCTCCTGCTCAGGTGTGGTTTCTAAAGCATTAATAAGAGCAGTATATGTCTCCGGAAGGATGCAGAGGAGCAGGGCAACAATATAGTTAAGTTTGATATCCTCTATGATCTCTAAGGATGGGCGAACGGTTCGGACCGAGCATGAGTTCGGGCCAAACATTGGCTGTTCGGAAGCTCTCCGAACAACCGAATTAAAAGGTCGTTCGACCATTTGTTCGGCCCACAGAATGACCACAATGCACTGCCCTGCCGCATAGTGCATTGAAAGTCCTGATTGGCTACAGCAATGAAAGCTTCGCCCAGTCAAGCAACAGAGCACTGTCAGATTCATGATTGGACGCTGTCATGATGACTTTATCCAATCATTGTTCATTGCTCTTAATCCCGCCCCACACTATAATAGTATTCTTTCTATAGCGGCCATTTGTAGTGTGATAGCTGAGTGGAGAGAGATAGAACAGGGCTTTGTTCAGTGCTATTAGACAGTTAGTGTGCTATAGTGTGCTATTCTGATTCTATTGTCAGTAGAATATCAGTTTACTGTGCCTCTAGGGATAGTTCAGTGTGAGTGTAGTGCAGCCTTTCATCTTTATATTAGTGTTAATGTAGGGATAGTTCAGTGATTGTGAGTGTAGTGCGACCACCATTCATCTTTACATTAGTGTCAATGTAGAAATAGTTCAGTGAGTGTAGTGAGCATTTAACAGTTTTTTTTTCTGTGCGTTACTGCAAGTTTAACGCTGTATATATCATTGCGTTACTGCAATTTTATAGTGTATCTGTGGAGTGTCTGTGTCGTGAATACTCAAACTGCAAGTTTAACGCCATCAATTTAATTGCGTTATTGCAAGTTTAGCGCCATATAGTTCTGTGCACTACTGCACGTTTAACACCATATATTTAATTGCGTTACTGCAAGTTTAACACCATATAGTTCTGTGTATTACTGCAAGTTTAACGCTGTATATTTAATTGCGTTACTGCAAGTTTAACACTGTATATTTCATTGCGTTACTGCACGTTTAAGCCATATATTTCATTACGTTACTGCAAGTTTAACGCCATATAATTCTGTGCATTACTGCAAGTTTTTAATGCCATATAGCTCTGTGCGTTACTGCAAGTTTAACACCTTATATTTCATTGTGTCACTGCAAGTTTAATGCCATATAGTTCTGTGCATTACTGCAAGTTTAACGCCATATAGTTCTGTGCATTACTGCAATATTATATTGTATCCGTGGAGTGTCTGTGTCATGAATATTCAAACTGCAGTTTTAATACCATCAATTTCATTGCATTACTGCAAGTTTAATGCTATATAGTTCTGTGCATTACTGGACATTTAACGCCATATATTTCATTGCATTACTGCACGTTTAACGCCATATATTTACTTGCGTTACTACACGTTTAACGCCATATATTTCATTGCGTTACTGCACGTTTAACGCCATATATTTCATTGGAGGAGGGAGGGGAAGGGGCTAGCTCAAATGTATAGAGAGGTGAATGAAAAATGAAAAAAATATACAAAATATAAAGGTATAATGAGCATGAGGGCTAGTATCATACTAGCACATAAAAAATATCATGTAAATACTGAAACAGAAGAAAAGAAAAATCTCAGTGCAAAAGGGCTAGTACCATACTAGCACATATGTGGTAACTCAGCAAATACTTATCAAAAGAAAAATCTCAGTGCAAAAGGGCTAGTACCATACTAGCACATATGTAGTAACTCAGCAAATACTTAATGGTGACTCCAAGTAAATAACTAAATGGTGAACAGTCCCACCGCCTTGTAGTACAAAATGCTCAAACAATGAGTTATCAGTTCCAAAAGGCAAAATGGAAACATTATACAAAATATAAAAGTGTGATGAAATGTAATAAAGTGCAGTCTAATGAGCACTAAATCCGAATAAACTGAAGAAACAAAATAGTCTAAAGCGTATAAAAAGCTATGAAATGAGTGACAAATACAGTGTGGGTACAAAAAAAATTGAACAAAATAAAATATATAAATCAAACAAAGTCCATGTGCATGAGGGCTAGTATCATACTAGCACATAAAAATATTGTAAATACTGACACAAAAGAAAAGAAAAAATCTCAGTGCAAAGGGGCTAGTATCATACTAGCACATATGTGGTAACTCAGCAAATACTTATTAGTGACTCCAAGAAAAATAAATAAATGGTGAACAGTCCCACCACCTTGTAGTACAAAGTGCTCAAACAATGAGTCATCAGTTCCAAAAAGGCAAGTCCACAAGCCACAGGAAAGGGAAACAAAGTCTTCAGTGGGGACACCTCTGTGCTCGCAAGCAGCTCACCTTACTGCTGCAAGACAACAGCTTGTAATCCAGTAACAAATCTCCAGCAAGCAAGGGTCCCATCCAGTAGTTCAGGCGATTCGGGTGGTGGGTGTGCAGGATGGTATATAAAAAACATAAGCAGACAGTATATAGTATAACTCCGTGGCAGCCAAAGTGGAATAAAGGGACAGGACACAGAAGGGGGATGCACTCACTTTTGTAAAATGAGTGTGGGCGTCAATCCAACGAACGCCGAGTTCGTATACCTCAAAAAAGGGTGTCTTCAAACCGTCCCCATTTCCTCAATGCTCGTCACAATGGGATGCATATATTGGAAGAGAGTGCACATAGCGTGATCCCGTATATAAATCAGTTTATTAGGTTAAAAACAACATGGTACACTTACATTTAGCAGAAGGCTATAGTAAAAAACATCCACGAGCGCCGAGCTCATATCCTATCATCAGTCTGTGACAGTTCCCGTGCTCCAAACCTCACGCGTATCGTCACGTCACGTGACTTCATCAGAGGATCCTCTGATGAAGTCACGTGACGTGACGATACGCGTGAGTTTTGGAGCACGGGAACTGTCACAGACTGATGATAGGATATGAGCTCGGCGCTCGTGGATGTTTTTTACTATAGCCTTCTGCTAAATGTAAGTGTACCATGTTGTTTTTAACCTAATAAACTGATTTATATACGGGATCACGCTATGTGCACTCTCTTCCAATATATCCATCCCATTGTGACGAGCATTGAGGAAATGGGGACGGTTTGAAGACACCCTTTTTTGAGGTATACGAACTCGGCGTTCGTTGGATTGACGCCCACACTCATTTTACAAAAGTGAGTGCATCCCCCTTCTGTGTCCTGTCCCTTTATTCCACTTTGGCTGCCACGGAGTTATACTATATAATGTCTGCTTATGTTTTTTATATACCATCCTGCACACCCACCACCCGAATCGCCTGAACTACTGGATGGGACCCTTGCTTGCTGGAGATTTGTTACTGGATTACAAGCTGTTGTCTTGCAGCAGTAAGGTGAGCTGCTTGCGAGCACAGAGGTGTCCCCACTGAAGACTTTGTTTCCCTTTCCTGTGGCTTGTGGACTTGCCTTTTTGGAACTGATGACTCATTGTTTGAGCACTTTGTACTACAAGGTGGTGGGACTGTTCACCATTTATTTATTTTTCTTGGAGTCACTAATAAGTATTTGCTGAGTTACCACATATGTGCTAGTATGATACTAGCCCCTTTGCACTGAGATTTTTTCTTTTCTTTTGTGTCAGTATTTACAATATTTTTATGTGCTAGTATGATACTAGCCCTCATGCACATGGACTTTGTTTGATTTATATATTTTATTTTGTTCAATTTTTTTTGTACCCACACTGTATTTGTCACTCATTTCATAGCTTTTTATACGCTTTAGACTATTTTGTTTCTTCAGTTTATTCGGATTTAGTGCTCATTAGACTGCACTTTATAACATTTCATCACACTTTTATATTTTGTATAATGTTTCCATTTTGCCTTTTGGAACTGATAACTCATTGTTTGAGCATTTTGTACAACAAGGCCGTGGGACTGTTCACCATTTAGTTATTTACTTGGAGTCACCATTAAGTATTTGCTGAGTTACTACATATGTGCTAGTATGATACTAGCCCTTTTGCACTGAGTTTTATCTTTTAATAAGTATTTGCTGAGTTACCACATATGTGCTAGTATGGTACTAGCCCTTTTGCACTGAGATTTTTCTTTTCTTCTGTTTCAGTATTTACATGATATTTTTTATGTGCTAGTATGATACTAGCCCTCATGCTCATTATACCTTTATATTTTGTATAATTTTTTAATTTTTCATTCACCTCTCTATACATTTGAGCTAGCCACTTCCCCTCCCTCCTCCTTCCTTCCCCTCTTACCACAGCGCAATCACCACTTACTTTATTCACACCACTTTTGTCTGTTTGGATCAGCCATTTAGGTGTTGCAGCAGTGCCCCTTAGCATAGGTATTTCTGACAGCGCAGGAGTTTCTTCATTATTTATATATTTCATTGCGTTACTCACGTTTAATGCCATATAGTTCTGTGTGCGTTACTGCAAGTTTAATGCCATATAGTTCTGTGTGTTACTGCAAGTTTAACGCCATCAATTTCATTGTGTTACTGCAAGTTTAACGCCATATAGTTCTGTGCATTACTGCAAGTTTAACACCATATATTTCATCGAGTTACTTCACGTTTAATACCATATAGTTCTGTGCATTACTGCAATATTATATTGTATCCGTGGAGTGTCTGTGTCATGAAAACTCAAACTGCAATTTTAATGCCATCAATTTCATTGCGTTACTGCAAGTTTAATGCTATATAGTTCTGTGCATTACTGGACATTTAACGCCATATATTTCATTACATTCCTGCACGTTTAACGCCATATATTTACTTGCGTTACTGCAAGTTTAATGCCATATCGTTCTGTGCATTACTGCAAGTTTAACGCCATATATTTCATTGCGTTACTGCACGTTTAACGCCATATATTTCATTGCGTTACTGCAAGTTTAGCGCCATATAGTTCTGTGCACTACTGCACATTTAACACCATATATTTAATTGCGTTACTGCAAGTTTAATGCCATAAAGTTCTGTGTGTTACTGCAAGTTTAACGTTGTATATTTCATTGCGTTACTGCAAGTTTAACGCTGTATATTGCATTGCATTACTGCACGTTTAAGCCATATATTTCATTACGTTACTGCAAGTTTAATGCCATATAGTACTGTGCATTACTGCAAGTGTAACGCTGTATATTTTATTGCATTACTGCAAGTTTAACGCCATGTATTTCATTGCATTACTGCAAGTTTAACGCCATATAGTTCTGTGCATTACTGCAAGTTTACCGCCATATATTTCATTTCGTTACTGCAAGTTTAATTCCATATAGTTCTGTGCATTACTGCAATATTATATTGTATCCGTGGAGTGTCTGTGTCATGAATACTCAAACTGCAATTTTAATGCCATCAATTTTAATGCCATCAATTTCATTGCGTTACTGCAAGTTTAATGCTATATAGTTCTGTGCATTAGTGGACATTTAACGCCATATATTTCATTGCATTACTGCACGTTTAACGCCATATATTTACTTGCGTTACTGCAAGTTTAATGGCATATCATTCTGTGCGTTACTGCAAGTTTAACGCCATATATTTCATTGCATTACTGCAAGTTTAACGCCATATATTTCATTGCATTACTGCAAGTTTAACACCATATATTTCATTGTGTTACTGCACATTTAACGCCATATATTTCATTGCGTTACTGCAAGTTTAACGCCATATATTTCATTGCGTTACTGCAAGTTTAATGCCATATAGTTCTGTGTGCGTTACTGCAAGTTTAACGCCATATAGTTCTGTGCGTTACTGCAAGTTTAACGCCATCAATTTCATTGTGTTACTGCAAGTTTAACGCCATATAGTTCTGTGCATTACTGCAAGTTTAACACCATATATTTCATTGAGTTACTTCAAGTTTAATGCCATATAGATCTGTGCGTTACTGCAAGTTTAACACCATATATTTCATTGCGTTACTGCAAGTTAATGCCATATAGTTCTGTGTGCGTTACTGCAAGTTTAACGCCATATAGTTCTGTGCGTTACTGCAAGTTTAACGCCATATAGTTCTGTGCGTTACTGCAAGTTTAACGCCATCAATTTCATTGCGTTACTGCAAGTTTAACGCCATATATTTCTGTGCATTACTGCAAGTTTAACGCCATATATTTAATTGAGTTACTGCAAGTTTAATGCCATATAGATCTGTGCGTTACTGCAAGTTTAACGCTGTATAGTTCTGTGCGTTATTGCAATATTATAGTGTATCCGTGGAGCGTCTGTGTCATGAATACTCAAATTAAAGTGCACCAAACACCACTTTCCATTAATTAAAGTGCATCAATGTACACATTTACACATCTTTATTACATTTTGTTAATAAGCACCCCCTACTCCCCCCATCATGTCTGGGAGGACAGCAAGGAGAGGCAGATGTTCCCATGGCACTGTAAGGGGGCCAGCAGCGTATGTGTCCACAGGCAAAGATGGATGTGGTCAGTCCTCAGGCAGGGCATCATTCCCTCTGTTTAGTTGCCCATGCTATCCAGCCACAGCATGCAGAGGAGGTGGTGGACTGGCTTACTAAAGCGTCCTCATCCTCCTCATCCTCCGTCACCCAAGCAGAGACTAGTGTGCAGTCCCCTGCAGCTGCCAGAGTGGCAAAACCTGCCTCCTTGTCCACAGCTATTCCTGTCATAGATAGCCCCAGCATCAGGCATTGAGGAGTCAGTGGAGTTATTTGAACACAGCATCAGCCACTTGTTCCTTGACGATGCATAGTAATTATCTGATTCAGATGTTTGTTCTGTGTCTGAGGTTGAGGAAAGCAGGAACATGAGCCTACAGATAGGGGAGAACACTGGTACACAAATTGGCAGTCATGTTCCCCCAGCCGCAGCGTATTGCCAAATTGTCTCCAGTAGTAATGAGGATGAAGGATAGAACACAGGAGGAAAGTGAGGGTGAGGCACAACCCCAACAGGGCAGCCATCATGGAAGAGTAGAGAGCAGCCACCCTATTCTATCACATTGTGGAGCTGTTATCTCCCGGCCCACTTCCCACATCTCAGCTGTCTGGGCTTTTTTAGTACATGTGCTGCCGATCACACTGTTGCTATTTGCAAGAGCACCTAAAAGCCACACAAAAGGGGAACAAATCTGTCCTTCCTACTTACTCACCTTAGTCTGTCCCTGCTATATGTCATGACCTCTCAGCAGCCTCCACTGACAGGGATGATGGTATAGTGCAGGGTGTCCCAGGTCCTTGCAGTATATCAGCCAGCAGCACACCACCAACTGTAGACTATAGCCGACAAATTTCTCTGCCCCGTCTGCTGCAGCGGAAAAAAAAATACAGTCCCTGCCACCCACATGCCTAGCGTCTAAATACAAGCATGTCAAAGCTGCTGACTCTACAACTTCTGCCTTTCCGCCTGGTGGATTCTGCCCCCTTCTGTGAATTTGCAGAATGTGCTATACCACAATGGCAGGTTCCCAGTAGATATTTTTTTTCATGTAAGGCCATTCTATCTCTCTACCATCATGTGGAAGGCAATGTTGTGGCATAGTTGGGCAAGGCAGTCAGCCGCACAGTCTACATTACTGCTGACACGTGGTCCAGCAAGCATGGGCAAGGACGATATATTTCATTCATAGCACACTGGGTAACTCTGCTTGCAACTGGGAAGGACGCAGGACAAGACTCATTGCTGCAGCTTGTTGTGCCCTCACGTCTCCATACAGCTGGTGATGATGCCAGGTTCGTCAACTCTACCCCCTCCTCCTCCTCCTCCTCCATGCCCTCCTCTGCTGAATTGTCCTATGAACCTCAAGTACCCCCTAAGTGTTCAAAGGGCTATTCAATGAGTCAGGCTAAAAGGTGCCATGCAGTGCTTCAGCTGGTGTGTTTAAGGGACAGGAACCACACCGGAGCAGAGATTCTTGCAGCTCTGCAGGGACAGGCCCAGAGGTGGTTCACGCCAATGCCAGGTGGAGCCTGGAATGGTAGTGTGTATGATAATGGCACAAACCTCCTGTCTGCCCTTAGACACGGAAAGTTGACACATGTGCCTTGTCTGGCACATGTCCTCAATTTGATGGTGCAGGGTTTCCTAAATAGGTACCCAGGGTTGGAAGATCTACTAAAGCAGGCCAGTGTGTAGCCATTTTAGGCAGTCATACACAGCCAGTGCTTGGTTGGCTGAAATTCAGCGGGAATTCCACCTGGCCGTAAACTGCCTGATTTGTGATATGCCCACCAGGTAGAACTCAACTTTGGCAGTGCTGCAGTGGCTGCACATGCAGCAGAGGGCAAGGAGTACCCGTGTGAGTATGGCACAAGGATAGGCTCAGGCTTGCTCTGCTTTTTTTCCCCACACCAATGGCTGCTCATAAAGGATGCATCCACTGTACTGTCACCATTTGAGGAGGCCACAAGGATGGTGTGCCATGACAATGCATGCATCGGTGACAAAATCCCTGTTGTGTTCCTGCTGGAGCAGACTCTGCATAGCATTATGGACAGGGCACTCGAGGCAGAGCAGCGGAAGGAAGAGGAGGACTTCCTTTCCTCTCAAGGCCCACTTTATGCAGACACCGTTGTTCCAATGCCACAGAACACACAAGAGGCAAGAGAGGAGGAGGAGGAGGATTCTGGCAGTTTCTGAGGCATTGAAGCAGAGGAAGACATACGTCAAACAGTAAGAGATGGTTTTCCATCCGCAGAACCCTTGGGAATAGTATGTGGCTGGAAGGAAGCAGTTCCAGATACTCTAATCCTCAGTGACCCAGAGGAGTCTGCTTCTCATGCCTCTGCAAATTTGCAGTGCATGGGCTCCCTCATGCTTCAAAGCCTGCGAAAGGACCCAAGAATACGTGCCATAAAGGAGAAGGATCACTATTGGTTGGCAATCCTCCTTGACCACTGTTATAAGGGTAAGTCTCAGCACTCATCCCGTCCCCCCAGAGAGTGCAGAAGATGAAATCTCTTGAGGACACCTTAAAGAGAAGTTTATAGACTCTGGTAGGTTACAGTGTCATGGGAAATGTAGTTTTGAGGCTCCTGCTGGTCAGGAGAGGAGCGGTGGAGGAGGCGGCCGCCTAAGTAATGCATTTCTCAATTTTTTTAGTCCTCGCTGCCCAGGGCTGTCAGCTTCCACATCCCCTCGGCAGCGTCTGCATCACATGGTGGACGATTATCTAGGGGCGAAAACAGAGATGGAGAGCTTTCCAGTCCATGATCCACTGGCTTACTGGGTCATGAAAATAGACCACTAGCCAGAACTTGCCCAGAATGCTATTGAGCTGCTGGGCTGCCCTGCATCCAGCTTGCTTTCCGAACGGGCATTCAGTTCTGCTGGAGGTTTTGTTACTGATCATAGAACGCGTCTGTCCACAGATTCGGTGGACCATCTGACTTTTATCAAAATTAATCAGTCCCGGATTACCAGCAGCTATGAAGCCCCTGATGCCGATGTCGCTGATTAAGTGTTTTTGGGATGTGGAATCTCTGCAGGACTTCTAGGCTGTCTAGTGTTGTGGGTGTTGATTTAATCTGGAAGAATGTTTTTGGTGTAGGTTTCATGGGCACAATTAACACCCAAAGACCAATTTTTCCGCACCTGTTTACCATATTATCATTACAATTTTTGACAGCAAGGCCAATTCTTGCTTTCATCAAGAGTACCTCTAAAGGTTACGGTATGAAGGCGCCACTGACACCCAAAGAACAATTTTTCCGCACCTGTTTGACAAGTGCGTATCATTACAATTTTTGACAGCAAGGCCAATTCCTGCTTTCATCAAGAGTACCTCTAAAGGTTATGGTGTGAAGGCGCCACTGACACCCAAAGAACAATTTTTCCACACCTGTTTGACAGGTGCGTAGCATTACAATTTTTGACAGCAAGGCCAATTCTTGCGTTCATCCAGAGTACCTCTATAGGGTAATGGTGTGAAGGTGCCACCGACACCCAAAAAACAATTTTTCCGCACCTGTTTGACAGGTGCATATCATTACAATTTTTGACAGCAAGGCCAATTCTTCAAGAGTACCTCTATGGGGTTATGGTGTGAAGGCACCAGTGACACACAAAGAACAATTTTTCCACACCGTTACAGAAGTAGAAATCCAAAGTTTGTGGTTGAGACACCAGAATTTGGTCCCCTATGCACTACATTGTGGCCTCATCATACAGACTGGCTCCCCAAGCCGTTGCTTACAAAATAAAGAAAGCTTGCAGGGAAAATGTAATTTTTTGGAGCTTTATAAATGCAATTATTGCTGCAGTAGTATTTATACACAGTACAGATGTGCCACTTTAGAGGTGGACTAAGGGGACCCCCCAGGCACTATATTGAAATAAATTTTTCATTTTTATACTTTCACTTTAGGCATCAATAAATCACTGCTCATTTAAAAATTACATTTTTACAAACTTTTTTTCATTGATACATGTCCCATAAGGCAGTACCCGAACCCCCATAACCATTGTATGCCCAATTACTTGCATAAAAGCCTTCAAGGCACTTTTGATTTTTCACGTTCGGGTCCCATAGATTTCAGTGGGGTTCGTTATTCGGTTCCAAACTTTCCCGATGTTCGTGGTTACACATTTGCTGGCCTTTTTCTAGTCTCATCGTATAAAGCTTTCTTAGCAAAAACAGTTTGCTGTTTAGACTTGAACACTCATGCAGCTTTTGTAATGAAGTCCACCTATCTTTGGCCGTTTTCTCTGTTCTTATGTGGATAAGCTGGTCATCTTCCACTAGTAAACTGCTTTTGTCTGTCTATCCTTCCTATCCCAATCCTTCGTCTGTGAAAATGTCTGTATTCAGCTCTTTCCACAAGTCATCCATACTGAGAAACATTTCCAGTTTAAACTTCCACAGCTGGTAATTGGCATTGTTCAGCTTTGCAATTGCAAACTTCGCATCTGAACTGCTTGCCAACTTTCAGTAGTTTGCTTACAGTACTCACTGATTCACTGTAGAATTCTTTCCAGTGCCTGAATGCCTGCTGGAGTGCTGCTGGGTTTGCTGGCTGTGCCTGGGACCCATAATCTATTAGCTGCGTATTAAAATCAGTATGCACTGGAAACATGAAACAGGAAGAGAACACAAAGGAATGTATTGATCATAGATAGACAATACATCCTGTTATATCATAGAATACATACTATAACATCACCTGCTGCATAGATAAGTATAATGCATACAGTATTTAGTTCATATTATGTAGGCAGATTTCTGTTGTTCTCCCAACACCTTGAACCGCACAGTCAGGACCCACTGGAAAGGTTCTCCCCCACCCCCTATAAAAAATAATATCTGATTTTGTAACTGGGAGGGGAGAGGGAAGCCTTGGAAAAAGAAAGATGAGGGCAAAGGTCTGCTTTAAAAGACCTCACTGAGATGATGCGAAATGGTGAGCACTGCAGTGTTACTTCCAGAATGATGTGACGCTACAACCACCCCCTTTATCACCATACAACACCCTACCATGTAGCCTCTCCCTTGTACTTACCGCACTGCCCATGTAGATAGTGGCATCTTTTGCTCGTTCCACTTTAGTGAGCTTACTGCTCAAGGCAAAAGATCGAGTAAGGTGGGAAACAAATTCCACTGAAATCCCAATGGCCTGTGAATAAGAAAAGCAGGTCTAAAATTAAGAAGAGGCATGTCAAACACAGGTGAAACTGTGGGCTGAATTTCCAAAATTTTCACGAAACTTCACATTATAGTAGAAATTGCAACTTTTTCATTTTCAAAAGCATTTTTCTTTAAACCACTGAGTGCCACAGAGAAGGAGTGAGAGAGCTATTAAACACCAGATGATATAAAAGGGGACCTGTAGCCACATTTTAATATCAAACATTAAAAGTAGAAAAGTTAAATAATCCCTAGCTGGCTAAATAAAGTGTAATAGAGGGGCTAAAATACACATGTTTGCAGAAATTTGCTGCTCCAGGCTCCTTTATTGCTGCCCACATGCAAAAGCATCAGATAATCTAAGTTCTGTTGAATGGGAGGTAAATATGAGCAATGGTACCAATGGTAAATATATGACCAAAAGCCCAAGTTTTCTGAGCAGTGCTGAAGGGAGCCTGAAGCAGCAAACTCTTTAGGAAAGAAGTATTTTAGCCTCTCTACTGGTTCATGATTAAGCAAAGCATGGGAAATGACTTAAATTAGCCCATGGATTAGACATGTACATTAAAGAACAGTCACTCACCGTCACCAGGTTGATAAGTGAGATGGCATTGTAGTCAATGCCCCACAGTGTCATGACTCCAACTGTGTCTATGATGATCATGAAAATGGTAATTAAGTTAATGAGACCCGAGCGTAAATCCATTCCCAGAAGAATACAGCACACAGCGAAGGTTGGCAACAGGCAGAGGGCCAGTGTGAAGAGACCTTCCTGAACAATGGTCAGGTATTGCTCATAGAACACATATGTAATCCTGTGTAAAGAGCAGATGAAAAATGTTAAGAATATATCACCAAATGAAAATAAAAAAGGTCTGAAAAAAAAAAAGAAAATGAATGTAGCCATCACATCTAAGAACTAGTAAGCTGCTGGTCTATTTTAAATATTTGTTCTTTTCCTCTTCTGGCCCTTTGTACCACCCTGCTCCTCCATCTTTTTTAATTCCTTCTGCTCTCTTCAGATTCGCTCCAGGTTAACGGTGGCAGAGGAGATGGTAGGGACAGTGGAGGACACTCTGAGTCCACACACTTACTACCAAAGTGAAATCACTTGAAAAAAGGGCTAAAGATGCTGAAAATAGAAATAGCAGAAGCAATCTTCACATCCTTCACATCCTGGGAACTTCCTAACTACACCTCTAATCCTGAATACTTGTAAGTATTTTCAGCCTACTTCCTTCTATGAACATTTGGACATGTACGCTCCATCAGCTCCGGCTGTATCTCAAGGCGGAGTGGGTAAGAGCTGGAGAAGGTGCCATATGGAGCCAAACTGGAGGAAATAAAAGGTGTTGAAGTGATATTAAAGGTTTATTAAAAAAAACAATAACAAGCATGTCATACTAACCTGCTCAGTGCAATGGTTTTGCAAACAGCAACCCCGTTATTCCACTTCTCGTATCCCCTTGCCGGCACTCCTGGATCTTCCCCTTTCACCAGTTCCCCCAATAGCAAGCCACTTTCTATAGGGACACTAGTGCGTGCTCGCTCCCAAGTCCCGCCCTATGTGTCCAAAAAACATATAGAGCCGTGGGTCGTCCCTGTGCCCCACTTTCTCCTCATTGGCTCACAAGCTGTGATTGCCACGCTGCTGTGTCTCAGCCAATGAGGAGAGAGAGACCTGGGACAGCCAAAGCTCCCATGCACATTGCTGGATCATCCTACTCCCTTACTGAGCTCTGGAGATGGAAACATCCTATGAGCATGGCCTTCATGTCATTCCACCTCCCACAAATCTTTTCCTAAGTTTGACTTAGTCTATGCCACCCCTCCTTATACTCAATATTGTTAATTTGATTGAAATCTTACCCTGTGGCATATCAGATCATGCCCCTCTCTTACTAGTGCTCAAGCTCCTTCCTGACACCGGGTATAAACTTTGGAGACCCTCTAGATTCTGGATCTCAGATACTCGATTTAACCATTATGTGCAGCCCTTTCTATAGCACTACTGGCCTTCTAATGTTAATACCATTGATCCATTAGTGATTTGGGATGCTTCCAAAGTGTTCATGAGAGGTCAATATGTCACTCATATTTGTAAGCTAGATGAATATCCAAAGAACATTTGGCTAGGGCAGAGACCCAGTCCACTAGACTTTAGACTGCTTATGTTACCACCAAAGACCACAATACATATACATATACTGCTCTTGTGCATTCTTTATTGGATCTGTACAAGGAAGGCCCTTCTCCATCAAACACAATGCATATATGAACAAGGAGACAAATGCGGAAGTGTCATGGTCAGGAGTGAGGTTTGGAGACCCGTAGTTATAACAGTAGACCAGCAGAATATGTACACGAGTAGGTTACTGTGGCAGATGACGCAACACATTTGACTCAGTTGAGTGCCATTTCTTTGGGCAACCTTGTCTAAATTTGGTTTTGGACCTAAATTTAGCCAATGGATCAGGCTTGTTTACTTGACCCCTACAGCCAGGGTCTTTGCCAAGAATACCATAGAAGGAGCAGGGGGCGGGGCCAAGCCACGCTGTCTGTGTCTATGGGGGGTGGCTTGCTATGTCGGCACACCAAGAAGAGGAGCAGCTAGGAATGCTGCCAGAGGATCTGAGCAGAGGAGGTTCAGGGCCGCAGGTAAGTATAAACCTGTTTGGTATTTAAAAAATTGAGTTTACAATCACTTCAACTTAATCTAAATGTGAGGTCTGTTCTCCCCTTTTGGTTCACACACCTCCAGTAAGGCATAGGACAAGTAACATATCGGTAAATTTGTCATATCAGCAAAGTTCACTCACGTGTATGGGAAGACCTGAAAATCGGGGTCTGTACCCGGCACGTTTCTTAGTGACATGGTGATGTTCTCTGCTAGCTCTCTGGCATACAACAGAGCCCCTGTATACTCTTGAGAGTTCTTTAGAGGGGCGTGATATGCCATAAAACGACTGGCTGTTGAAAAAAAAAAATCAGACATCAATTTAATAACAGCAACATAACACTATTGACATCATACATAAAGAGAATGGTTCATCTTACCTATAATCTCTCCCTGGTCGTTGAACTTGACAGCACTGTCATAGGAACCCAGACCCCTGAAGAAACATATTTTATTTTTTTATTGTGTGAAACCATGTTGTAATTTTAGAATGTATTAAAAATGTATACAGTAGGGAAAATAATTATTTCATCCCCTACAGATTTTGTAAGTTTGCCCACTTCCAAAGAAATTAAGGGTCTATCATTTTTATCATAGGTGTATTTTAAATGATAGAGACAGAATATCCACCAAAAATCCATATAAAACATATGATACAAATGTTATAAATTGAGTTGCAGTTCAGTGAGTAAAATAAGTATTTGATCCCCAAGCAAAACATGACTTAGTACTTGGTGGAGAAACCCTTGTTGGCAAGCATAGAGGTCAGACGTTTCTTGTAGTTGGTTACCAGGATTTTGGTCCACTCTTTTACAGATCTTCTCTAAATCCTTAAGGGTTCTTGGCTGTCGCTTGGCAACTCAAAGTTTCAGCTTCCTTCATACATTTTATATAGGATTAAGGTCTGAAGACTGACTTGGCCACTCCAGGACCTTAATGTGCTTCTTCTTGACCACTCCTTTGTTGCCTTGGCGGTCATTGTCATGCTGGAAGACCCATCCATGACCCATCTTCAGTGTTCTGGCTGAAGGAAGAAGGTTCTCATCCAAGATTTTACAATACATGACCCCGTCTATTGGCCCCTCAATGTGGTAAAGTCGGCCTGTACCTTTAGCAGAGAAACAGCTCCAAAGCATCATGTTTCCACCTCCGTGCTTTACTGTAGGGATGGTGTTCTTAGGGTCAAAATCAGCATTTTACTTCCTCCAAACATGGCAAGTCGAGTTAATACCAAAGAGCTCAATTTTGGTCTCATCTGACCACAGCACTTTCTCTTATTCCTCCTCTGAATTATTTAGATGTTCATTAGCATGACTGTACAGGTGCCTTTTTGAGGAGGGGGACTCGCTGTGTTTGGAGGAAGAAAAATTCTGACTGTGACCCTAAGAACACCATCCCTCCAGTCAAGCACAGAGGTGGAAACATTATGCTTTGGAGCTGTTTCTCTGCTAAAGGTGCAGACCGACTTTGCCACATTGAGGGGCCAATGGACGGGGCCAAGTATTGTAAAATCTTGGATGAGAACCCTCTTCCAGAACACTATTTATTTATTTGAAGGCGTGTAAGGTTCAAACAGCACTAGACTTTAAGGTATCAATATGTCCTTCAGCTTATTTAATTTTGTATCAGTGTGATAGATCTACTCTGTATTAATGAAAAAGAATGAAAGTGAAGTGGTCGTAAGCGATGATGCAATTTTCTTTCCTGCAACCTGTGCATTTGAGGAAAATCACTTTACTCCTCCATCAACACAAATTTAACAAAATAATTAGCATGTTGATGGGTGGAGAAGATAGAACCATGGAAGGCGGCGATTGTTGCAAGCACCCCACCCCCTCCCCCCCGGCATAAGACGGATGAGAAGGCGGCGGCGATCCATTGACACCCACCGCGCGGGAGACACACCTTACTTTAGGAGGGGGAAGGAAGATCCAGGTCTGATGCTTCCCCCCCCCAGCTGAACGGGAAGTGTGTCCTGAAGTCCAGATTGGCCAGGCCCTGGCCAATCGGGTCTCAGGACCTGCTTCCTGATTGCCCGGGAGGAGAGGCAGGAAAACAATAGCAAATATTAATTTGCTATTGTCACACAACTGAGTGGGCTCTGTGCTCTGAGCCCACCCTTTTTTGAAACGAATTAGAGCCTCGGACTCTAATCATGTGCTTCAAAATAAAAAAAACCCCATTGGAATCCATGTATCCGGTGCCCTGCATGTACATTAGGGGCTGAGCGCATGGATTAGGGTGGTGGCGCCCCTGCGACCCTTATGGACGGGCCACCACTGGTTATCTTCTTGTTATAGATCCTAGCTGCATGTGGTGAATTGGACGCTAACTGCAGAGCACCTGCATAAGGGACATTTCAATTTTCTGTTTCCATGCAGCAAAACTCATGCATTTGCTGCATGAAAACACATTTCAAGTAGGAACCCCATTTTATGTTAACACACCCACAAAGACTTTTATTTTTTATTTTTTATGCCAGTTAATTTGACTCACCCTTTTGGACATTTTAGATTTGGATAATCTTGCAGGAAAATAGGCAAGTAATGGTTAAACTCTTCTACTGTTGGTCTCAATGTTCCATTAGAAGTTCGCATACACCTCCTTATACACCCAGGTAGTGCTGAAAATAGAGAGGTAGAAGCTCAGAAGTTATAATTAGCACAGCATATGAGCATAGTACAGACTCTCTCTTTTTGAGCAAAATATTTTACAAGTCAAGGTTTACGGGGAAAAAGAGGCGGGGGGGGGGGGCTCCATTCTGCAGGTAACAATCTACTGCTGGAGGAACAAAGCAAGGCCCACAGAGTGAAGTAAAATGCCTCATCTGAAACAAAGAAAGGAATGCATAAGCCTTACAACATTTAAAAACAAAGAGATTAGCTTGATGTAAACATGAATTTCTATATATCAAGTTCCTCCACACCAAGCTTGCTCATCCATGTCTTTATGAACTTTGCTTTGTGCACTGGTCCAAATCATTTGGTGGAGGGGGGTGGTTTTTCAGGGGTTGGGCTTGGCCCCTTAGTTCCAGTGAAGGGAACACTTAAGGTGTCAGCATAACAAGACATGTTGGACAATTTCATGCTCCCAACTTTGTGGGAACAGTTTGGGGATGGCCCCTTCCTGTTCCAACATAACTGCGCACCAGTGCATAAAGCAAGGTCCATAAAGACATGGATGAGCGAGTTTGGGGTGGAGGAACTTGACTGGCCTGCACAGAGTCCTGACCTCAACCCAATAGAACACCTTTGGGATGAATTAGAGCGGAGACTGCGAGCCAGGCCTTTTCGTCCAACATCAGTGCCTGACCTCACAAATGCACTTCTGGAAGAATGGTTAAACATTCCCATAGACACGCTCCTAAATCTTGTGGACAGCCTTTCTAGAAGAGTTGAAGCTGTTACATCTGCAAAGGGTGGGCCAACTCAATATTGAACCCTACGGACTAAGACTGGGATGCCATTAAAGTTCATGTGCAGGTAAAGGCAGGCGTCCCAGTACTTTTGGCAATATAGTGTATATTAGACTAGGTTCTATTTGAGGCACTACTACAGAAAATAAGTAGATACTAGAGCAGATACTGCACAAAGTATTAAAGAAGATAAACAAGCAGATGCAAGGTCAGGTTCTTCAGGAGATACTGGAGCAGATACTAAAGTAGATACTAGACCAGGTACCATTTGACATATAAGAACAAATAGCAGAGTAGATTATAGCCCAGGAATAGTAGCAGTTAATATAGCAGATATTGAAATTGTTAACAGAAACTGCAGAACATGCTGGAGAACAAAAATGGACTAGGCCGAGTACTACAAGAGATGTTAGAGCACATACTGGAGCTAACAGAACAAGTATTGTAGAACACAACAGAGCAAATATAGCAGATCTTGACCCAGGTACTGTTAAAGGTACTATAGCAGATTGTGGAGTAAATATACTAAACAGATACATGACCAAGTAATGTAGGAGATAATAGACCTAACACTAGACCAGGTACTGCAGGAGGTGCTAGACCACATAATGTAAATGAGTAAATGCCAAAGCATATACTAGAACAGAAAAAAACTAAAGCAAATATTAAAACAGATATTTTAGAACAGTTATAGTGGGGCATACTAGACCTTGTACTAGAGCATCTATCAGCATATTTACTAGAGTATATACTAAAAAAGATATTAGACTAAGTACTATAGAAGATACTAGTCTTGGTTCTAGACAGTAGCAGAACTACCAGGGTTGCGAAGATCGCACTCGGGGTGCCCCAAGATGACAGGAAGGGGGCCCGCTGCAGAATATGTAAAAGAGTCCCGCAAAGGGACCATAAGTCTCAGTTCCCATTGTTGTAACCCCAAAGGCATGCAACTATCCTGTGATTTCCTTGCCACTTCCTTGAGACTTTCTTGCGACTTTTGTGATTTAACATTGTAGTCTATGGCACTCAAATCGCACCAAAATTGAAGAAACGTATTGCAGGAACCTTCTTTTTGTCGCGGTGACTTGGGTCACATTGATTAAGATGGCACCCACTCAAACTAATGTGTTTTGGCTTGTCATGCGACTTTATGGGGTTGATTTACTAAAACTGGAGAATGCAAAATCTGGTGCAGGTCTTTAAAGTAACCAATCGGCTTCCAATTTTTTCATCAAAGCTTAATTGAACAAGCTGAAGTTATAATCTGATTGGCTTGTACTCTTCAGTTTTAGTAAATCAACACCTATGTGTTGCAAGTTGCATGATACAGTAAGTCGCAGCAGTGTGAACTAAGGCTTATAAAGGGCCCCGCAATGGGAGTAAAGGGCCCCAGGATCAGTGGAAAGGGCCCCAGTGGTCAAGGGGGCCCTTCATGGTTTCTTGCACCGGGGCACTGAAGATTCTAGTTATGCCTCTGGTTCTAGAGTGGATATTGGAGTAGATACTAGACTAGCTAGTGTTGTAGGCACCAAAGCATTTATTGGTGCAAATACTAGACCATGCACTTTAGAAGTGTAGTTATTGGAATAGGGACCAGAGAGGGTATGATTCTGACCTAAATACCTGAGCATAGATATATATCAGTTTTGAATATGTGTATGATATACTGTATCATTTATTGCAAATACATAAGAGCAGGAGTTTAAGATTTTTAATCATCTTCCTATTTTAGTGACACTGTCTTGGTTTGTTGATGGTACTCACGGCTAGTGGAAGAGCAAAAAGTTCCATTTAGTAACAATCTACAGCAGTCTGATGAGGGGTTCAGCCAGTCCACAAAGTCATCGACCCAGGAGGATGCTGGAACAGCTAAATAAGATCTAGCAGGGACAAAAATGCCACAGAACAGTGAGTCAGGACAAGATGATTAACATTTAGGACAATGCATTTTAAATAGAACAGGCAGACAGACAGTCCAGTCGGCAGTAGACCATGCACTGCAGTGGCGGCTGCTAGTGCTCAAATTTTATTTTTTTTGGGGGGGGGGGGGGGGCGGAAAACCAATGCCACCCCCCGTGGGAGACGGATGGAAATGCGGCGATCACCCCCCAACCTCCCCCTCCCGCGTGCACGTGTGTGTGTGTGTGGGGGGAAGACGGGAATGCGGCGATACCACCCACCCCCCCTTTCCCGCGGGAGATGGACAGGAATGACCTCAAGAAAGAGGCAGATCAGGCATACATGGATCCGGGCTCCAGCTCCTCGCTTTGAGGCCATCGCTGCTCCTCCAGGCCGAACAGGAAGTGGGTCCTGACTGAGAACCAATTTGCCGGAAGTCCTAAGACTTCCTGGCCAATAGGGCCTCAGGAACTGCTGCCTGATTGGCCGGGAGGAAAATCAGGTGAATAATAATTTGCTATTGTCAAACAAGTGCTCTGCGCCCTGACCCCACCCTTTTTTCAAGCCAATTAGAGCCTCTGGCTCTAATTATGTGCTTATAAAAAAACCCATTGGAATCCATGCGTCCAGCACCCCGCATGTAGATTAGAGGGCTGGACGCATGGATGGATGGGGGGGCGCGGCACCCATGTGCCCCCTATAGATGGGCCGCAACTGATACACTGTGTTGGATAAATTTGAGTTATGCAGACTTTTGGCATATGTGCAACATATCATACAGAAGATAATAGAAGCAACTAAACAAAAACCACATATACTGTATGCACAGATACAGCTCTCATATGATGCAACCTCTATATCAGTCTTGCCTAAAGATGGGCTTTTAAAGTATATAATGGCAAAATATTTATTTGATCCCCTGCAGATTTTGTATGTTTGCCCACTTACAAAGAAATGAAGGGTCTATCATTTTTATCATAGGTGTATTTTAAATGATAAAGACAGAATATCAACCCACAATCCAGAAAAAACACTAGATAAAAATGTTATAAATTGAGTTGCAGTTCAGTGAGTAAAATAAGTATTTGATTCCTTACCAACCAACAATAATTCTGGCTCCCGCAGACTGGCTACGGTAGGTGCTACTGTGGTACACAATTTGTCAATTGTCAATTTAAGAAGGCGTTCCTAAAGACAACTCGTTATGTGTATAAAAGACACCTGCCCACAGAATCTCTTTCTTCCATTCAAATCTCATCATCATGGGCAAGACCAAAGAGCTGTCAAAGAACATCAGGGACAAGATTGTAGACCTGCTGAAGGCTGTAATGGGCTACAAGGAGCTTGGTGAGAAGGAAACTGTTGGAGTGATTATTTGCAAAAGGAAGAAATACAAAATCATCATCAATCGCCTTTGCTTCATGGAGTAAGGATGATAATGAGAAAAGGGAGGGATCAGCCCAGAGCTACCCAGGAGGAGCTTGTGAATGATTTCAAGGCAGTTGGGACCAAAGTCAGTCACCAAACAAACCATTATTAACACAACACGCCAACATGGATTGAAATCCTGCAGCGCCCACAAGGTCCCCCTCCTCAAGAAGGCACATGTGCAGGCCCATCTGAAGTTTCCCGATGAACATCTAAATGATTCAGAGAAGGATTATAAGAAAGTCCTGATCAGATGAGACCAAAATTAAGCTCTTTGGCATTAAATCGACTTGCCGTGTTTGGAGGAAGAAAAATGCTGAGTATGACCCTAAGAACACCATCCCTACAGTTAAGCACGGAGGTTTAAACATTATGCTTTGGGGCTGTTTCTCTGCTAAAGGTACAGACCGCCTTTGCCGAATTAAGGAGCCAATGGACGGGGCCATGTATTGTACAATCTTGGATGAGAACTTTCTTCCCTCAGCCAGAACGCTGAAGATGGGTCGTGGATGGGTCTTCCAGCATGACAATGACCCAAAACATACCGTCAAGGTAACAAAGGAGTGGCTCAAGAAGAAGCACATTAAGGTCATGAAGTGGCCTAGTCAGTCTCCAGACCTTAATCCTATAGAACATTTTTGAGGGAGCTGAAACTCAGCAACAGTCAAGAAACCTTACGAATTTAGAGAAGATCTGTAAAGAAGAGTGGACCAAAATCCCTCCTGAGATGTGTGCAAACCTGGTAACCAACTACAAGAAACGTACAAGAAACGTCTTACCTCTGTGCTTGCCAACAAGGGTTTCTCCACCAAGTATGAAGTCATGTTTTGCTTGGGGATCAAATACTTATTTTACTCACTGAACCGCAACTCAATTTATAACATTTGTATCATGTGTTTTTTCTGGATTTGGTTGATATTCTGTCTCGATAATTTAAAATACACCTATGATAAAAATGATAGACCCTTAATTTCTTTGTAAGTGGGCAAACTTACAAAATCTATAGGGGATCAAATAATAGGATTTTTAAATTGAGCTTACCTGTAAAATCCTTTTCTTGGGAGTACATCACAGGACACAGAGCTCTATCAATTACTTAGTGGGTTAGATAGTCACCATCAGGTGATTGGACACTGGCAAACCCTAATTACAAGGCAAGTTCCTCCCCTATATAACCCCTCCCATATGGAGAGTACCTCAGTTTTGTAGCAAAGCAATAAGTATCCCAACGTATATATACATAAACCCTGAAGTGGGGCAGGAGCTCTGTGTCCCGTGATGTACTCCCAAGAAAAGGATTTTACAAGTAAGCTGTATTAAAAAATCCTATTTTCTTGTTCATACATCACGGGACACAGAGCTCTATCAATTACTTGGTGGGATGTCCCAGAGAAATGCCCAAATTGAGGGGAGGAAGACACAGATCAAAAAGCAGACCGCTATCGGACGTGAGGCGGTATCCTCATGCCCTTTCACATCCACCCGAAGGAATTCGGTGAATGTATGGATGGAAGACCAAGTTGCAGCCTTGCAGATCTGAGCCAAGGAGGCCTGGTGAAGCACTGCCCATGAAGCAGTTAGTGCTATAATGGAGTGCGCTCTCAAATGAAACTATTAGCCTGAACAATAACCTGCCAAATCTACTTAGAAATAGTGGATTTTGACGCTGCCTGACCCTTTCTAGGACCTTCCGGCAGCACAAACAAGCATCAGCTTTTGGTATCAGAGCAATTGCTTTCAGATAGACCTTGACTGCTCTTACTACATCAAGAGAGTGTAACAACCTTTCTTCCGCAGAATGCGGACCCGTACAAGGACGTTAGGACAACATCTTGGTTCAGATGAAATCCTGATACCACCTTAGGCAGCAAAAAGCTGTTAATTCTGATACCCCTCTAGCAGAGGATATGACAACCAGAAACACGATCTTCTGGTCAAAAGAGCCAAAGGAATATGACGTATTGGTTCAGAAGGCTGTTTTTGTAAAAACAGACCATTCAAATCCCACAGGCACAAGGGAGACTCAACTGGCGGAATTAAACGCGACACCCCTTGGATAAAAAGCCCAGACTAAGGAATGAGAGGCGAGTGGCCTCTGAAAAAAAGAAATATTGATAAGACCGAGAACTGACCCTTGATGTGCTCAAGGCCAGTTTAATTTCTAACTGTAGAAAGGCGAGACTTCTGCCACTGGCATACCTTTGAGGATGCCAACCCCTGGATTCATGCCAGGAAACATATGCCTTCCAGGCTCTGTGATAGACGAGCCTGGAGGCCAGCCCCCTAGCATTAACCAGAGTAAAGAGAACTGGACCCGAAAGCCCACAACTTTTCAGGATGTAGGTATCAGCAGTCAAACCATTCAATTTAGATTCCGTAAGGAAGGATGGAATACTAGTCCCTGCGAGAGTAGGTCTGGGCTTAGTGGAACAATCCACAGTCTTCCTACCGCCATCTTTATGATTCCTGTATACCAAAGCCTTCCGGGCCAGGCTGGAGCCACCAGAATAACCAGTTACTTCCCCACTCCAATCCTGTGAAGAAGACGCGGAAGGAGCGGAACGGAAGAAAACACCTAGGCCAGAGAGAACTGATCACAAGGAATTATCAAAGCGTCTGTTCCGCATGCTAGTGGATCCTCTGTTCTTGACAAAAAAATCATCCGGCTTCATGTTGAACCTGGAGGCTAGAAGATCTACATCCGGGGTACCCCATTTCTGACATATAGCCTGAAATATGGAGGGGTGTAGAGGCCCATCTCCTGGACACAGCTGCTGGCGGCTTAGATAATCCGCCTGCCAAATTTCCATCCTTTGAATGAAGGCTGCAGATAGGCAAGGAACATGCTTCTCTGTCCAAACAAAAAAATGGTTCACCTCCCTCTGGGCATTCGGACTCCTGGTGCCTGCTTGATTGATATAGGTCACTACTGTAGCATTGTCGGATTGTATCCGGACAAGACAGCCTTGTGACCTGTAAGTCCAGGCCCTGAGGGCCAAATGTACTGAATCTCCAGAATATTGACGGGCAGGAAACTTTCGGTTTGGACCACTTTCCTTGGAGCAAAAAGCTCTTCTAGGACTGCACCCCAGCCTATAAGGTTGGAATCCGTAGTTACCATTTTCCTGGTGACTGGAATAAAGGATTTTCCTGTAGACTTTTGGCTAGCAACCACCAACTGGGGCTCTTGCGTTCTTCTAACGTCAGACGCCTGGGAAAAACTAAGGCTTGTATCCTTTAGCTCCAAGCAGACAGTATGCTGTTCAGCAATGGCGTTGAGTGAAAACTGGGCGAAGTGAACAGCCTTAAATGAGGCTACCATCTTCCCGAACAACCTCATACAAAGGCAAATGGAAGGTCTATCCCTTGCTTTGCCCACTTGGGCCAAATCTTTATGGTATTGGCCTTTGACTCGGGTAAAAGATACCCTGCTTTGGGCTATGTCTCCAAATACTCTAGCCTCCATAGGGGCTATAAAGATCATGCTGGACACACTTAGGTCCAGCCATGCTACCGACTGATCTATCGGCAGCAGACTGCCTTGGTATGCCATTACAGCTATACCCTGAGCCCTTTAGACCCGCTAGAGGCAGGCCTTAGCAGTTTATAAAAGACTTGAGCTTGGTGGCAAACCACAAGGGCAAGCCTACCAACCAGAAGAGGTGCTGTTGCCCTGTGAAAAGCAGACAAGTTCTGAAAATACATATGTAAACAATTCTCCATATGTGTAAGTGGCAAGAGTTAATACCATATGCCTCAAAAGAAGCATGCATTCATGGAAGCATGAATTTTCTACAATATGTTTAAAAACATAAAAAGTGTGCGCTGTACACACTCATATCTATAGCACGTGTGCTATGGAATGGGCACCTTGCAAGCAAGCATGCGTCTCTGAATGTGCAATGCAAGATTACACATCATGTATCCAGGCAGACACATATTCCTATGTGAACATAAAGAATCCTGTATAATTAAAGAGGTTAAATTATCATGCCTCGTTATGCAACCATGCAAATCTAGGTGATCATGCAACCTTAGGCGATCATACATTCTTATGTGATTCAGCATCTCTTATGCGACCAAACATTCTATGCATTAAAAGCACTACTGTGCAGACAAGTGTGAGACCAAGGACTCTTGTGTTATCGAGCACCCCTGTGCGATCCAGCATCTTTATGCAATCAAGCATCTTTATGTGTTTTTAAGCATTTCTGTAAAACAAGCCTCTCCACGTGACCAAGTATCCTTGGGTAAACAAGGACTCTTGTGAGGTCAAACACCCTGGTGTGATCCTGCAGCTTTATGCACCCAAGCATTCTTATGCGATTTAGGCATTTCTGTGAAAACAAGCCTTTCTGCGTGAGCAAGTATCCCTGGGCAAACAAGGACTCTTGTGGGGTCAAGCACCCCATAACTTTATGCAAACAGGTATTTTTGCGTTTTTAGGCAATTATGCGAATTTAGGCATTCATGCGATTTGTAGGCATTTCTGCGCAAATAAGCACTTAATGACCAAGCATTCTCATGTGATTATGTAAGTCCACCACAAACAGAAAAAAACATGTATCTCTATGTGTATTACATGTTCTGCCACATGTATCTTGTACATTCCAATACTCAGGTAATTTATGCACATATGTGGACTGATAAAAGAAAGTTATCCTCCGCTGACGTGCGTTCCCGCATTCATGCGTTTAGCTGTTTGTGTTAGCAACAATGTGCACAGAACCTGGTATTCCCAGGCATTCTCCCATCCAGGTACTAACCAGGCCCGACCCTGCTTAGCCTCTGAGATCAGATGAGATTGGGCGCTTTCAGGGTGATGTGGCCGTAGGCATCTCAGCAGTTGTGCGTTTGGCTAGTTTGTAAGCAAGCACTTGCATGAGGACCTTGTGGAGGTTCTACACCTTTTTGTAGTAATGGACGGACTTGGAAAGGTGCAAGAAGCCTATGAGAATTTAAGAAAAAAACCCAAGTAGGAGACAGAGGCTTCGGCTGTCTAGGCTAAGGGTAAGTTATACACAGCCTAAATCTCTGTAAAAGATTGCAGCTACAACTCCAGAGCTTGTGAGGCCTCTGATACCTCCGCCTCGATAGATTGCACCTGTTCCCTGTCCCCCGATGGTGATCTTTCATCATCAGATTGTTGATCCTCTTGATTGAGGATTTAGGGCAGGGGAACGGGAACTACCCCAATTTCTGCCGTCTTGTGAGGATGCTGCGATTAAGCAGCTAACTTCTGCTGTACATCACACACTGCAAATGCAAACAATTGTCTTTAAAAGACCTATGCAGGGCTGCAATGCTGGGAGAGGCTGCAAGCCTGACAGGGCCAATGGTTCATCCTGTGCGGCTGCCTCCAGTTTTTCAGGGGGGATATAACCCTTAGATCTAGGCAGTGATTTCTTATTGGCTCTTTTATCTGCCCCTGAAGCCCTCTTACGGAGAGACATAGTCCTAAGCTGACAAAAGCAGAGGTACTAATATAAATGCAATCACTGTTGTGCCTAGTCTTACAATATTATTATTAGCTTAGTCTGTACAACCTGATGCCGAGTAGGTGTCTTATATATACCTGGATCCGAACCCACCGAGATGCTTACTGCCCACAGCTCTGTATCCCACTGATTACAGGGCTTGCGCACTGATGCGCCGTGCACTGCGCTAGCAACCACGCCCCCCCTCCTTCCCCGCCGAATCTGCTGTAAAAGCACACCCCCGTAGGACCAACATGGCGGCGGCCGGGGGCAAGGGGGGGAGAAAGGAGACAACCGGAGGACTACGTGGGACCCTCTAGACTTCGTGGGATCCCCCTTTCAGATCATGTGGCAGAGCCTACAGCGAAGGAGGCGAACGGCTTCTCAGACCAACTTCACTGAGCGTGTATCCTGGATGGCATGTAAGTATACACCAGGTATGTCTCTTACTCCCTCTAGTGGCGGAAACCAGGTAAGTCATGCAAACTACTCAAAAAAAAGAAGATAATCCATAAGGTGTATACTTAGGATTGTCTTCCCTTACCTTATCCCAGCTGCAGGAAACTGCTGATAACAGACAGATCCAACCTTCACCTATCACAGTGGGTAACGTTGTGCCAACCTTCAGGGTCCTGGGTTCCTTCTCACAGGATCCTCTTTCCTGGACCTGTAGAAGACTCTGTCAGAAAAACTTTTCGTGCAACTTAAATTTTGTGCACCAAAGCACTGGATCCCAGAGCCCAGTCCTCAAAGAGAGACATTACAGGCAAAACTTTGTTTCTTCTTTCACGAGGCCCAGGTACCATCCATCTTAGGCATATTGGCCCGAGGCATGGATCCGGTTGTATAGCTCCTAGGCCCCCGCAGAGACCATCAAACAGAGCTTTCTTCTTAGCACATCTTTAACGTGACCAACCACCTTAGACACTGGAGAAAAAACTGAGGTACTCTCCATAGGGGAGGAACTAGCCTTGTAATTAGGGTTTGCCAGTGTCCAATCACCTGATGGTGACTATCTAACCCAAGTAATTGATAGAGCTCTGTGTCCCGTGATGTATGAACAAGAAAATTATTTTCCCCACTGTATGTAACACAACCCATTCAGAGTAAAATAGAAATAAAAGACAAAACATTTGTGTGTGTGTGTGTGTGTGTGTATATATATATATATATATATATATATATACAGTATATATATATATATATATATATATATATGTATATATATATATATATACACACACACATACAGTTTCTCACAAAAGTGAGTACACCCCTTCACATTTTTGTGAAGAAATTACACTTTGCTACAATGTAAAGTAGTGAGTGTACAGCTTGTATAACTGTGTAAATTTTCTGTCCCCTCAAAATAACTCAACACACAGCCATTAAAGTCTAAAACACTGGCAAGAAAAGTGAGTACACCCCTAAGTGAAAATGTCCAAATTGGGCCCAATTAGCCATTTTCTCTCCCTGGTGTCATGTGACCAATTAGTGTTACAAGGTCTCAGGTGTGAATGGGGAGCACGTGTGCTACATTTGGTTTTATGGCTCTCGCTCTTTCATACTGGTCACTGAAAGTTCAACATGGCATCTCATGGCAAAGAACTCTTGGAGGATCTGAAAAAAAGAATTGTTGCTCTACATAAAGATGGCATAGGCTATAAGAAGATTGCCAAGACTCTGAAACTGAGCTGCAGCACGGTGGCCAAGAACGTTCAGCAGTTCAGCAGGACAGGTTCCACTTAGAACAGGCCTCGCCATGGTCAACCAAAGGAGTTGAGTGCATGTGCTCAGCATCATATCCAGTCTTTGGGAAATTGACGTATGAGTGCTGCCAGCATTGCTACAGAGGTTGAAGGGGTGGGGGGTCAGCCTGGCAGTGCTCAGACCATACGCCGCATGCTGCATCAAATTGGTCTTCATGGCTGTCATCCCAGAAGGAAGCCTCTTCTAAAGATTATGCACAAGGAAGCTCGCAAACAGTTTGCTGAAGACTAAGGACATGGATTACTGGAACCATGTCCTGTGGTCTGATGAGAACAAGATAAACTTATATAGTTCCGATGGTGTCAAGCGTGTGTGGTGGAAACCAGGTGAGGAGTACAAAGATCAGTGTGTCTTGCCTACAGTCAAGCATGGTGGTGGGAGTGTCATGGTCTGGGGCTGCATGAGTACTGCTACCACTGGGGAGCTACAGTTCATTGTGGGAACCATGAATGCCAACATGTACTGTGACATACTGAAGCAGAGCATGATCCCCTTCCTTCTGAGACTGGGCCGCAGGGCAATATTCCAACATGATAACGACCCCAAACACACCCCCAAGATGACCACTGCCTTGCTAAAGAAGCTGAGGGTAAAGGTGATAGACTGGCCAAGCATGTCTCCAGACCTAAACCCTATTGAGCATCTGTAGGGCATCCTCAAACGGAAGGTGGAGGAGCGCAAGGTCTCTAACATCCACCAGCTCATAGCTATGATTAAGCACTGACTACAGTGTAAAACGCATCAGCTTCCCTCTTCTTGCTGTGGCATACATGTACTTTTATTGTTTTTACTGAATAAAGGCAATTTCTATTTGACTGCGGCTGTCCAGGACTTTTCTCACGTTCATCACCAGCTCTGTGATGTCGTCATGGAGGAGTGGTAGAGGACTCCAGTGGCAACCTGTGAAGCTCTGTGAACTCCATGCCCAAGAGGGTTAAGGCAGTGCTGAAAAATAATGGTGTCCACACAAAATATTGACACTTTGGGCCCAATTTGGACATTTTCACTTAGGGGTGTACTCACTTTTGTTGCCAGCAGTTTAGACATTAATGGCTGTGTATTTGGGGTATTTGGGGTATTTTGAGTTATTTTGAGGGGACAGCAAATTTACACTGTTATACAAGCTGTACACTCACTACATTACATTGTAGCAAAGTGTCATTTCTTCAGTGTTGTCACATGAAAAGATATTATAACATATTTACAAAAATGTGAGGGGTGTACTCACTTTTGTGAGATACTGTATATACACACACAGCCCTAATCATCCCTAATTTCAAGGGGCTGTCCCTGATTTGGAACAAAGCCCCTTTGTCCCTCATTTAGGTTATCTCTTTGAGAGGTGAACGGCTTAGAGGGGCTCATTTGGTTGGGTTTATTTTGTTATTATTGTAAGTCATTTTCCTTGTCTGTAGTACCATTGGATTTCCACTTGGTGGCACCAGGTAGATCCAACCCAGCACACAAAGTCCCACCCTTTGGTGGGGTTTACCCTGTTATCGGGGTGGGCCCAAAATGGGGCCCCCAGTGTTTGAGTGAGCGGGGTATCCCCGCTCTCTTTGGGCACTGTGGGTTCCAGTGGGCGTCCCTTTGGATGCTTATTGGGCTATATGTGTCGGTGGCGACTCCAGCATGGCGTTTCTGGAAGCTGTTTTCTAAAACTGGAGGTGGTGCTGTGCACTCTTCCGGGTGTAGCTGTCGGGAGATGAAGCCACTTCCGGGTCTATGAACCGGAAGTGATGTCATGACGTAGCGCAATTGCATCCTGCACATGCGCGGTGAAAGGAGAATGCCGGGGATCACATGAGGCCAATGAGCCTCTCTCTGTTTAGGGAATTTTTATTTTGGATTTGGCACCAGTGTGTTCACACAGGTGTTTATCCTTTTCTCTCCCATATATACATGATGCTTGAGACACTTTTGATTGCATTTATTTAACTACTTGCCGACCAGTAATGTAATACTGTATATGGCTGTGAAAACAGATATTATGGTGGAAGTTTCTATTTACAGAGTGGTGATTAATATCCCTGAGGAAGACATTTGAAATGGGTATAGTCCGTTCCATGTTCTGCTGTTATTGAACTTCTGATCATATAGCCATTCATGGTTTTGGGTATCACCACTTCTTCTATGTTTTGGGTTCTATCTTGAATAAATTTGACATTATGTTAATTTTTTAAATATGTGCCTCATGTAAGGAACTTTTAAAGTGATAATAATAAAAATCAACCTTTATAATATATTTTTTGTTATCTTTGGTTGCCTTTTAAAAGTCCAATTTAAAGAGATATTTTAATATTTTACATTTGTCCCTCGTTTTGGTCTGATCTATAGAGTTGTATATAAAATGCACTTTTTATCTTTCAAAGTGTTTTCCAGTGATAAACCTTTCATCCAATTTCTAATTTGCTGCATTTGTAAATTTCAAAAGTCAGTATAACGGAACAGTAGTGGTAAAAATAGCACTTGTGGGTTTAACTAATCATTTTTTTGTATAATCCTCCTTTAAGGATGTGTGGCAGGACGTGTGTCCTATACCTACATACTTTTGCTAATAGGTGTCCCTCATTCCCATCTCAAAAAGTTGTGAGGTATGTATACATATATATATATACATATATATATATATATATTGTACATACATACACACACACACACATCAAAAATAGCTCTTTTCCCCCTTTCTATAAGTGATCACATACCCTCCGTTCTCAGCTACATAAGGAGCCCAGGGAGGAGAAACAGCAGTACACTGATCTTCCCAGTAAATACTGGCTGTGCAGGGGGGCTTGCCAGGACAAGTCTGATTATTGAAGCAGAGAAGGCTGAGTTCTCAGCACAGCTAGAGAACAGACTGCACTGTGCTCTCATGCCTAGTGTGGTCAGTTTTTAATAGGAAATCAGAGGAACTGGCAGAAACTCCAGGGTTTTCACACATAGGAAGCAATACAAGGAGAACAGGGTACTTTTTCAAACACGTACATGGTACAATAGGAACATATCAGGAATATGAAATGTTGGGTTTACATATTCTTTAAGTGGTATTAACCAAACTGTAGGCATCTAGCTAAACACAGCCCTTAGGCTGGCCATACACATTTCGAATCACAGCTGGTTCAACAGGAAATGGACGAGATTCAAACCATTAATGAGCAGGTTGAATGGGCCTTGATTGATCGATCAACTTGGGTACAACAAGCCTGCTGGATTCTCCTACAATTATTGCTAGCGGCTGCAACCGATGGTTGCACGAAAGAAATTTCCTTTGTGTGTTGGCCTGCCTTAGAACCTCTGCCTAATCCAATAGATAAAGGATTTGTTAGTTCTTCCAATAATGTAGTAATGTTTGGAACCACATTATTTAGCAAAGACAATGATGTGAATTGCAAGATGAAGGCGTTAAGATATTAGTCGTATGCAAAGGCTCAAGCTGGGTTAGTCTGACATGAAGTCCAAAGACTATTTATATATTGTACATAATTAAGTAGCATGATTAGATTAGAGCAGTTACTATGCACAGAGTTGACAGGGCTGTCTTAGGAGATAACTGGTGAGTTAGGGTGTGAACCAGAGATAGCACTAAGGTGAAGGAAGAACATAGAATAACCAAGATAAGATACAAATATCAAGGTCACAGCAAAGGTTCTCAGGTCGCATGCTTTGGGATTATACTACTCTTGCCTAGGCAGAATAAAAGCTCATATACATATGTATATTTTACATGGGTCTGAGAAGCTTCATCGTATGCTCAAGCTGACAGACAGCACAATAAAGATTTAGAAGTGTTGTAAATGGTTTCCCCACATTCAATTCGCATGACAAGAGGTTGTGACCGGCTCTCAATGGAGTTGGTTCACACATCTCCAGGGCGGCTGCGGAGCGCACCGCAGAAGGGTCCTGTGTGTTTTTGGCTCTGTTTCAGGCCCGAATTCAGGCACAAATTCGGACCTGATTCTCCCCTGAAACGGAGAACAGGGATGCACCAGACCCCCTCCTGTGAGCCGCTCCTCAAACAGTGTGAACCCAGCCTAAAGGATAAGTTCACCTTTTGTAACATGTTACATTTTACACCCATATTCAGGGTGTAACATGCAACATGTTACAAATGTACCGGCCCCCGAACCCCCCCGATCCCCTGTTTTGGCAGTTGGGATCTTCTCCCCCCTCCCTGCAATGATCTAAAGAAAACTCTCTTTCTCTCTCTTTCCTCCTCGAGAAATAGTATACTACTTTATGGAGGGTAAAAGGTACCACAATAACCAACGACTCGATGGGTTTATTTTGTGTTCATTGGATAGTGGGTATTGATGTCAAGTAAAATTAAGGTGATGTCCTGGAATGTGAGAGATTTGGGGGACAGGAATAAAAGACAAGCAGTATTGAAGTCAATAGAATTTCATAAACCAGCAATAGTATGTTTGCAGTAGACCCACCTGGGGAGCGAAGATATCATATTGTTTGGTACATCTAGATATAGGTGTTAATATCATGCCACCTACTCTACATACTCTCGAGGAGTAAGTGTTTTGATCTCTAGCTCCCTTCGATTCTCATGCAAGCAGAGTATCAAAGATGGTTGTTATTTAATGCTTCTATGTACTTTGGATGACAAAAAAATCTTTCTGGTGAATTTTTATTTCCCCCCTCCCAATAAAGATGACATATTAAAGATAGTGTTTTAAAAAAATGGCCGGATCTCCCAATCTTAATGATGGGAGTTTTTAATAATGTATTAAATGAGGAGGAAGATAAACAGAGCACCATAAAGACCAACAGGAGAGGAAATATAACTGGATTTGCTAGCCAAATACAGGAGATGGGATTGGTAGATGTGTGGAGACTTAGATATCCATTAAGTAGAGAATATTCATGTTGTTCAAGTGCCTATGGGTTGCTATCAAGAATTGATTTGGCCTTGGGGAATGTTTTCTCCCTTGGCTAGATTCAATTCAATATGGGCTAAGGGGTGGGTCTTTCTGATCATTCTCCTTTGGTTTTGTCTCTGGGGGTGGGGGAGCAATTGCCACGCCCACCATAGAAAGTTAATCCATAGTGGTTGTCTTTGATTCCAGAAAAGAATCAAATTGAACTATTGCTGTCTGGATTCTTTTGTGATCATAAGAACTCCACCTCCCTGGTAGTAGTATGGGACACTATGAAAGCCTATCTACAAGGCCTGATAATTAAAGAAATTTCTAACATTAAGAGACCGACAAGGCAATGAGAGGAAGAAGTAATGCAAAGAGTGCATCAGGTAGAGCAGGAGTTCATACTGGACCCCACGGAAGACAAAAGGTTAGCCTGGCAGGAAGCTCAGAAAATATATAGAAATCTATCCTTAGCGAAAGCGCAGAAAATATATAGAAATCTATCCTTAGCGAAAGGGCAGAATAGTAGATTTTTTCTAAGTCCAAAACATTATGAAATGGGGGAGCAGGTAGGCCATATGTCAAGTGATAGCTCGTAACCAAAATGGTCCGTCAGGTATGGCAAAGATTGAGAAATAATCAAACAATAGTGGAGATCTCTCCCTTGGCGCTCACGGCAAAAATACCAATACCAATATCAAACGCTGCTACTATAATAAAAATACAATATATCAAAAATATGTCTAAATTAAAATAGTTAAACATTAATAGCGCTAGTATAGTCAGAAAGTCTTTTACATTGATACACAGTCCACTTTGAAAGTGAAAGTAGCAAAATGTGGAATAAAAGATAGTCCACTCAAACAGAAAGGAATTAAAAATGTGTTGCAGATTATTGATCCGGACGAATTGCCATCATATAATCAGCAATCCCTGCATCTCTCCATCTGTATATTGCTCATCACATGCAAGAAAATAAGGGGGCACATAGCGTAATCCAGTATTTGGAAGGTATGTTTATTGCTTGTGACGAGCAATGTACAGATGGAGAGATGCAGGAATTGCTGATTACAGCTACCTAACACCCATGCACTAACCCAGCAATATTGGATGGAGACACGCAGTGTTTTGCTGATAACAACTACCTAGAGATATGCATCAAACCCAGTAATATCTGGTAAGTGAATTTTCTTTGGGGGATTATTACACAAGCATTGTGGTGATAGCGATTCGTCTGGATCAATAAACTGCAACAAATTTCTAATGCCTTTCTGTTTGAGCGGACTATCTTTTATTCCACATTTTGCTACTTTTACTGTCAAATTGGACTGTGTATCAATTTAAAAGACGGTCCGTCAGGTATAGCTGCTATTAAAAATATAAATGGAGTGATAGTATATGATACAAGTAGTATTCAAAGTACATTTGTTGATTTTTATACTCTACTTTATGAGTCTGGGACTCCAAATGTAACAAATCAAAATAAACAATTTTTAGATAAATTAGATGTTCCTAAACTTAAATTAAAAGAAAGAGAACTTTTGGATAATCCTATAACTCTGGAAGAGTTGAAGGAAGCAGTGGCACAAGCTCAGAATATCCAGGAATGGACAGACTACCTTCTGAAATCTATAAAAAATATGGCCAGATCCTACTCCCAGAACTTTTGGAAGTATTAAATGAGGCATAGAATACACAAGAACGTCCTAAATCAATGCAAGAAACAATAATTATAGTGATTTTCAAACCAGGTAAAGATCCGTTAAAACCAGAATCCTATCACCCTATCTCTCTTTTATTTCTGACGCCAAGATCTTAGCTAGGGTACTTGCAAATAAGTTATCTAACTATATTAATACTTTGATTCATAAGGATCAAACAGAGTTTATCCCTACAAGAGCAGCATTAATAAATATTCATAGACTTTTTTAAAATATGCAGTTACCTGTGAATAATGGAGGCACGAGTGCCATATTGTGCCTGGATGCCCAGAGGGCCTTTGATAGGGTGGAATGGGAATATTTATGGACTGCACTTACTGCTTTTGGTATTGGTCTGGGATTTTTATACTGGCTGAAACTGCTGTACAAGGATCCAAAGGCAAGGTTGAGAATCAATAATACTTTGTCCCCATTTTTTTCATTATCTAGAGGGACTCTAGGACTCTGCTCTGGGAGTAGAGCCTCTGGCCATTACCATAAGACAGTCTGAAGGGATAGTTGGGTTTCGCCATTCAGGAAGGGAAGATAAAATAGGACACTTGTCTCTACGTTTGGGCAATTTTTGGGTTTTCAGATTAATTGGGAGAATTATGTCTAAATTAAAATAGTTAAACATTAATAGCGCTAGTATAGTCAGAAAGTCTTTTACATTGATACACAGTCCACTTTGAAAGTGAAAGTAGCAAAATGTGGAATAAAAGATAGTCCACTCAAACAGAAAGGAATTAAAAATGTGTTGCAGATTATTGATCCGGACGAATTGCCATCATATAATCAGCAATCCCTGCATCTCTCCATCTGTATATTGCTCATCACATGCAAGAAAATAAGGGGGCACATAGCGTAATCCAGTATTTGGAAGGTATGTTTATTGCTTGTGACGAGCAATGTACAGATGGAGAGATGCAGGAATTGCTGATTACAGCTACCTAACACCCACGCACTAACCCAGCAATATTGGATGGAGACACGCAGTGTTTTGCTGATAACAACTACCTAGAGATATGCATCAAACCCAGTAATATCTGGTAAGTGAATTTTCTTTGGGGGATTATTACACAAGCATTGTGGTGATAGCGATTCGTCTGGATCAATAAACTGCAACAAATTTCTAATGCCTTTCTGTTTGAGCGGACTATCTTTTATTCCACATTTTGCTACTTTTACTGTCAAATTGGACTGTGTATCAATTTAAAAGACGGTCCGTCAGGTATAGCTGCTATTAAAAATATAAATGGAGTGATAGTATATGATACAAGTAGTATTCAAAGTACATTTGTTGATTTTTATACTCTACTTTATGAGTCTGGGACTCCAAATGTAACAAATCAAAATAAACAATTTTTAGATAAATTAGATGTTCCTAAACTTAAATTAAAAGAAAGAGAACTTTTGGATAATCCTATAACTCTGGAAGAGTTGAAGGAAGCAGTGGCACAAGCTCAGAATATCCAGGAATGGACAGACTACCTTCTGAAATCTATAAAAAATATGGCCAGATCCTACTCCCAGAACTTTTGGAAGTATTAAATGAGGCATAGAATACACAAGAACGTCCTAAATCAATGCAAGAAACAATAATTATAGTGATTTTCAAACCAGGTAAAGATCCGTTAAAACCAGAATCCTATCACCCTATCTCTCTTTTATTTCTGACGCCAAGATCTTAGCTAGGGTACTTGCAAATAAGTTATCTAACTATATTAATACTTTGATTCATAAGGATCAAACAGAGTTTATCCCTACAAGAGCAGCATTAATAAATATTCATAGACTTTTTTAAAATATGCAGTTACCTGTGAATAATGGAGGCACGAGTGCCATATTGTGCCTGGACGCCCAGAGGGCCTTTGATAGGGTGGAATGGGAATATTTATGGACTGCACTTACTGCTTTTGGTATTGGTCTGGGATTTTTATACTGGCTGAAACTGCTGTACAAGGATCCAAAGGCAAGGTTGAGAATCAATAATACTATCTAGAGGGACTCTAGGACTCTGCTCTGGGAGTAGAGCCTCTGGCCATTACCATAAGACAGTCTGAAGGGATAGTTGGGTTTCGCCATTCAGGAAGGGAAGATAAAATAGGACACTTGTCTCTACGTTTGGGCAATTTTTGGGTTTTCAGATTAATTGGGAGAAATCAATATTGATGCCATTAGATGATATGGAAATTTCTTTACCAGAGCAAGCCTTGCAAATTTAAATGAAACACACAGTTAAATACTTGGGGATTGAGGTAACCCAAAATGTAAAGGATTATATTAATGTGAATCTTAAACCATTATTGCTTAAATTTAAGGATAAATGCCAGAGATGGTGTGAACTTCCACTGACAGTGATTGGTAGAGCGAATCTCATTAAAATGATCTGGACTCCGCAGTTAACCTATATCCTTCATAATTCCCCTAACTAACCACCCTAATGTTAGCTAAAGATGCAGGGGGGCTTGCTATCCCACATGTTAAAAGCCCACATGTTAAAGTTGCTAGCCTTGCAACTACAGCAATTTTCTGGTTGGACGGAAATTTCGGATCCTGATCCTATACAGGGTCTGTTATTGCTGTTATGTAGGGAATACCCATTGGTCTCCTTACTGAAGACAAGAAATTTGGGAGGGGATAAAGGGTTCTTACTTTCGATAAAGTATGGCAAGAAATGAAAAATATTACCAACATTACGGGTTATACATGTTATACCCCAATATGGAATAATGCAAATTGTAAGGAACTGCGGAAACTGGAAGGGTTTGATTAATGGCAAAAAAAGGGTTAAGATTTTTAGAGCAGCTACTTCAGAATAATAGCTTAAAATCCTTTATTTAAATAATGGATGAATATGAAATTCCAAAACAGAGGTTTTTTCAATACCTCCAGATTAGACACGCCTTACAGCTTAGACACACCTTATTAATAAATCGAATATAATATCATTATTGGATGTCAAGGGGCATAAGCAAGGTCTTATATCACGATTATACGGGGTACTGTATAATACGTTTCAAGCTTCGGTAGATATTCCCTCAAGAGCTCAAGGGCTCAATGGGCACAAGACCTGGTACCAATATAAGATGACCATCTATCGTTGTCCGCTACGCAAAAATTAACACAATTATTTATCTTACATCGTCATATCATACTCCAGAGAAATTATTTAAATGGAAACCGTAGAGATTCTTCTCTTTGTCCTCAATGTGTGGGAGGACTTGCAAACCTAATCCACATGTTAAGGAGATGTCCCAAAGTCCATCGATATTGGCAGGGGGTAATCGAGACTATTAATAGCTTGTTCGGAAAAAAATTGCCACTAGAACCTGGCATCTGTTTGTTAAATATGACAGCGGAATCTAGAATTCTGAACTGTGCTTATATTATAGTAGGAAGTCTATTTTCAGGCTCGTAAGTTAATAGCACAAAAATGGATTTCAGTATACCCACCAACAGTGGAGGAATGAAGAACACAAATAAGGGAAACTTTGTTAAAAGAGAAATATACTTTTCTACATCGAGGCTGCTCAGGGAAGTTTGAGACAATATTATATGTGTATTTAGGATCGTATTTGGGAAGTGTGTATGTATTGTGTTGTTTTTTTGTACAAAAAATACTAATAAAAATCTACTGGATTTAAAAAAAGAAAATGTGGCCGTGCTGGGCTCTGTCCGCTCGGCCGTGTCATTCATTCACAGTGTTCTGTGAATGAATGAACTACAACTACCGACAACCTTTGCAGCTTCCGGCTTGTAGTTCTCAATTAACTAATAAGGCACTGATGAGTGCTCTGGTAGTTCACTGATTCTTCCCATCAGTGTGAAACTGCCGGCCCATACGATGTACAGGCAGACAGCTCACACTGACAGTCTGCAGGAGCCCTGCATGGCATCAGCGATTTCCAGGCTGCAAAAAAATAATTGTAATTGCAATTTACCTACAAAAAAAATGTGCATTTTTTTTTTTTTTAAAAAGGTGAATTTATCCTTTAATGTCTAACTCCCTGAGAGTATAATTCCCAGCTGCGCAACCTTCTCTCTCTTTGCATCCTCCATCATTGCTGAAGTTCAGAAAAACTGAGATCTAAAAAGAGGCTAATAATAAAGTGAAACCAGTAGTTTATGAAAAAAAAAACTTGGCAATTCTTTATGATATGTGTTTTTGCAAAAATGTCAGCCAATTAGAGTTTAAATCTTGTTTAATGTGATCTAGAGCAAGGCATCACGGGCATGTTTTGTGTTCCTTATACCAATTCTGCTATTGTAACAACTAAATTGCAGTTAATTTCTGTTAATTTTGGTAAAACAAAACACTAAGAGATAGTATAAGTATACCCCTGCTTGGTTACCCTCATCTTGGAGGTGGACAGAAGACTTACCGTGTAGAATAGTCAGTGGCATACTGTATCTTCTGCGTCATCGAATTATTATCACAGCCTGAACTGGAACAAATGCCATTAATTCCAGCTACGCTGGAGAAGTTGTAACCAGAAGTTGTGACAAAGTATGTGGGCACTCCAACTTCAAAATACTCATTGAGAGCTTTTAAATAATCCACCATATAGGAATCCTAGGAAAAGGTAATTAAAGCATTCAGTATATAATAGGATGTACAAATAAGGACCTGAGCTTTTCTTAGGCAGGACAAGGCAACAGATTAATTTAATCCTTCCCAGGTGCTTAGATTTACCCTTCTCTTGCTTCTCAAACCTCATTTAAGACTACCCTGTAACAAAGCAATAAATATTTTTCCACAGAATTTGTACAGTCTTGAGCAGCTACATGCCCTTGTTTAGGTGGGCAACCAGGGGGCAGTAAAACTCTGGCTCAACTGCATGCTTTTACCACCCACTGGCTGCATGTCTAAACGTGCCCTAAGACACTTCAGTACATTTACTGAAGGTGAAAACATCAACAAAACACATCAACTTTCAGCATTGGTCATAGTCTCAGGAGGGAACCCTAATTATTGCAATGTCATTAGGATATAATAGAAGGATTCATATAACACTATGACCATAAAGATACAAAATGTTTGCATGTTATATATGTAATGTTTTACATGCCCACGGGGCTTTAAATGAGGCATAATACAAAAGTCATAAAATATCAATTTATTCTACAAGGATTTGACACATACAGTATAAGTATAAAGTACACATAAAAGATGTTTGGCATACCAAGCCAATGAGTTATACGTAACAATGTATAATGTACATCAAGCTGGTATATTTTCAAGGACATGCTTTAAATAAAAAAGATGATTGCAATATAGCAGAGGAATGCATCTTGTAACTTGACCCATTTTGTGAATACTTTCACTTCTTCAGGAGTAGAAGCCTCCAACAACAGAACTCTCTAAAACTAGTTAGGAACTTGATAAAACATAGCGCCTCCAAATGATGACCGCTGCTCAGTGTCTGATACAGGAGTAATGGAAGGTAAAAAGCGTTTTGTGAATACTTTCATTTCTTCAGGAGTAGATATCTCCAACAACAGAACTCTATAAAACCAGCTTGAAACTTGATACAACATAGTGCCTCCAAATGGCGACCGCTGCTCAGTGTCTGATACGGGAGTAGTGGAAGGGGACCAAGACACCCAATGGGAAAACCAATGAGGTGGCACAAGAAAGTTCATGGCTGTGGTAAAATAATTCAAAAGTACCAAAAACCAACCTTGTGTTTGCAAAAGTGAGTGATGATTCTCCAACCAAACAGATCATGATCTCAAAGGAAAAGAAGATCATAATCTGTTTGGTTGGAGAATCATCACTCACCTTTGCAAACACAAGGTTGGTTTTTGGTACTTTGGCATTATTTTACTACAGCCATGAACTCTCTTGTGCTACCTCACTGGTCTTCCCATTGGGTGTCTTGGTCCCCTTCCAGTACTCCCGTATCAGACACTGAGCATCGGTCGCCATTTGGAGACGCTATGTTGTATCAAGTTTCAAGCTGGTTTTATAGAGTTCTGTTGTTGGAGATATCTACTCCTAAAGAAGTGAAAGTATTCACAAAACGCTTTGAGTTACAAGATTCATTCCTCTCCCATATTGCAATCATCTTGGTTATGTACAGCATGTACTTAAAAATATACTAACTTGATGTACATTATATATTGTTACGTGTAACCCATCGGCTTGATATGCCAAACATCTTTTATGTGTACTTTATACATTTATGTGTCAAATCTTTGTACAATAAATTGATATTTTAGCACTTTTGTATTATGCCTCACTTAAATTCCCATGGGCGAATATTGGTTGTGTGTATGGAATTTGGCAGGTATTTATGGACAACAATCTCCTTGTTCCATCATGCCATAAATAAGCCTCATGGTTCTAGTTTTATTCACATTGAAGAAATGTCACCAAGAAGAAAAAATATTATTAAGTAATAGGTACCAGAGGTACAGACAGCTCCTGATTCAGACCCACACGAGAATACATCATAAAGTACGTCCCACAGCAAAACAGGAAGATGAACACCACTATCTGAGGAGACAAAAGACATTAAGGAGACACTTTAGCCAAAAAGTCAAAATATGGGAAACTATTGCCTGATGTTAAAGTTCATGATTCTATCACCATCCACATGATATACAGTATACTTAAAGTGGAACTAAATTCCCCCATGTTTTTTTTCTCTCTTTTAACTCTCTTGCCTATATTGCTGGTTTATCTTCCAAATACATACGCACCCGCACAGCAAATTCAGCATTGTCTTTCTGTGAATCGATGTTTGGGTAACATAACAAAGGTCCTGTGCCAGCATCTTGGTCCTCTTCAGCTGGCTGCCTCTTCCTTGTTCAGGTTGATGTGCCAGGCCAGCCCTATGACTGCTCTGTGTCCCTGGTTCTGCAGCCACCTGGGAGGATGTGAGTATCCCAGAGAATGTGAGATGTGAGTATCCCAGGAGGATGCAGGACTAGGGACACGTCATTCTGGCCTAGGCCAGAAAGGTGGTGGGGGAAAGAGAGCCACAACAAAGATAAAAAAAATGATACAAACATATACAAAAAAAAAAAAAACACATTTGTGATTGCAGAGGGAAGAGGGTGTAAAAAAAGCAAACAAAATTTTTAGAGGTAGAGTGTGACGGAACGGCCTGGCACTCTGATTAGGTGCTTCCACCAATAACAGTGCAAGGAATGACTGTTTGAAACTCAGACACATATTTTTTACCCCACAGGAGGACAGTCCCCTCCTGATCACATTACCTTAACAATACAAACTTTAAACAGGAATATAATTAACATAGCTATGGGACAGCCAACATACACATCATGCTAATCCACTTCTAGCAACTAATAGTTGACAGTGATTTAATTAACCAATAAGCTAATCAACATGTAACATTCCACAATGGTTCAATAAGGTACAGTGATCACAATATTAATCACTTGTTCAAGAGATGAGCAGATTGACAGAAACATTAGGTGACTTATTTATGACAATTAACAATGAGAAAAAGACACCTAGGAGGCACACTATGGGAGGCACCTAGTTACAATAAGCACATTATAGCAGGAGACCCCAGACAGGTGGCTTTGAGCTGATGACATTAACATCTGCTATGAGTCTCACAGTATGAAGCAGTCATTGCTGGTTTGGGCCTAGAGACTCCAAATATGTATATGGGTCCTCCAGTTCCCAGAGTCTGTGTGTTTTGGAGAGACATGGACTTGAATCCAAAGTAACAATACTCCAAGGGTCCTCCAGGCACACACCTCCCAAAGAACAGTGCTGCCTTAAAAGCCAGGGCCCATAGTTAGTAGGCAAGAGGCTAGCCTGCAGTCCCCTCCAAAAGCCTCTGTCCAGCTTGAGCAGGGGTCTCAAACTGGCGGCCCTCCAGCTGTTGTGAAACTACAAGTCCCATCATGCCTCTGCCTTTGGAAGTCATACTTGTAACTGTCAGCCTTGCAATGCCTCGTGGGACTTGTAGTTTCACAACAGCTGGAGGGCCACCAGTTTGAGACCCCTGAGCTTGAGTCTGTCAAATAGAGTTCTCCTTTAAAGTGGTTGTAAACCCTTACCTATACCCAGTGAAGTTACTGGCCTCAGTTGATAAACAGGGATTAAACAAATTCTCCTATGTTGTCCCTGTGTATTTGCAGCCATTTGTCCTGTACATTTTTGTAAATTTCAGAGTTTAAAAAGGATTTTTCACAGACTCACAAAGCAGGAGTGAGCAGTTGCGCACAGGAACACAGCTGAAGCTGCCAATCACATACTATATGCTTGAGGTTTCTTCCCTGTCACCTTTTTACCTCTTGGTGTCAGGAAAACTTGTTGGAAGTGACTCATGCTGATAGCAGAGGAAAGAGACAGCAGAGAGAAATGTAATTTAGGCAGACCATACATTATGTATTTTTTTTACCTTCATCCACAGGTTGAAGGAAAGAAAATTGCTTAATTTTCCCATCAACACAGTCAGTGTCAGAATCCCTCCTGCAGCGCTGTAGTGTTCTGTCGACAGAGTGCCTTTCCGGGAGCTACAGCCACCGGCAATAATAAGGCAACAAAAATCACAGAAAGGCTGGTTGTACTGAAGTCGATCAATAGATAGACTTCAGTACAATCAGCTTGCCCATAGATCAATTAAAATTCAATTGGTTCCTGCCAAACAGGCCAAATTTGGATCTGTCTATGGCTGGCTTTAATGCTTTGGAGAAAGGCAAGTAAACACTATAGAAATATGTGCTTTGTTCAGATTTTATGTCTGAGGCTGACAGCCATTTTAACCCCTTCCCACCGACGCCTCCCGGCCCTTTAAGAGTTCTAAATGCCAGGAGGCGGAGGTGGGCATTCAGGTCATGTGACCGCAGTGATTGGCTCTCACAGCGGTCACATGATTGGAAAGCTTCGATCGCAAGTATGCATCGGGAGTTTTCCAGTGCCCGCCAGTGACTGTCCTGGGAGCGCGCGTGCTCTCAGCACAGTTTCATATTTACACAAGGCTGCATATATGCGTGACGGCCCACTCACCAAGAGGCTGCATATGTGTGTTTGGCCAGCAGCAAGAGGTTAAACTAAGCCCGTGTCTCTAATGCACACCAGGCCTATTGGCGTTTAGGACCAGATTATGTGCAACTCAACAAATAACGAAATGATGTTTGTGTACTGACACCACTATGGACATCAGAATAGCATTAGAAGCCAGTCGTAAGCTGTGTTTTGAATGCAGAATTTTACAGAGGCAGTGGATGACAGTCCATTTTAGGTACACCAACCCTTCTGGCAAACACCAGAGTGCCCAGATGAACCGTTTAGACCAGGGGTCTCCAAACTTTCTAAGCAAAGGGCCAATTTACTGTCCTTCAGACTTTATGGGGGTCGGACTGTAGCCATCGGGAGTACAACATGTCCCAGCATCAGTGGGAGTACACAATCCCCCATCATTGGTTTCAGTGGGAGGAGTTGGCCCCATCATTGTTGTCATTGGGCCCCATCATTGGTGTCATTAGGAGGAATTGTGTCCCATCATTGTTGCCATTGGGCCCCATTGTTGGTGTCATTGGGAAGAATTGTGCTCCTCTATTTATATCATTGGTAGGAACTGTTCCCCATTGTTGATGTCATGGGTAGGAATCGTGCCCTATTGTTGGTGTCATTGGGAGGAATTGTGCCCCATCATTGTTGTCATTGGGCCCTATTTTTGGTGTCATTGAGAGGAACTGTACACCATCATTGTTGTCATTGGGCCCCATTGCTGGTGTCATTGGGAGGAATTGTCATTGGGCCCCATTGTTGGTGTCATTGGGATGAATCATGCCCTATTATTTATATCATTGTAGGAGCTGTGCCCAAATGTTGATGCCATTGGTAGGAAGTGTGCCCTATTGTTGGTGTCATTGGAAATAATTGTGGCCCATTGTTGGTGTCATTGGAAGGAATTGTGCCCCATTGTTGGTGGCATTGGGAGGAACCATGCCCCATTGTTGGTGTCATTGGAAGGAAATTTCCCCATTGTTGAGGTAATTGGGAGGAAGTGTACTCTTCATTGGCATCAGTGAATAAAATAGTGCCCCAACGGCCGGATAAAAGCAAGCAAAGAACCATATCCAGCCCCTGGGCTGCAGTTTGGAGACCACTGGTTTAGACCCTTGACTATTTTTTCTTAGAACAAGATCCCATCTGTGAGCCTGTAATTATTTGTTTAACAGCCTCACTTCTGCTCCTTGACATATGTATAGATTCTGCCTGAATTGTGTGTTCTGTTTAAATACATACCCTTCTCAAAATCAGTGAATACATAAACATAAGACTAGATTCAAATCACAGAAAGTATTAGTTTGGGCCAATTGCAAGGCAGGACAGTTAAAATAGCTTGTGATCCTGTGATTAATAGATAGACCCATGTGCAATTGAAAATATAATAGGCAGATAATACGAATTTTATGTAAGAATATATAAGAGATAATGGATTTATGGGAAGATCTACTCACCACTATAACTCGGCTGAAGGGGTTAAGTAAGATGGGGCAATACACCTTCTGCATGAACCACACTAACCACCCTTCAGATTTCTTGTTGGGCTTCTCACTCTTGCTCTTGATACAACAACAAATGTCAAATCTTGAGCTCTGAAGAACAAGCAAACGTGGATCAGGACCCCAGATGACAGGGGAACATAATGTAAAAAGATTTATAGGTAGAGGATCCTGGAAGACATTTTCTCCAACCCAACCACAGACCCAAGAACCTAACTTTACCTCCTGTCGTTTCATGTCCATAGACACAAGAGCTACAAACATGGAGATCTGAAGCAGGAAATCAAACAGGATAGCCAGGGCCGCATTCAGTGCAAATGTACGAACAGCAGGCATCTGTGTGAGCGCACCTATGGCAAGGACAGACACACATTAGAAATAAAGTTTTACTGTAACTTGCTTTTTTGTGTGTACAGTGATTATTGTGGTCTATAAATATTAAAGCTGAACTCTGGTCACAAAAACTCTTATTTATATATACTCCTTAATATCCAAAAAGGATATAAATCCACTTTGTGTCTAACTCAGATATTGCCTTGTAAAAGTAGCAGCGACATCAATGTGCTGTACATAGTCTGTGCAAAGAGCAGAGTTATGGGAGGGACCCAAATGCTCCACCCACTACAGGCTGCCTGCAGAAAACTACAGGAGGAGGCGGAGACAAGACCGATCAACTTGCACAGAGTTAGAGAGCAGCAGTGACCGGTCTTTATTACAGGAAGCTCCTGCAGAGAGGTAGAGTTTCACACTGGATTACTGCACAGATATAGAAGGAATCCACAAAGAACACCAAAATTCAATTCAATATACACGACTCTTGTATTTAGACAATATTTGTTTATCCCAGGGTTTGGCTTTAAAGTGGCACTAAACAATATCCTTATTCTCCAAAAATAATCCATACACAACCACTACTAAATGGCCCTGTATTCTATTTTTGTTTACATTTTTTCTTACTATTTATCTGCCTCCTTGTTATATCTCCAAAACCTTTCCTTTCCAGCCTCAGCTCTGTTTGTTTGTAGTGAGCAGTGCATGTTAGTTGGGCTCTATGCACACTACACATCCCATAGTTCATGGTATCTAGCCCATCTCAGGAGCTCGCAAAGAGGTCTATGGGTCTCCATACAGTGGGGACCATGGAGAACAAACATAGCCACCCTCTAGGAGGAAGTTAAAAAAAAAAAAAACTGAAACAGAAATTTGGAGATTCAGAAGAGGCTGAGAGCAATAAAAGGTAAATTTTCAAGAATACATGCTTAAAATTGAATTTAATAAATAGGCCTATTTAACTAAGACAATTATATGTGCGTGTTTATTTTGCTGTGTCAGAGGGAGAAGTGTGCTTTGGTACATGATACAGTGCTGTGGACCTTTCCGGTAAATATTTGCCAATGGGGACTTTGTTTGAAGTTCACTTGTTGCCTACATACAGATACTTAATGATGTCATTCAGTCCAACTGAGTTGGGATTTTTTTACAAATATTGTTTTGTTACCTAATATGGCTATTTTCCTGGTGTGTTCGCAGAACGGCATTTATGGAACTGAGATTTTGGCACCCATTCTTGTATATTAGGCTAAAAATAGGGATCATTTGTGGTTATTCTTAGGGTTAGAGAGTGTTTTTTAGGTGATAGTTTAAAGCCTGGTACACACGCTGGATTGAACAAAAAAAACCTGACAGCTCCAGTCGGAGTCGCTGTACTAACAGTCCGATGTTAGTACAGTGATCTCCCCTGCAGAGCCCCGCCAGAACACTCTAGTCAGTGCTCTTTGCATTTGGTTGAGAGTGCTGATTGAGAGTGGTTTCCAGCATGCTCATCCGACAGAAGCTGGCCAAACGTCCGGCTTCTGTCGGACCGATTGACATGCACACGGACCGAATGCCGGATGGTTTTTATTGAATTGGAATGAATGAGTGACTTGTATAGCGCTACCTATGCGAACTGAGATCATTTAAGGTTAGGTCTATCCCAATGGTATAGGGATCCCTCCACACTACACAAAATGTTCCCATCAACTCCCGTCAACTCCAGCCTCCTGCTGGCGTTGTGGTTCGGCTATAGGGACCTATCTACATGTCTGGTGGGAATGCGAGAGGGTACGCCCTTTCTGGACTCAGGTATTTAAATGCCTTAATAAATTTTATGAGGAATCTTTATCGCCTACTCCATTGATTGCTCTCCTCTCAATACTCCCCGGGTCTAAAACATCACAGAAACTGAGAGTTCCCTGCTTTTTTCTGTCTTTAGCACGACCGCTCATTCCATTATAAAGGAAGACAACCACCACACCTCCCCTATCACAATGGGTCTCGACCATGAACGATACAGGGTGTTGTGGTCCATCTGGCTCTCCTCTTCAGATACCTTCACGACTATGCTCTTGACCCCAACAGGGTCATCCCAGTACATAGATTAAATACAGGGAGGGTGGAGGTGACAATCCCTAGGTGTCTTACCCTCTGCCTTCTATCTAACTCTTCCCACGAGTGTCTCTCCAGCAGTTCTCTCTCTCCTATGACCCCTCTTTCTATCTTTTCGTTCTCCTTACACTCTATCTGAGCCCTTACTTGGGTTTCTTTTCTTCTTCCCTTTTCCCTCTTATTTGATTTGGTCTCCCATTTTTAATTTTTTTTCTTCTTCATTATTCTTTTACATAGTTTTATCGTGAACAGCAATGACCTTTGGTTTAGAAGGTCCCTCGCAGCAGATGACAGTTGACACCCCTTGTAATACATTATTTGCTCGTAAGAATCAAGCTATGAGCGATAGCCATCGAGCTGACTCATTATTGGTTGTCACTCAGATGTAATTTTAATGTTTTTCTTTGTGAAACTTGTGAAATTGACAATAAACACATTTTCAACCCTAAAGGGTTAGGTCAAGGACTAAAGCGACACAAAACTTTGGTTTAAAAAAAAATCGAATAAATGGACCAGGACTTTCCCTTAGCTCAGCTAAGGCCAGGTTCACATATGTGCGGCCGCAGTTTCGTGCCTGGGGTTCAGTGTGTTTCTGTTAACAGGTTCATGTGCGATTCAGGTCCGAATTTTAGCCTGAATTTGCACCTGAACCGGACCCAAAAACGCACAGGACCCTTTTGCAAACCACACCGCGGCCATCTCGGACTTGTGTGAACTGGCTCCATTGAGAGCTAGTCACACTCGCATGTCATGCGAATTGGATGCGGTGACACCGCATCCAATTCGCACATATGTGAACCCAGCCTAAAAGAGTCTTGGAGAATAATCAAAGCTGCAATGTACCATGAAATGATGCTCCGGACTTTTCAGCATTTGTATATATCCTCTGGTTACCCGAAATGTGGTCTTTTCAGATGCGGATTTATTCCATGCCTTAAATGGCCTTGTAAAAATCTTGGCCAAGATTTTTAAGCTTTTGTTTTTATGGTTAAAGGAATAATAAAGTACTGTTTTTATAACATTCGGTAAGACCAATTTCGATGTGCCTTGTTTTGAATTTTGTAAAAGATCACGGGGGTTGTAGTCAAAGCACCTTAGGCACTTTCACACAGAGCGGATCCACTGGACAGGCTCCGCTAGCTCAGTGGGGGATTGCTCAGTTGATCCCCACTGAGCAGGCAGATGACAGGTCCATCTCCGCTCACTGTGCCGGGACAGACCTGCCAGAGCCCCGATGTTCTCTATGGGGAGATCAGATGAAAACGGACAGCCTGTCCGTTTTCATCCGATCCGCCAGACGAATGGCGAACATATCGCCATCCGTCTGTTTTGAGCGGATCTTGTCGGATCGGATGGTAGGCGGGTGTCAGCAGACACATCTCCGCTGACATCCGCCTGCCCATAGAAGTCAATGGCTGGCCCGCTCGGATCTGCCTGAAAAAACATACAGGCAGATTTGAGCGGGCTGATCATGTGAAAGGGGCCTTATTGTAATGTTTGTAGTGTTTCACAAAGCTGAGGTATTACCTAGGAAAAAACACAAGGACTCAGAAAGACTGCACAGCAACATGCTGGGGGCCACATTGCCGAGGACCCTCCCAATCTGCTCCTCCCGGCGTTCTCCCTCCTTCCTCTCATCACGCTGAAAGAGGAGAAAATATGGCAAAAAAGTGAAAGGCATGAAAAGAGATAATAAATATGCCAGAGCTGTTGTGAATTGAGTGCATTCATTTCTACACAAACATTTAAAACATTAGTTCATCTCATCCAATAAAGAATGGCAAAATATTGTCAGACGTTCTAACCCTTCCCCACACTTCTAAAAAAGTGCATTTGTTTTTGTCTGTATACCCTTTACAGACCTTTCCTATCGCTTCCTGTCCTCATGTAGATATACTGTAAATACTCGGGTATGTTCCTGACACTCAGTTGAAACAAGGAAGCCATTTGATCAGTGGTGAACTGTCTTCAACACTGCAGAACAGTTCTAGTTAAGCTTGGGTTCACACTATAGCGATGCGGGAACCAGCACAATTCCAGTGCCAGTTCCCGCATCGCATCTCTCCCCTAGGCAGTTCACACTGCCCTCTGCGAACCGCTGTGGGTGTCAATACAATGCTAATGACACCCCCAGAATGGTTCACAGATCGCAGTGTGAACTGTGGATTCAGACAGGAATCAGATCGCATCAACCCAATGCGATCACATTCCAGTTCGGGAAAAAAAAAAGTTTCTGCACCTTTTTTGTGCGAATCCAATGCGAGTTCAGCCATACAACTCTATGGCTGAATTTGCATAGCACAGACATCGCATGTGATCGGCACAGCAATACGGGTGCAAATCACATGCGATGTCTGTGTTTGCATATGTGTGAACCCAGGCTGAATGTGATAAAATGCTACTAGCATTGCTAGAATGTGGATAATGGAAAAAGTGGAGGTGTTCTGCTGCTATTGCAACCAGTCTATTTACCATTTTTCATCATAGTTGGTTGTTTAGAGGCATATTTGTACCTGTAGCTCCAGAACAAAAATGAAGATGTTGTCTGCTCCAACTGCCAGAACCAGGAAGGGCACAACCTCAACAATGATCAGCGAAGATGGTACACCCAGGTAGCAAAAAAAACCCATTGATGAGAATACAGCTCCAAGGACAACCAGGATTCCTCCAAGGCCCAGAGTCACTTTAGAGTCCACCTAATGGAAGAGAAAGAATCATTTAAAATTATGTGACACTCACAATCTAGATGGTTTATGAAAAAAAGGTTGACTTTCTATTGGGAGGTTTGGTCGTGTTACCTAATTGCCATTTTTAATGGAGGATCTAATTTGTTGTTTCCTGTGTTTTGATGATTCCCATTCACACAAAAAAAATATTACAAATATCAGCTCATTCCTTTTTTTGTTTAGCAAAATAAAGGAAATACAAATATGACCTCCATTTACATTTTGTTACAGTTTTAGCAAGTAAAGGTTCTTTGTCAAGCTCGGTCTGCAGTCAAGCTTGAGATACTGGTTTTATACATAGCAAGGGGTAGATGGACATTTTACATTTTTGTATTGCCTTTTTGCTAAAAAAATAAATCAATAAATAAAGGAGCTACAGTAATATTTTACTATATTTAAAGTCCTTATTGGAGAATACTTCTGTGGAAGTATGGTTGATCTGCATGGATATGTTATATGGTTATGGTGGTCACAGTGAGTTCAGTTATAATATATGTGATTTGGTAGCACAAGTGGTGTAATTGTTGCACTTGCAGTAAATGTGGCTTTATTGCATATGGGATATTTTAATGCAGGGAATAAAATGATTGTAAGAGGTTTGTAGTATGGCTGTTGTCAGGAGAATATTTGAAACATTCAATTTGCAGGGCACAATATTGCAGCACATGAGGAGTGCTTGTCATGAGCCAATGGTATATAAACAAATCTGCTTTTAAAAAAGTAAATATTACCAGCACTCTCCGGAAGCTACTGTACTCCCCCAAGGCAAGTGCTATATATATGAAGATCACCAGATAGCTGATGGCAAATATAGGAATATCTTCTGTGGTGGTTCGGCTGATCTCATCCTCCAGTGATCGCTGTTAAAAGATCAAACACAAGGCTCAGAGGTTTGCATTCCTATACAGCATGGAAGGTAGAAATTAAAAAGAAACAGAGAAGGAATACAGTCAGATACAGACCACAGGGTGGCCTAGATCTGGAGGAGATACAAAATATTCTGATAGGACCAAAAGAACGTGTGAATGGTCATGTTATGGCACCACTTACCTCTGCCATATAAGCTAAGATCAAGTTACTCTTAGGGTCCTGCTGATACTCTTTCAAGATGTTCAGGAACTCCTTCTCCCAAAGCATCACATAGTCAAACCGAGGGTCAGATCGGGCATAATTGTTTAGTGAAATGGTCAGAATCAGACCTTGTGATACTGAGTATTGATTGTCTGCAGGACAAAGAATTATTGTTAGGAATAGAGTATTATAAAAAAAAAGGTCATTCTATGATGCTCTCTAATGGTAATATTACTGAAGTTGACAATATTTCATAAATATTTGGATTTTATTGCAGAAAAAAAATAGTGTACACAGATGAGGCTGAATATGAAACAATCTTTAGGTATAAGTTTTACACTAGGCCTTACATGATAGAAACCAGTCATTGACCAAATGGGCGTTTTCCTTATGTCCTCTCTGGAACTGTGGAAATTGTGTACATAGTGTGCATAGGGTGTGGGGTAAAATATTCGAAATGTAATTCATCTTTTTAGTGTGCTTACTGGGATCATCACAAAAACATGTAGAACTGATTGTTTTAATAATGATCTGTTGCTGATCAGTACAATCAGAACAGAATAACCAGAGGTCAGACTAGTTCTGAATGATAAAAAATATCGCCAGCAATATAACAAACATAATTCCATAGTCCATATAAATGTAGAATAGTGATGATCAGTAAATCTCAACACCAGTCACTATTTTTTCATTTTTTTTTTTGGACAGAGGGGGGGAATTTTTAGAACTTTGTGGGGGCTTTTTTGGTCCATGTTCCCTCTGGGGAGATAAGACCTCTCTTTTCCAGTCTACTTGTCACCATTTAAGGAAGTGAGAAAGAATCTCGGTGACAGGACATCACTGAAACATGAAGTGAAGGGGAATCTCAGAAAGACATCAAAGGACACAAATAGCAATATAAACATTCTGACAAAAAACAAAACTTTAAAATAATGGACTGCAAGTTTTTTTTCTTCTAAACCGGTTTGCATTTATATAGTGTCAAAACTAAATTTCCCATATTGTGCAGTATTGACAGACTGCCTAAGATTTGACAGTTCTTTAAAAGTTAAAAGATAAGTGTATTGTGAGGTGTTGGTACATAAAAAGAAGTTGTTACCATCATAACCACCCACAGCGAGGAACGGGAAGACAGGAGCACCATAATCAGCCATACAACTCAGCTCTAAATCTGTGACATCCTTAAAAGACAGCGGGGAACTGCAAAGAAAGTACAACATAAAAGAAAAAGCTGAAATCAGAATTTGCTTTGTACTAATGTCTGACCCTAAAGCCTTCATTTAATATATCTGGCCTGTTGGGAACCATCACGGAGCACAATGCAGTATAATTATTGGGAGTTATTCACTCCTGCCCCAAATAAACTTATGGAGGGTCAACATTTATACAGACACTCCACTGCTAACACCCACTAGCTTATTTAACCCCTTCACGCCTACCTAACGCAAATATGCGGCCTTCGGCTTCAAGGGGTTGTATCGGGGTGATGCGGTACCGTTTTTTAGAGCCGACGGTTGGCTTTCTTGTAATAACAAACTGATGCGGCTAATCAGCCGCTCAGTTGTTATTACAAACAGCAGGAGGAGACTCCCCCCCTCCCTCCGCCTTCTGCGGCTCGCCCAGGCTCTCTCGTCCCAGCTTTGATCAGATCTCGGATCTAGTAACCCGGAATTGATGTCATGACATCGCTTCTGGTTAACTGAAGCCTTAAATGCGCCAGATTTTTAAAAAATGTCCGTATTCAAAACAGCCAAACTTAGCATTTTGAATGCTTTTAAGTGCAAAGGAGGGATTTGGGGTCTTATAGACCCCAGATCCCATCATAAAGAGTACCTGGCACTGCCTATTACTGTCACAAGGAATGTTTACATTCCTTTTCACAGAAATAAAAGTGATCAAAAAATAATAAAAATTAAAAGGACAGTGTAAAAAAATTTAATAAATAAGAAAAAAAAAATTAAAGTGCCCAGTCCCTCCATATTTGTGTGCAGAAGCAGTGTTCGAACCACACATGTGAGGTATCGTTGTGATCGTTAGAGCAAAAGCAATAAATCCAGCACTAAACCTCCGCAGTAACTCTAAACTGGTCATCGTTAAAAAAATGTAAAATGTCACCTATGGAGAATTTTAAGTACCATAGTTTGTCGCCATTCCACGAGTGTGCGCAATTCTAAAGCATGAAATGTTAGGTATCTATTTACAGGGCGTAACATCATCTTTCACGTTATACCCCAAAAAAAGGGCTAAATCCACTGTTTTGTGTTTTTATTTAATTCATAAAACTGTATTTTGTCCAAAAGAATTGCATTCAAAAGACCGCTGCACAAATGCAGTGTGACATAAAATATTGCAATGACTGCCATTTTATTCTCTAGGGTCTCTGCTAAAAATGTTTGGGGCGTCTAAGTAATTTTCTACTGATTTTAACTTGTAAGCAACAAGTGTCAGAAAAAGGCTTAAGCGTGAAGGGGTTAAAAAGGTAGTGCCAGGTCTATTGTCTATGTACATAAAATATATGTAAACCCTCACCTTGAAAAAAAAACAAATCAAGTTTAAAATAGAAATGAAAGGCAAAACATTTGTGTATAGTTATAAAAAAAAATTATAAACATTTTTTTCCTCTTTTTTTATAAACAATCACATACCCTCTGTTCTCAGCTGCAAAAGAGCTGGGGGAGGAGGAGCAGCAGTACACTGATCTTCCCAGTGAAAGGCTGTGCGGGGGGGGGGGGGAGTAAGGTCAGGACAGCAGGCTGAGTTCCCAGCATAGCTAGAGAACTGACCACAGTGTGTTCTTTTGTGTGGTCAGTTTTTAATAGGTAAGCAGAAGGACTGGTAGGAACACCAGGGATTTCACATAAAGGAAGCAATACAAAGAGAACAGGACACTTTTTCATACAAGTACAAGGGACAGAAGGCACATATCAGGAATATGAAATGTTGGGTTTACATACTATATAATTTCAAGATGCAGTAACCCATAGAAGCTAATTGGTTGAATGTTTTACAGATGTGGGTACAGTAAACTGAAATCAGATTGGTTGTTATGAATTTCTTCACTTTGCACATGAAATAATTTGTGCAGACCTAAAAAAGTGTCCACATATTAATGATGCCATACGATTACAGCATGAAAATATTAACACCAGTTTTATATGAATATCTTAGAAAATTATCTTAGATGACATGTATTCATACTGCACTGAAGCCCATACTTGATTCTACATTTATTGTATACTGGGCTCTTAATCTAAGTTGACAGTTGCGTTTTACTCAACTTGCAGTGAACATGTATCTATAAGAATGTTTGTGTTTGTAAAGAAAATAACGTCTGGGTTGTTTAAGTATTTATAATACATCCAATCCAAATTGGAAGGCATTTTGTGCATATATTTAATATACCTATTTTCATGCAGTACTTGGTATGTTCCCAAACTTACTTGACACAGTACATAAAGTGGTCCCTCCATCCCACTTTTTTTGTTTCACCAGATAATGTCTGCATCACTTCCAAGTTAAACCGGGTCTTGTTGTTCTGAAAGTACTGCATTAGACTGTTTACACAGCAGTCCGTCTCTGAGGGGTTGGATGGGTTTAGGGGTGCAAAGCAAACATCTTTCAGTGTCACATTTTTCTGATGTTTTTCTGACCACACCTACAAGGAAAATAAACAAGTAGTAGTATCTAAATTATACTCATATATTAAAACTTAATCCCGAGAACATTCAGCATAAGGCACAACATTTTAGGTAGGGTTTTCCATTTTATTAAATATTAATAAACACAAAAACAATGTGCAAGCTACACACATATGATATAAGCCAAGAGCAGATTCCAAACAACTATAATTTTAAAAACATAGCCTAAGCTAAATAGCATCTGGTCATGTATAACAGGTCATCATAGATAATACATGTAGAATAGGTCATCAGAGACCATACATGTAGAATAGGTCATTATAGACCGTAAATGTAGAATAGGTCATCACACTACCCCCCCACCTGTCACACTATCCCCCCCCCACCTGTCACACTGCCCCCAACCTGTCATACTGCCCCCCCACCTGTCACACTGCGCCCTACCTGTCACACTGCCCCCTATCTGTCACACTGCCCCCCTCCCATTACACTGTCCCCACCTGTCACACTGCCCTCCTCCCATCACACTGCCCCCCACCTGTCACACTGCCCCCCTCCCATTACACTCTCCCCACCTGTCACACTGCCCTCCTCCCGTCACACTGCCCCCTACCTGTCACACTGCCCCCCTCCCATTACACTGTCCCCACCTGTCACACTGCCCTCCTCCCGTCACACTGCCCCCCACCTGTCACACTGCCCCCCTTCCGTTACACTGCCCCCCCACGTCACACTGCCCCCCCACATGTTGCACTTTCCCCCACCTGTCACACTGCCCCCCCACCTGTCACACTGTCCCCCACCTGTCACACTGTCCCCCTGCCGTCACACTGCCCCCCTCCTGTCACACTGCCCTCCACCTGTCACACTACCCCCCACCTGTCACACTGCCCCCCACCTGTCGCATTGCCCCCCATGTCTCATTGTCCATTTTATTAAATATTAATAAACACAAAAACAATGTGCAAGCTACACACATATGATATAAGCCAAGAGCAGATTCCAAACAACTATAATTTTAAAAACATAGCCTAAGCTAAATAGCATCTGGTCATGTATAACAGGTCTTCATAGATAATACATGTAGAATAGGTAATCAGAGACCATACATGTAGAATAGGTCATTATAGACCGTAAATGTAGAATAGGTCATCACACTACCCCCCCACCTGTCACACTATCCCCCCCACCTGTCACACTGCCCCCAACCTGTCATACTGCCCCCCACCTGTCACACTGCGCCCTACCTGTCACACTGCCCCCTACCTGTCACACTGCCCCCCTCCCATTACACTGTCCCCACCTGTCATACTGCCCTCCTCCCATCACACTGCCCTCCACCTGTCACACTGCCCCCCTCCCATTACACTCTCCCCAGCTGTCACACTGCCCTCCTCCCTTCACACTGCCCCCTACCTGTCACACTGCCCCCCTCCCATTACACTGTCCCCACCTGTCACACTGCCCTCCTCCCGTCACACTGCCCCCCACCTGTCACACTGCCCCCCTTCCGTTACACTGCCCCCCCACGTCACACTGCCCCCCCACATGTTGCACTTTCCCCCACCTGTCACACTGCCCCCCCACCTGTCACACTGTCCCCCACCTGTCACACTGTCCCCCTGCCGTCACACTGCCCCCCTCCTGTCACACTGCCCTGCACCTGTCACACTACCCCCCACCTGTTACACTGCCCCCCACCTGTCGCATTGCCCCCCATGTCTCATTGTCCCCCACCTGTCCCACTGCCACCCACCACCTGTCACACTGTCCCCTACATGTCACACTGCCCCCCTCCCATCACACTGTCCCCCTTCCGTCACACTGACCCCCTTCTATCACAGAGAAAATGAATCACCGCTCAGGAGAACTTGCTTTCAGGTGTGTGTTAGTGAATCCTTCAGAGGAGAGGAGTCCCAGGTGCTGGCTAAATGCAAATTGAAGCAGGGTTTGAAACAGGAAAATCTGGATGCCGCACACCGGATAAAGTTGAAAACATCTTCTTTATTGTAAAACTTGGATCATAAAAAACAGGACAATCTGGCGGGTGGTACAGACACAGCTGACGCGTTTCGCGCTCTAGTTCGAGCGCTTACTCATAGCTAGATTGTCCTGTTTTTTATGATCCAAGTTTTACAATAAAGAAGACGTTTTCAACTTTATCCGGTGTGCGGCATCCAGATTTTCCTGTTTCAAACCCCCCTTCTATCACACTGTCCCCCACCTGTCACACTGCCCTCTTCCATCACACTGTCCCCCACCTGTCACACTGTCCCCCACCTGACACACTGCCCTTTTCCATCACACTATCCCCCACCTGTCACACTGCCCTCTTTAATCACGCTGTCCCCCACCTGTCACACTGCCCTATTCCATCACACTGTCCCCCACCTGTCACACTGCCCTCTTTCGTCATGCTGGCCCCTCACCTGTCACACTGCCCTCTTCCATCACACTGTCCCCCACCTGTCACACTGTCCCCCACCTGACACACTGCCCTATTCCATCACACTGTCCCCCACCTGTCACACTGCCCTCTTTCATCATGCTGGCCCCTCACCTGTCACACTGCCCTCTTCCATCACACTGTCCCCCACCTGTCACACTGCCCCCCACCTGTCACACTGCCCTCTTCCATCACACTGTCCCCCCACATGTCACACTGCCCTCTTCCATCACACTGTCCCCCCACATGTCACACTGCGCTCTTCCATCACACTGTCCCCCCCCACATGTCACACTGCCCTCTTCCATCACACTGTCCCCCACCTGTCACACTGCCCTCTTTCATCACGCTGTCCCCCACCTGTCACACTCTCCCCCACCTGACACACTGCCCCCCACCTGACACACTGCCCTATTCCATCACACTGTCCCCCACCTGTCACACTGCCCTCTTTCATCACACTGTCCCCCACCTGTCACACTGTCCCCCACCTGACACACTGCCCTATTCCATCACACTGTCCCCCACCTGTCACACTGCCCTCTTTCATCACGCTGGCCCCTCACCTGTCACACTGCCCTCTTCCATCACACTGTCCCCCACCTGTCACACTGTCCCCCACCTGACACACTGCCCTATTCCATCACACTGTCCCCCACCTGACACACTGCCCTCTTTCATCACGCTGTCCCCCACCTGTCACACTGTCCCCCACCTGACACACTGCCCCCCACCTGTTACACTGCCCTCTTCCATCACACTGTCACCCACCTGTCACACTGCCCCTCACCTGTCACACTGCCCTCTTCCATCACACTGTCCCCCCACATGTCACACTGCCCTCTTCCATCACACTGTCCCCCACTTGTCACACTGCCCTCTTCCATCACACTATTCCCACCTGTCACCACTGCCCCCTCACGTCACACTGCCCAGATACCCCTGGGGTCTTTATTAGAATTGGGGGGGGGGGTGATATATATACTGATTTTATCAGATCACGGAAAGTGGGCTTTATTATAATGGGAAATTGGGGGGGGGGTTATCAAAATGGGAAATGAGCACTTTATTGGAGAACCAAACCAGAACCAAAGGACATTATATAGGTAATTTTAGGGCATAGGAAGGGCTATAGGTGATTTCACCCACAGATAAAGCAATGGGTCTGTGACTGTCCTGTACATCCAGGGTTAATGATCATCAATATCATTGATATTATAGAGGTGGCATGGCACCTACAGGACCGGACAGGGGACACCTCAGTCGGTGTGTCACTCACAGCCCAGAAAGTCACACAGACGTGGATTGAGTGCAGATTTTCCCCTTTTATTGGCACATTGGCTCCTGGTGGTTAACCCTCGAGAGTCCAGGGGACCCAGACACCCCAACATTAGCCACTGGGGACTCTGGGAGAGTCTGTTAGCTATCATGGACATGTCTGGAAACCCTGTGCTGGGAAGGAAGGATTTGGTGGGATCTCATACTTTCTGGAAAATAAGCCTTATTCTATTTGTACTTAACCCCTTCAATCACCTCTTTCTTTACCCTGTCACTGACACATTAGCAGACTTTCAAGTTCTAGGGAAATACTGATATACTGTATATCTTATTATTATTTTTACCATGTGGCGTGTGGATGGAGGACTTGGGTTTTTTGCCCCGGGTGAAAGAATGTCTAGCTTCACCACTGCACACACACACACAAACTACTTTGTTTATGCCAATGGTTCTTCGCCCTTGTCTATATTGTTTTAGTATAAATTAAATTCAATATTAGCAATTTTTGAGATATTCTGTTCACAATGATAATAAAGCTGGATACACATTATACAATTTTCTGTAGAAAAGAAAATTCTGTAGAAGAGAAAATCTAATAGTGTGTATGGGGCTTAACTCTGGTTTTTGCCCCTAATGTATTGTTATTTTCTGGATGGTGTTAAGAGTGTTATGAGGTGTCAGTTGAGGAGCGCAAGAAAATAACCATTTGCGGGTGTGATAAAATATTGACATCAGAATTATAGGTCTCACTGGTTCAATGCTCATTGCTTGTTTTGTAACATTTGTTTGTGCAAAATTATTAAAGAAGCATAATTCTAGATGAAATCGAGGTTATGCCACTTCAACTATCTCAAATGTCAAATGAAATTATAGCCTGAGAACAACTAAATATGCAATTGAAATACAAATATGAGAACTTTTTTGCCTGCCAGAGAATTAGTAATATATTCAGACCAGAAATCTCTAGCTGCGCGAAATTCAACGGCAGCAGCGGTTTGGTCAATAGAAAACCCCCAGTTTACTGATTGGATAATGAAGGAGCAGCAGTACAGTTATGAGGTCATCTCTGTTTTCACTCTGTTATCTCCTTCTATCAAAATGCTGTCTATGCTTCTGCCTAGGGGATTATAAGGACTTATTTTAAGACCAAACTAGTTGAGTGTACAATTTATATCTACCTGGGCTTTAGTTTTAATATAGTCAATTGCCCTACAATAGTATACAGTAGAGTATATACAGGTTGAAATAGAAATTCTTGCATGGTGCATGCAGCCTGTATTTCGGGGACTGACTGAATTTGTATAAAGTGAATCCCTCTATTACATGGATCGCACTATATGGAGCTTTGAAGCTACTAAACTCCATAACTGCATATTGAGATGGTGACTCAAACCATTGTATGCTAAGGGAAATTCATTACTTTTGGTCGCTTTTGCTTTTGACTCAAATGGTGAGTCAGTCCAACATACACAATATTGTCAAAAGTATTGGGACACCTGCCTTTACATGCACATGTACTTTAAAGTGGTTGTAAACCCACTTTTTGGACTTCTACCTATAGGTAAGCTTAGAATAAGGTTTACCTATAGGTAGTGGAAATATCTCATAAACGTGCGCCGTTTAGGAGATATTTCACTTGTAGTCCGCCTGAAATTCCAACGGCGCATGCGCGGGGAAGAAACGAAACTAAGTTCCGTTTCTTCCCTAGCCTATGCCGTTAATCGTGACTTCCGTGCGCATGCATAGGAGTGACGTCACGCAGCTCCGGCGAATCACAGAGCCGGAATCCGTGGCCCGGAAGGAAGAGGGCCAGAAGATGGACGCTGCCCACACAAGGGACATCGCTGGATTCTTTTGCAGGTAAGTGGCACATAATGGGCTAGTATGCGATGCATACTAGCCCATTATGCTTTTCATTTGCAGGCTGCAGCAGCGAGCAAAAGAGGAAGTAAAACCCATCAGGGTTTACTTCCTCTTTAATGGAATCCCAGTCTTAGTCCGTAGGCTTCAATATTGAGTTGGCCCACCCTTTGCAGCTGTAACAACTTCAACTCTTCTGGAAAGGCTGTCCACAAGGTTTAGGAGTGTGTCTATGGGAATGTTTGACCATTCTTCCAGAAGCGCATTTGTGAGGCCAGGCACTGATGTTGGATGAGAAGGCCTGGCTCGCAGTCTCCGCTCTAATTTTTCCCAAAGGTGTTCTATCGGGTTGAGGTCAGGACTCTGTGCAGGCCAGTCAAGTTCCTCCACACCAAACTCGCTCATCTATGTCTTTATGGACCTTGCTTTGTGCAAACTGTTCCCACAAAGTTGGGAGCATGAAATTGTCCAAAATGTCTTGTTATGCTGACGTCTAAAGGTTTTCCCTTCACTAGAACTAAGGGGTCAAGGCAAACACCTAAAAAACAACCCCACACCATAACCCCTCCTCCACCAAATGATTTGGACCAGTATACAAATCAAGGTCCATAAAGACATGGATGAGCAAGTTTGGGGTGGAGGAACTTGACTGGCCTGCACATATAGTGTATATTCACTATTGTTTAAGAATCAAAGTGAGAAGCAAGCAACTACTGTTTATTCGCTGCTACCAAACAATACAGTAAGCTGATGAGCGAAACTATTGAGCAATGCATGTACGCTACCACTAGTTATATTAATTCAGTACTAATGATCATAAATTATTATCTCTGTTATTTAAATTGCAGACAAACCTCCCAGCCTCTAAGGACTATCCCTTTATAATTTGCTTCAGTTTACCCAAATCCCTTATTCTCAGTCTTACTCCATACCAAACAATATTTGGTTAACTGCATGCATGGCTAAAAATGTGTATGGAGCAGGAAGGGGGCATTCAAATTCTACCATCAATGTACTAAAACTCATTGATGCATTAGTAAACAAATAAAACCCTCCAAAACTAGAATCATTACCATTGTGCTTTATTTTCTTAGCATTTTAGTTTAGGTTGAACTCAGGGAAGTGGCCCACCAAACCCCTAATCTGCCCCACTCCTGTTTTGCTCTTAAGTGCCTGCAGAAAGACTATAAATACCAAAAGTTAAGATAGAATATGCTATGCATATTACTAGGTCTTCATTGCTGCACTATTTTTCCTGTTATCCACTGGTTCAAAGTCACCATAAAAGGTAATGTTCTAAAATTAACAAGCTGATTGTAATAAAAAATTCAAAAAACAAAAGTGTTAAAAGATAATACAAACAATAGATTGATTCACCAATGCCCTGTACACACGGTCGGATTTTCCGATGGAAAATGTGTGATAGGGCCTTGTTGTCGGAAATTCCGACTGTGTGTAGGCTCCATCGCACATTTTTCATAGGAATTTCCGACACACAAAGTTTGAGAGCTTGCTATAAAATTTTCCAACAACAAAATCCATTGTCAGAAAATCCGACGCACAAAGTGCCACGCATGCTCAGAATAAATTAAGAGACTAAAGCTATTGGCTACTGCCCCGTTTATAGTCCCGACGTACATGTTTTACGTCACTACGTTCAGAACGATCGGATTTTCCGACAACTTTGTGTGGCCGTGTGTATGCAAGACAAGTTTGAGCCAACATCCGTCGGAAAAAATCCATGGATTTTGTTGTCGAAATGTCCAATCAATGTCCGACCGTGTGTACAGGGCATTAAACTGGAGCATGCAAAATCTGGCGCAGCTGTGCATAGAAACCAATCAGCTTCAGGCTTTTTTTTTCGTCAAAGCTTATCTCAACAAGCTGAAGTTAGAAGTTGATTCGCTACCATGCACAACTGCACAAGATTTCGCATTTTCCAGTTTTCCTAAATCTCCTCCAATTTGTTTTATACAATACTTCAAGGATTAGGGTACCGGAAGAGAGATTCTAAAATTTTGAAGATTATTTATCACTGAAGTTCATGTAAAGCACTAAAACCCCACAGTAAATACAGTTTTAGGGGTGCATTTACTACATGTTAAAAAAGTCTTAGGGGATCTTAAATCGCAACAGTTTGCACTGATCTACTTACCGCAATGTTCTGCAGCTTGGTCTGAAGGTCCAACATCTCTAGAAGGATATCGGGAGAAAGGATTCTGCTGAAGTTCAGTGTGCCAAAAAAGAGAGAGTCATAGCTATATGAAGAGCGATCGTTCACTGTGATGATTATCTGGTTAGTTCTAAAGAATGGTGCAAAATGTTTATCATGAAAGTCTTTCTCTTGTCTTGCCCTGCTATTTGGAGCAGACCACAGTTCCACTGGATCTGTAGTCAGCTTGATCAAGGCCATACCTGCTGAGAGTACCACAACTAGAACTAAAGAGACACAGATGACAGTCTTAGGGTAAGAAGCTATGACGGTGCCCCACCACTGGAATGTTTTCTCCATGGAGTGGTTAGTTTTTAGGCTCACCTTTTCTGAGCAGTTCAAATCGGCATATTTGATCCGTGGTATTTCTTTCCTTTTCTTTTTTCCACATCTATTTATAGAACAGTTCATAATCAGGAACATGATAAAAAATAGGATCAAGGTTCCACAAATGACACTGCTTATAATTAAGTACCCATCAATAGACCCTATCTTAAATGGGTCAGGTAGAGGCTCCGGTTCAGGGATTTTAGGGCATGCCTCTTTGCAGTCCTGGCAAGTGCAAGCATCATCATTACCTGGGCCTTCACTGCAGCTCCATACTCTGCTCTCATGGACCTCCACTCCACCACCAACTTCAGTGTCATTTCCTATTAGTCTGAAGTCAATAGCTAAGGGTGCCAGTCCATTGCTGATATCCCCTTGGAAGTCTAACCAACGTTGAGCTGAGCAAAATTCCGCTCCATATTTCCCACACATGGCAGCAATGGCAAAACCCCCTGTGGAGGGCAATCGTACATTTTTACAGGAGTCAAAAGATTGTTCTGCAAAACTTTGCTTAAAGTAGCATTCGTAGGCCAGCACACCTTTCTCAGGCTTCCCATCTACTATGGTATCATTTACACGTGTGACATTGATGAATAAACTTTGATTTGGGCTGCAAATGTTCTGACAATAGATATTGGCAAAGTTTTCTGCACAAGATGGACATCGACTCAGAATGACTTTTGATAACGCAAAGCTCTTCTGGACACTCTGTAGCTGTTTGGAAGAGCAGCAGGCATAAGTATTGTCATCTCCAGTGTAAAGCATCGGACAGATTTCCTTAAGAAGCAGTAGAGGAGTTCCATTGAGCTTCCTGGCTTCTGTGTTGGACAGACAGGGAATGATAGCTGGGATTAGGCTGTTGGTAACCTCAGGATTTAAGCCACATTCACCATACAATGTGCAATACCCCTCCTTCTTTATTGTGGTGTACCCTACAACCTGCAGAACAAAAATATATAGAAACAAAAGCTGGCTTAGTAAACTGTGCAAGGATAGTGACATAGGAACAGCATGCTGTGAAGCAGTAGACTGAACAGTGGCACATAACAGACAGAAGTTGAAAAATAAACATGAAAGTAGACATAAGTCTATGAAAAATTTAAGAAAAAAAATACATAATTGATACAAAAGAAAATTACAGTGTATCTAAAGGCAATTTTATTTTTTATTTTTTTGGACAGAGTAGGGGAGGTTTAAAATAACTGTTGGTTTTTGGTCATATGTGTCTCATTAGGAATATTTTTCCTTTACTTCCTGCCCTGTAGACTCAATAGGAAGTGAGAGGATATCTTCCCAATGTGAGGAAAATCCTCTTATGCAGTTGTCATTGAAACAAGGTTCCCATTGGAGTATTTCCCTTCTATTCCTGTTCTGCTGGCAACTCAAAATTTTGTGTTTTCCCTCGCTTTTGTTCTCCATGTTTGAAACAATTAGAGGGAGAGTGATTCTCCCTACCAGGTACAAAGACAGCAAAAAAAACTGATAACTCCCCACCACTCACTCAAAAACAGATTTGTATTTAGTCTAAATGGCATGTACTGTATATGGTCTCAACATGTTTATTGGATTTTTCCGAATGTGTTTATCCTTCTATCCTGTCTTCACAGTGGTGGATTTATTGACTGTTTAGTCTCTTCTCTTTGAACAGACAACTGTAAGGAAATTATACTGTAAGCTCACTCTTGCAGATATGGGGCTACATAGGTGTATATCAAATTGGACTTAGGGTTCTATAGGCTAGTTACTAGGCAGCAAAAGTCAATACATGAGGCATGGCCAGGCAGCAAACACTCAATGGTAAGCCCAAAGCAAACAGAGGAAGATGGAGTAATCATTTGATGCTGTCACCAAGCCTTGACACTTTCACCAGTCCATCTCACTCTCGTGGTCACCAGTCCATCTCACTCTTGTGGTCTAACGTGGTCACCAGTCCATCTCACTCTCGTAGTCTAACTTAATGTTACAATGTAAAGTCCTCTTAACATATTACTCCAATGTCAAAAATTTAAACCTTGGGACATATTCTTTCCTGTGTTTGATATTCAGCTAAAGCAAATTTATTTGTTACCAAACTTTCATGAGGACATCTGACCTAATCCTGCAAGCATTTGCCAATTCTCTGAAGAGCAGTGTTGGTCCATCATGGAAATACTGTATGGTACATATTAGTCTGGCTCTCAGAAGCTGTAGTAGCAGCTTATACTCTATGTGCCCAATAAGCAAATATCTACAGGAATCAGATAAAATCTTCTTACTTATGCAATTAGTGGTTTGAGCCCAGGTTTACATTGATGCGATTTGGCATGCGATTTGACATGTCAAATCGCATGCTAAATTGGCTGGCTTTTGCCAGCAATAGCACTATTCGAACTGGTCCAATTCCGACTTTGCGGCGCTGCACCGATTCCCAAAAGTAGTTTCTGTACTACTTTTGAGCGACTTCTGGTACGATTTCAATAGACATCTGTACAGGAACCCGCACAGATATCTCTGAAATCGCCCCATGAAGTCAGACTAACATGCGGGTATGAAATTGTGCGAGTTCAGCTGAACGCGTACGATTTCAATCCTGCAACAGTGTGAGCCTAGGCTTAGGAGGTGAAAATGGTCTACTGTTGTTATTTTGACATTTACAAGTAATTTCATACAAAATAAGTTGAATCAGAATTGTCTCAATTTAGATCAATACAGGCAACAGAGTCGTCTGATTTTAAGAATGATTTTGATTGTGTGACGCTCAGCCAGAAATATACACCAAATGATCAGAGATTACTAACCTGAAGAGGTAACAGTGCTCCCAGGACCACTAGAGTAAGAAACGTGGGAAGCATCTTTCACCCCTCCAAAGAAGTTAAAGGGGCTGGGTAGCAGGGAGTCTGGTGATATCTGTGCCAGGAGCTGAGATGTTTTACTCCACACGCAGGACAAAGTAGCATTGATTTGTCTTTTTCTAGGTCTGTAGCCTGCACAGGAGCCAATCGGCAGTTGTAGACGTGATAAATCCTGCTTTTTATTAACCAGAAGAGGAGGAGTAGGTGACAGTCGTCTGCAGCATTCACTGACACACACTGAGAGCGAAACTAAACAAACTACACTGAGCTCATCACAAAATCACTACAAAAAAAAGTGTGCCTTGGAGGAACTGGAACAAAACAATCCACAAATGGTAGAATTCAAAGAAATATATTCAAAGAGTAAATTATATCTAATAGCAGCATTAACTTTCATTTAAAAAGTTACCTCTTTCCTTGCAGTGGAAAGAAAGACTCCAGCCAAAACCTTTTCTTGTTGTTTTAGACATGGTAGGGAAGATTTTCCCATACTTGGGATGAGGTCATCTGTACAGGAAGTGAGGGGAAATTTCTTCAACTGGGACACAAAATATAAACATGGCAGAGGTGTGAACTTGGTCTCTACTATAGTTTATTTGGAGAAGTTTGATATTCTGTTTATGGGTTTAGCCACTTTTTAAAGTATAAAGTTGCATACTTTACTGCTTCCAATTTAGGTGTGCAGATCTACATTGCTACAGTGCCTTGAAAAAGTATTCACACCCTTGAAATATTGTACCTTTTGTCACGTTACCACCAAAAACGTAAATGTATTTTATTGGGATTTTATGTGATAGACCAACACAAAGTGGCACATAATTGTGAAGTGGAAGGAAAATGATAAATGTTTTTCCAAATTATTTACAAATTAAATATGTGAAAACTGTGGCGTGCATTTGTATTCAGCCCCCCTGAGTCAATACTTTGTAGAACCACCTTTCACTGCAATTACAGCTGCAGATATTTTTGGGGATGTCTCTACCAGCTTTGCACATCTAGAGAGTGACATTTTTTCCCATTCTTCTTTGCAAAATAGCTCAAGCTCTGTCAGATTGGATGGAGATAGTCTGTGAACAACAATTTTCAAGTCTTGCTAAAAAATTCTCAATTGGATTTAGGTCTGGACTTTGACTGGGTCATTCTAACACATGAATATGCTTTTATCTAAACTAGGGTTGTCCCGATACCGATACTGAGCATTTGCGCGAGTACTTGTACTCGCGCAAATGCTCCCGATGCCAGATCCGATACCTGGGAGAGGAATAAAGCGACTCGGTGCAACCGGAAGTCAGCGGGTGGAACACCGGAAGTGACGCTCCGTGTTGACGTCAGTGCTTGGACATCCCGACGCCCATCTTGGTACACCCTGCACTCGGCCGCATTAAAAGCAGCAGCGGCCATCTTGTTACACCCAGCCCATATACTATATGGGCTGGGTGTAATAAGAAGTCTGCTGCTGGCTTACTGCAGCCAAGTGCAGGGTGTACCAAGATGGGCGAGTACTTGAAAAAAAGTATCGGTACTTGTACTCGGTCTTAAAAAAGTGGTATCGGGACAACCCTAATCTAAACCATTCCACTGTAGCTCTGGCTGTATGTTTAGGGTTGTTGTCCTGCTGGAAGGTGAACCTCCGCCCCAGTCTCAAGTCTTTTGAAGACTCTAATGCCATGTACACACGAGCAGAATGTCCAACAGAAAAAGTCAGACGGAGCTTTTCATCGTATATTCCGATCATGTGTATGCCCCTATGGGAAAGATCCTGCGAGCCACACAAAACTTAGTAAAACACTACTCAGCTGCGTGCTTTAAACACGTCTCATATGCGTGCAAATGATAAATGTAAAAAAGATTATGCTGCGCTAGAGTGTGTTAGACATGCTACTAAATTATAGCATGATTGAACAACTACGTCTAAGTAAACGCATGTGGATGTGGGAAACACAATACCTCTACAAGGTAAGCGGACCTAATAATAGATGAATACTATGAATACAAATGTGAAATATGACAAATACATAACGCATCAAAGTATAAATGCAAATTCAAATGTGAAATATGACAGATTAATGCATCAAAGTGCACAAGTACAAATAAGCATAACTTGTTGGCGGTAAGTCCGGTAAGTCCAACCGTGTGTATGCTCCATCGGACATTTGTTGGTGGACTTTCCAAATGTTGGCTAGAAGGTTCTCAAATTTTCCGCCAACAAATATTTGTTGTTGGACCTTCCATTCGTGTGTACACAAGTCCATCGGACAAAAGTCCAAAGTACAAACACGCATGCTTGGAATCAAGGATGAGCCGGAAGCGCTCGGTCTTGTAAGACTAGGGTTCGTAATGGAGATCACGTACGTCCTTTACATCACCACGTTCATAATTGTTGGGCAACATTTGTGTGACCGTGGTTATGCAAGACAAGTTGGAGCCAACACCCTTTGAACAAATATCCACCGTTTTGTTGTTGGAAAGTCCGATCGTGTGTACGGGGAATTAGATTGCCCTGTATTTGGCTTCATCCATCTTCTCATCAACTCTGACCAGCTTCCCTGTCAATGCTGAAGAAAAGCATTCCCTCAAAATTATGCTGCCACCAGCATGTTTCACGGTGGGGATGGTGTTCAGGGTGATGTGCGGTGTAAGTTTTCCGCCACACATAGCATTTTGCTTTTAGGCCAAAAAGTTCAATTTTGTTCTCATCTGACCAGAGCACCTTCTTCCACATGTTTTCTATGTCCCCCACATAACTGCAAACTGCAACCGGGACTTCTTTTGGCTTTCTTTCAACAATGGCTTTCTTCTTACCACTCAAACAAGAGGAAAGGTCTGGTGTCACCAGTGACACACCTCCATCCCTAAATATAACAAATATACAAAAAGACGCCCTGGGACTTTAAATGAGGTGAGCACAGTTTGCCACTAAGTAACAGAAGTAGGTACAGTATAGGTATTTATTCAAGAATTGGTATACATACATGGATGATAAAAAAAAAACGGTAGCTAAACCAAAAAAGTTGCACATGATAAAAATGCATTGATACAAATGTCATACAATATGTAAAGGGATCAGAAAACCTGACGCGTTTCACAAGACTATAGCTCGCTTCTTCAGGAGTAGATGCAGGTTTGATGTATCTAAACGAACAGAGAGATGTGACACAGTGATGAATGTAAAGGCAATGGTAGGGGGGGTCAGAGGTAAAAGTAGGACTTTTATAACAGCTTACCTGTAAAATCCTTTTCTTGGAGTACATCACGGGACACAGAGTCACAGTAATTACTGTATGGGTTTTAAAGGCACCTTTAGGTGATGGACACTGGCACACCCTAAACAGGAAGTTTAGCTCCCTATATAACCCCTCCCCTTATTGGGAGTACCTCAGTTTTGTAGCAAAGCAATACATGTGTAATCAGAAAGAGGGGAGGGACCTCTGTGTCCCGTGATGTACTCCAAGAAAAGGATTTTACAGGTAACCTGTTATAAAAGTCCTATTTTGTTTATCGTACATCACGGGACATAGAGCCACAGTAATTACTGTATGGGATGTCCGAGAGCAATGCTATCTGAGGGGAGGGAGACACAAACAAAAGTAGGGTGAAATCTGACCTGAGGACCTATACTGCTGCCTGCAGTACACCGCGCCCAAAGGCGATAACCTCATGTTTTATTACATCCACCTGATAGAATCTGGTGAATGTATGGACTAAAGTCCAAGTTGCAGCCTTGCAGATTTGAGCCATGGAGGCTTGGTGATGCACTGCCCATGAAGCACTAACAGCCCTGGTGGAGTGCGCTTTGATTTGAAAAGGTGGAACTTTCCTCTTCAAACCATAAACTTGAATAATTACTTGCCGAATCCACTTTGCAATAGTAGATTTCGACGCTGCCTGTCCTTTCCTAGGACTTTCAAGCAACACAAACAAAGCATCCATTTTCCGAATCTGAGCAGTCCCCTCCAAATACATTTTGACTGCTCTCACTACATCCAGAGAATGTAGTGACTTCTCTTCTGTAGAACAGGGTTCTGGAAAAAATGAAGGTGGAACAGTATCCTGGTTTAGGATCAAGCAGGAAGAATCCTTTCCTGCTTGACCCTGCGAAGAAGCCGTGGTAGCAGCAGAATAGGAGGGAATGCATAAATCAGTGAGAACTGATCCCACGGGGTCACCAACGAATCTGTTCCGTATGCAAATGGATCCCTTGTTCTTGACACAAAGTTGTCGACTTTGTTGTTGAACCTGGACGCAAACAGATCTACCTCCGGTTTCCCCTATCTTTGGCATATAGCCCGGAAGATGGCGGGGTGAAGAGACCATTCCCCTGGAAACAACTGCTGGCGACTTAAGTAGTCCGCCTGCCAATTCTCTACTCCTGGAATGAAGATTGCCGATATGCACGGCACATGCTTTTCTGCCCAGGTTAGGATAAAGTTTACCTCTCCCTGGGCTGCATGACTCCTGGTGCCCCCTTGGTGATTGATATAGCCACTGCTGTGGCATTGTCTGATTGGATCCTGATAGGACAATTCCGCAACCTGAATGTCCAGGCCCTTAGGGCTAGGTACACTGCTGAATCTCTAGAATGTTGATGGGCAAGGTCCTTTCTGTTCTGGACCATTTCCCTTGTAAAGTCGCCTCTTCCAGGACTGCTCCCCAACCCGAAAGGCTGGCATTTGTTACCACCTTCCAGGTAACTGGTAAGAAGGATTTCCCCTTCCGCAGATTCTCGGGTATCAACCACCAACTGAGGCTCTGGCGCACTTTTGGCGACAAACGCATTGGAAAATCTAGCGCCTGGACCTTCTTGTTCCAGGCAGACAGGATACTGTTTTGCAGCAGTCTCTAATGAAATTCAGCATAGGGAACCGCTTCGAATGAAGTCACCATCTTTCCCAACAACCTCATGCAAAGGCGAATAGAAGGACCCTTCTATTCGTACCAGCTGATTGGAGAAAAGCCAAGGAGAAAAGCCAATGTAGCACAAATATTTAAAAAAGGGCCAAAATACATCCCTGGGAATTACAGACCAGTTAGCCTAATATCAATAGTATGCAAGCTCCTGGAGGGAATGATAAGGGATTATATACAAGATTTTAGTAATGAAAATGGTATCATTAGCAGTAATCAGCATGGATTCATGAAGAATCGTTCTTGCCAAACTAATCTATTAACCTTCTATGAGGAGGTGAGCTGCCATCTAGGGAAGGTCCGTAGACGCGTGGTGTATCCGGATTTTGCAAATCGGAATGGTCAGGGGTGGAAAGTGGGGTCCCTCATTGTTCTGTGCTGGGACCAATCCTATTTAATTTGTTCATAAACATCCTGGAGGATGGGATACACAATTCAATCTCTGTATTTGCGGACGATACTAAGCTAAGCAGGGCAATAACTTCTCTGCAGGATGTGGAAACCTTGCAAGAAGATCTGAACAAATTAAAGAGGTGGGCAACTACATGGAAAATTAGGTTTAATGTGGAAAAATGTAAAATAATGCATTTGGGTGGCAAAAATATGAATGCAATCTACTCACTGGTGGGAGAACCTCTGGGGGAATCATGGATGGAAAAGGACCTGGGGGTCCTAGTAGATAATAGGCTCAGCAATGGCATGCAATGCCAAGCTGTTGCTAACAAAGAATAAAACAGAATATTGGCATGCATTAAAAAGGGGATTAAGTCAAGAGATAAAGCAATAATTCTCCCAATCTACAAGACTCTGGTCCAGCCTCACCTGGAGTATGCTGTCCAGTTCTGGGCACCAGTTCTCAGGTAGGATGTACTGGAAAAGGAGCGAGTACAGAGAAGGGCAACAAAGCCCATACTGGCGACCCCACAATAGGGATAAAACTTTTCAGCGGAAGGGAGTTTAATAACACACGTGGTCACTCATTAAAATTAGAAGAAATTAGGTTTAACCTTAAACTGCTTAGAGGGTTCTTTACTGTAAGAGCGTGTTATGCTTTGCATCTATCTCTTAAAGTTCTTGCGGTAAAACCAAGGAAGCTTAGACTTCTGTAGTGTATCAATGCTTTACTAAACAGGAAAGCTGCACATACAAATGTTATGAATACACAATACAACACAACTCATAGCTTACAAAAATATGCCTACAAATATAAACAATAAGTAAACTAAACCGTTACTCTACTTAGGTTTTAAGATGTAATGTCCTTCATGGTTCCTTGCTCAGAGGAGACCAAAACATTCCCCTAGAGTGGGACTTTTGAGGCACTACCATCAATGATGCAATGTAAGTAAAAAATATATAATTTTATTACAAAATTCAAAAGTACAACAAAAAATATATACAAAAATACAAATCAAACACAAACAATATATACAATGGGATACATCAAAAAGCAAGGACATGGCGCCTATTCAGGCTGCCCAATGATTATTTGATCATTGGCGGAGATTTTAACCTAGTGCACTCGGTAGGTCTAGACCGCCATGCGATTAACTCCACAACCCCGCAGACCCGGGTCGCCCGAGATTCCAAGCTCTTTCGTCAATTAACCAGGCGTCATGCCTTATTCGATGCATGGAGGGCTATACACCCGGAAGATAGGCAATACACATTCTTTTCTGCCCCTCACCGTATGCATTCCCGCTTAGACTATTTTTTCGTCAACAATAACACATTACGTGCCACCAAAACTGCCCAGATCCTTCCCATATCTTGGTCCGACCACGCTCCAGTTCTCATATCACTAGAAATAGGCATCCCTACCCGCAAACCCAGTAATTGGCAGCTAAACAATTTTCTTCTACAACACACCCCATCCAGATCGGAATTAGAGACAACTTTGTAGAACTACTTCTTAGAAAACAATACCCCTGAAGTCTCCCTCCCTATCTTGTGGGAGGCTCACAAGGTAGTCCTCAGGGGACGGTGTATAGCGATCTCTTCGGCTATGAAGAAAAATGCGATGGCATCTAAAACTCAAGCCGAAAGAGACCTCAAGGCTCTAGAACTCCGCCTGCAGGTATCGCCATCCCTACCCCTTCTTAAAAAAGTGGTCTGCCTTAGAAATACCCTCCGAGACTTGGCGTTAGGACATGTAGAGAAGGCACTTACCCGACTAAAGCAGACATACTACGATAAAGGTAATAAGGCCCATACCATTCTGGCACGTAAATTATCTGAGCGCTCCCACATGTCCACACCCCACCAAATTAAAGACAAACAGGGGGCACTCCTGTCACACCCCCAGGACATAGCTCGGGCCTTTGGAGAATTTTACACAACCCTATATAACAACCCTGAAATTCCCCAAGATCCGCTCCCTCCTGATATAAAAGATCGTATGAGACAATATCTGGAGGATAGCGGACTCCCCAAACTTCAGAAGACGGACCTAATGTCACTCAATGCTCCAATTACAGAGGAAGAGTTAACGGCCACTATTAAAATTTTGCCCTCCCACAAATCCCCTGGACCAGACGGTCTCCCTTATGAGTATTATAAGACATTTCTCCCGATCCTCCTGCCCTATATGTGTAGGATATTTAACGCCTTCTTTCAGAAAACCACCATTCCCACAGATATGCAGAGGTCGTTCCTCACATTGATCCCCAAACCTGACAAAAATCCTTCCATATGTGCCAGTTACAGGCCAATCGCACTCCTAAACTCTGATTTGAAAATCTTTACTAAACTCCTTTCAATGCGATTGAACCTGATACTTCCCTCGCTAATACACAAGGATCAGGTGGTTTTTGTCCCCCTACGTCAGGCGGGAGATAACACGAGACGAATTATTGAACTGATAGACGTGGCGAACAGGAATAAGCTGGAGGCGTTAGTCCTTGGCTTAGACGCAGAAAAAGCTTTTGACCGCCTTGGGTGGTCCTTCCTCTTCGCCACGTTGAACTGCATGGGATTTCAGGGTCCATTTATGCAAGCTATCAGACATCTGTACACTAACCCCTCATCCCAGGTAAAAACCCCCTTTGCCCTTTCACAGGCTTTCCCGATCACGAATGGAACCCGCCAGGGATGCCCACTCTCTCCGTTGCTATTTGCGCTGTGTGTTGAGCCTCTGGCGGCATCCATTCGGAAAAATCCGAATATTCACGGCATCGGCACGGCATTCATGCTGAGAGATAGGGAATTTAAGTTAGCCCTATTTGCTGACGATATTATTCTCACCCTGACCCAGCCCAGAATTTCACTTCCTAACTTGCACGCTGAACTTGACTTATATAGATCTCTATCGGGGTACAAAATAAATGCAGCTAAATCAGAAGCCCTACCCATTAACATCCCAACACAGGAGACCCAACAACTACAACACTGTTTCCCCTACCACTGGAAGACATCATCACTGAAATATCTGGGAGTACAGATAACTCCCTCCTATTCCACTCTATACCGAGCCAACTATCCCCCTCTTTTTAAAACCATAAGGGATCTCCTACTAAAATGGAAGGCTCATCATATCTCCTTGCTAGGGAGGATAGCTTCTGTTAAGATGGCTGTTCTGCCAAAGCTGCTTTATCTATTCCAAACTCTTCCCATCCCAATACCACAGGCGGAGCTGAAGAAACTCCAGGCAGATCTGCTACGATTTGTCTGGAATTACAAAAGACACAGAATAACATGTTCAGTCATGACGGCGGCGCGCTCAGACGGCGGATTGTCATTCCCTGACTTAACTAAATACTATCAAGCCACCCAATTGCGAGCCCTGGCCTCTTGGTTCACCCAACGTTCTTATAATAGGTGGACAGAAATTGAAAAATTATGGATGGCTCCAGTCCACCCTAATAGTATGCTATGGAATGCAGAGGTGAAGGTGGGGTCCACTCAGCTTTTGGGGCCTATGCTCCACCTTAGTACACTTTGGCGTAAGCTATCACGACTCTATAAGCTATGCTCAGAAAGCTCTCTCCTCACATCATTCCTCTACAACCCCAAACTGCCTGCAGGTCTTATACACCAGATGTCTTCTCTGTGGGCGACGAGAGACTTGTTCCATTTTGGTCACTTGGTGCACCCGTGCATGCGCAGATTGCTGTCCTTCACAGAACTCCAGAAAAAATTTGATTTACCGAGGCAAGTGTTCTATGGATACTTGCAAATTAGGCACTATGCTCAATCAATCGCCCCGAACTTACAATTCTCGACCCCATCGCCCTTTGAGGGACTGATATTGGAAGGTTCGGCTAGACGTGGGCTAATATCCGATATTTACCGGATACTAAATTCATACAACATCATAGATCATGGTAAACACGCATACATGACCCGCTGGGAGAGGCTCTTGGGTGAAGAGATTCCAGAATCCACCTGGAAGACAGTTTGGTCCCAGGCAGCTAAGAGCTCACTATGCACACTGTACAAAGAGAATGCCTATAAAATTCTTTTTTTCTGGTATATGACACCTGATGTCCTCCATGCCATTTACCCTTCTAGTTCGGATAAATGTTGGCGGTGCATGAAGGATAGAGGGACCTTATATCACATCTACTGGTCATGTCCCAAAATAGCCCCTTTCTGGACGGAAACGCAATTATTGCTGAATCGTCTGTTGGGCGTGCAGGTTCCCAGAACCCCGAAATTATTTCTTCTTGGAGTGTCTGGATTACGTATATCCCGACACTCCAGGAAATTGCTGGGACATGTTCTTACAGCAGCGAGATGTCTGATAGCCTTGTTCTGGAAGAAACAGATTCCACCCTCTCAATCGGACCTCTATACCAGAATAAAAGACATAGAGCTAATGGAGAAAATGACAGCCAGGATACAAAACAGACTGGAGGCACATGATAAGGTTTGGGAGGAATGGCATTCCATCTTAGCACCAGGCACTTTTCCTAGTCACCATTACATTTTGGAGCCCCCACACCATTTGTTTTTGTATTTGCTCTGTAAATATAGCTTTTTAGCAAGAGTCTTTGGTCATTTAAAGTTGAACTAAACCCTTCTCTCCTCTACAGCTAAGGAAGCTGCTGTCTTTGCAACTCTTTGATTTGCAGTTGTCATGGTGCTGCACATGTAATCAGTTATGACACCAGCCATTTGATGGTTTGACGGTTTGGTTGGGAACATAAGCAATTAGGACAGTTATCATTCACAGCATGCCTTGAATATAAACTATTTTGGGAAACCATTTAATCAATGGATTTAGATCCTCTTTAGCAAACAAGGCCCTCTTCCTTTTCTTTTGTCCTCAGCGATGGGTGGTGTAAAGTTCGGGGAAACAGCTAGATCGCAGAACACAGGCTTTTCAGTCAAAAGGAGGTTTATTAAACTTAAATAGCTTCACAGCAGCAAAAACAAAAGAAAGAGATTTCAGTCTCACGAACTTGCAGAGTCCAGAACTGCTATCGCAGTTAAACAGTCCTTGGTTTTTGTCGCAGGTAACTTCCCCTGCCAGGAGGCTTCCAGGCAGGACACTGCGGTTTGCTTCTCGGCCTTTTGGCTAGATCAACGGACTCCCGTGCGTGACCTGGTTTTCGGGGATCAGTGGGCCAGGCTTCTGAGCTTGGCCAGGTAAGCATTGCACTTTTGGGGGTTCCCCCTTGTATGGAGAAGGCCGAGGGAGATTGAGGTTTCTCTTGTTTGAGAGAGCCTAATTTGCAAGTCAAATGGATGACAGCAGATTTACTTCAGCGGCCCATGAGGCCCATTTAAAAATGCAGTGAAGGTGGAGGTAAGAGAAAAAGAATTTGAAAATGATCTGGCAAAAATGGTAATGGATAATGTGCTCTCCCCATGTAAAGTAGATGGTGCAGACCTGCTGTGTATGGCTGAATACAGAAACCAGGGTGTGGTGGAAATTGTGTCCAAGGACTACTTCAAGTACCGATCTTTTAAAGGAGATTGGGAAAGAAGAAACGGTGAACCTTTAATGCAGAATTATGACTTAGAATTCTTGCATAGAAGCCCCTGGAAAATGGTAACAGTCATGATGTACAATACTTACGTGACAACAAATGAAGTGACAGAATTTCTAAAGTTGGAGTGTGAAACAGTGGAGTTTGTGAAATTAATTGATAATACTGTTGGAGTTTGGTCAGGTAAGAGACTGTATAGAGTACATTTCTATGCAAATGAGTTCACAAAGGATCATCTTGAGCACATTCCACATTGGAAGAAATAGAGGCTTCTTAAAATACTCTGGGATGCCAGCATACCACTGGAAGTGTGGAACTATGGGGCACACAGCAAAGGATTGTGAACTTCTGATAAGATGTGGGAAGTGTGGAGGATTGGATCATGCAGAGGGGAAGTGTGGAGGCCCAAAAGAGCGTACCCATTGCAAAAGTCAAGGTCATCTGTACAAGGAGTACCCAACAAGACATTTGCTGAAACGTTGGCTGGCCCAAAAAAGGTACAGAAGAATCTCCGAGAAGATGAGGATGTGTTGAGACAAGTAGTTGAAATGGAGAAAGAAATGGAGAATGAGAAGGAGAGAAAGAAAAAGAAGAAGGAAGTCCCTACAGAAGAAGAGATTGTAGAAGAGAAGGTAGAAGTTGAGGTGCCAATGGATGCTAGTTCTGATGTACCACAAAGTAGTGGTGTGAAGAGTGGAAGTCCAGATGTGGTGCCAGAAACAAGTGGAAGTATACAAGGGGATTATTGATGGAGAAGATCCCGGAAGAGCCATGTGAGGAGATGGAATGTCGGATAGAAAAGGAGGGAAGTCAAGGAGAAAATTCGGTGGAGAATATGGGTAATGAAAGGCGTAAAACTGAACCTGGAGGCATGGGCGTCCGCAGAAATTTTTTCAGGGGGGACATCATTTTAAGGTCACCCATGCTCCTCCCCCTTTTGACAATGTTATGAAGGGGAGGGGCTTAGCCATAACTCGCAAGAAGTTTTGGCTAAGGGGAAACGGCAGACTTCAATCCAGGCATGTGCTATGTACAGGGTGCAGATTCCAGGCATGTGCTATGTACAGGGTGCAGATTCCAGGCGTGAGCTATGTACAGGTTGCAGAATCCAGGCGTGAGTTATGTACAGGTTGCAGAATCCAGGCATGAGCTATGTACAGGTTGAAGAATCCAGGCATGAGCTATGTACAGGGTGCAGAATCCAGGCATGTGCTATGCACAGGGTGCAGAATCCAGACGTGTGATGTACAAGGTGCAGAATCTAGGCGTGTGCTATGTACAGGGTGCAGAATCCAGGCGTGTGCTATGTACAGGGTGCAGAATCCAGGCGTGTGCTGTGTACAGGGTGCAGAATCCAGGTGTGTGCTATGTACAGGGTGCAGAATCCAGGCGTGTGCTATGTAAAGGGTGCAGAATCCAGGCGTGTGCTATGTACAGGGTGCAGAATCCAGGCGTGTGCTATGCCAGTATGCATACCCAATCCCCACCAGAGCTTTCTTCCCCCCACAGAAGAGAATCACCTATAACTCAGTGGCAGGTCTCTTGGCATGGGCTTATGTTGATACACGCTGCAGGCTTGAGAGGCTGTGTGGATAACCTGCCCCCTCCTCTGTTGTATATGCAGAGTTGAGAGAGCAGTAAGGGTTTTGTGTGCTGACTCCCAATGCTGGAGGCCAGTGCTGGAGGCGGCAGAAGCTCCAGATAATGAAAGGCCTTCCGGCAGCCGCCCACAATGCAATATTCCTTCCTGTGCCGGGTGCTGATACATGGAGAGCGTTCCAGTGCCCGGCACCAGCTGACAGTCTGCGAGCTGCAATCGGGTGAAAAACGTGTGCCTGGGCACAACCGTGCGCATGCCTATGGCAGACACCTTGCAGATCCCTGATTCCAGGGGGGGGGCACTTGCCCGCCCCCCCTTGCCCCTACCTGCGGATGCCCATGCCTGGAGGTGTGGAGGATATTTTTGAGGGGCTAGGTTCTCCGGATTCCTTTTCATGGTCAATTGAGGTGGGGAAAGAGGAGGATGAAGGAGATTCTGTAGTTTCTGATACAGGGATTGAAAGGAAGTGTGCAGATGCCCAAAAGTTTGAACCAGGATAGGCTGGAGCATGGAATAGAATAGAAGAGATCCTTTTTTTCAAATTTTGAATGTTTTTGAAGATAGCGTCCCTCAATGTGAGGTCTATTTTGAGTTATAGGTGGAGATCTGCCTTTTTGATTTTCTTCTTTTTGATTATTTTGTTGCAAGAATGTGGAGTTAATTTCAGATTGTCCTATGGAGAACTGGAAAAGGACTGGACTCTTGGCCCTTCATTGTGGTTGGGAGAAAATGAAACAAAAAACTCAGGAATAGGCTTCTTGGTGAAGTCAAACCAAGTGGAGATCATTTCTGTTGTTCACATTGAACCTGGTAGGGCCATGTTAGTGAAAATTTATTTTATGGGGAAAATCCTTAGAATAATTAATTTATATGGTTCTGTTCGGAAGAATGAACTTTATAATCTGTTAGAAAAGATCAAGGTTTTTTTTTTTTTCAAATATAATTTTATTGAACAACTGGGGAAGGCACATCAGCATAACAACTTATACATAGGCAAGTGAGAAATGTTGAGGGCGCAGCCTCTATCAGAAGAAAAGATAATGAGGACACAGCCTCTGCCATTGTAACATTTCCAAATCTATCATTTGAGAACTTATAACAGACATGTGTGATCTTAATGCCTTATATTGAGGTGCTATATGAACCATTAGTGCCCTCCCACTCCATTTTCCAAAAACTTAAAATTCAAGAAAAATAATTTTGAAACAGAAAAAGAAAATATAGACAGGAGAGTATAAAAAGTATAGAGAACGAAAAATAGAGTGATATCAGAAGTCAGAAGTCCAGAGGGGGAGATGTAGGAAATTATATGAGAAGAGGGGGGAAATTGAAAGAGGATAGTGGGGAGGGGGGAGGGAGAGACAGGGGTAAGGGGGCACATGGAGGCTGCAAGTGCATCTGTACAGACCACTGGAATCCCCCCACCACCCCTCAAAGAAAGGCTAAAAGGAGATACGTATGTTAAGCTAGGGATCCATCTTTCAGAAGGTTCTGACCCTCATCTGAGAATATGAACATGTTCCATTTGGTCCAAATCTTGGAGAACCGTTCATTTTGGTGTCTGGCCGTGAGGACTAGGTCCTCCATTTTTTTAATATCCTCCACTTTTCTAACCCACATGGTGATAGTGGGAGGCTGTGCAGACTTCCATAATAAGGGAATGCACGCCTTGGCGGCGTCAAACAAGTGACGCGACAGCGATTTTTTTGTAGGCCTTGCTGGGCAAGTGAGAGGCATGAAGTAAGAAAATCGCAGGGTCTGGTACTATAGAACTTTCAGTGAATCTCTGTATTGTACTTTGAACGGTCTTCCAAAATTGCTCCAACTTAGGGCAGGTCCAAAAGATATGAAGTAGAGTTCCCCATTCGCTCTGACACCTCCAACAATGATCTGAGACATCTGGGAAGATAGTATGTAATTTAGCAGGGGTGTTGTACCATCTAGTAAGGATTTTATAATTAGTCTCCTGCGTCTTTCTACAAATCGAGGATCTGTAGGTGAAATGTATGATATTTTGTTTTTGACGTGGTGTGAAGGTACATTGCAAATCCCGTTCCCACCTTTCTATACATTGTAATCGAGGGCTCTCTAAAGGTGTATTCAGCAATTGGTATGTGGCAGAGATGGTGTGAGACATTGGGCCCTCTTCCGAACAGTACGATTCGTAAGTGGTCAGTGTTGGGGGAAAACTGCTGGGAATAGGAAGTGTCTTGAGAAAGTGGTTAAGTTGGCAAGCTCTCCAGTAATCCAGTCGGAATTGACCTTCCGAGCTCATGAGTTCTTCTATGGTGGGCCAACGACCCCGCTGGAGGAAATGGGAAGCTTGGAAATAATTAGAGTTTCTTAGAGAGAGAAAATTTCCATCTGTACAGCCTGGTGAGAACTCTGGCGTTCCCAGTATCAGGCGAAGCAGAGAACTCAATGATGAGAGTCGGAAACGTGTAAATAAGGATGAGCATGTGCGCACTGTCAGGCCTATTAAGGGATGATTTGTGAGTGTTCTAGGCAAAACATGATATATTCATGGTGTTCTATTCAGGGGTATGTCACACTGGGATTGTTCCAGTCTGGCCCACTGCTTAGTGGGCAGATGGCGGTTCCAATCAATGAGTCTGGACAAATGGGTCGCATAGAAATATTTGCGGAGATCAGGTACTGCCAAGATCAAGGTTTTTTAGTTGGGTTAGAACCAGTTATCTTTATGGGAGATTTTAATAGTGTGATGTCAAGGGAGGACAGAGACAGGGATCACTCGTTGGACAAATCTTCAAAACTTTTGAATTCAATTTGTGAGGATCTTCATCTTAGGGATACATTGAAAGTAGTAGGAGATGCATCGAATAGATTTACTTGGAAGAGCTCAAATGGGAAATCAAAAATTGACCACTGCTTAATTTCATAGGGTTTAGAGCCAAAAAGGTGGGAGTGTGAAAACTTGTTTTCAGACCATTCTTTAGTTTTAGTACATTTAAGGGTAGAGGGTAGTGTTGAGGTACAGAGAGGTTGTGGAAACTTAATGTTCTGTTGCTTGAGGATATTTGAGTGGGGGAGAGATTTAGAGAGTTACAGTATATGGGAGTTGGAGGAAGATGAAAGGGAAATTTAAGTGTGTCAGGAGATGGTGGGATTGGTGTAAAGGATGGTGTAAGAGTTTCTTTAGTAGGATGGGGTGACATGTAAGAGAGAGAGTTTGAGGTGTTATGAAGAGTTGAATGCAAGGTGGCAGGGTTTGATTAAGTTAAAAGAGATTGGAGTAGATGTTGGTGATGAGATGGATGTTGTGTGGGAGGAAAGAATCAAGTGGATTGATGAGAAAGGGAGAAGCATAATTTTCAGGGCAAAAGTTGAGGAGTTTGAAATTAATGAGAAATGTACTTGTTTTTTCTTTAAAAAGTGTGTTGGAAAAAAAGCAATTATCAGTGAGATTGATGGGTGTAAGGATTTGAAAGGGATGTTGAGAAAAGTTTTTCTGTTCTATCAAGATTTGTTTGGGAGAAAAGAGATTGATGCTGTTTTTTATAATGATATTTTGAGTGGATTGGAACGGAAGTTGGATGAATGCAAGTATGCGGAGTTGACTGAGAGTGTGACGTGTGAAGAATTGGAGATGGTTGTTAAGAGTATGTCGAAGGGGAAGACGCCTGGGTGTGATGGTTTGAGTGTTGAATTTTATTTAAAGTTTTGGGATTTGATGAAAGATGATTTGTGTGTGTTAGTAAATGAAGTGTTTGAGAAGGGTGCTCTGAGTGAATTTCAGAAAGAAGGTGTAGTAACATTGTTATTTAAGAAAAGTGATAAGGCTGACATCCGGAATTAGGACATGCGAACAGGAAAAAAGTTTGTTCGAACACGCGAACACCGTTAAAGTCTATGGGACACGAATATGAATAATCAAAAGTGCTAATTTTAAAGGCTTATATGCAAGTTATTGTCATAAAAAGTGTTTGGGGACCTGGGTCCTGCCCCAGGGGACATGGATCAATGCAAAAAAAGTTTTAAAAACTGCCGTTTTTTCAGGAGCAGTGATTTTAATAATGCTTAAAGTCAAACAATAAAAGTGTAATATCCCTTAAACTTTCGTAGCTGGGGGGTGTCTATAGTATGCCTGTAAAGGGGTGCATGTTTCCCGTGTTTAGAACAGTCTGACAGCAAAATTACATTTCAAAGGAAAAAAGCCATTTAAAACTACCGGTCCGACAATACACATGGAAGTTCATTGATAAAAATGGCATGGGAATTCCCCACAGGGGAACCCCGAACCAAAATTTAAAAAAAAAATGACGTGGGGGTCCCCCTAAATTCCATACCAGGCCCTTCAGGTCTGGTATGGATATTAAGGGGAACCCCGGCCAAAATTAAAAAAAAAAAATGATGTGGGGGTCCCCCTAAATTCCATACCAGACCCTTCAGGTCTGGTATGGATTTTAAGGGGAACCCCGCGCCAAAAAAAAAAAAAAACGGCGTGGGGTCCCCCCAAAAATCGATACCAGACCCTTATCCGAGCATGCAACCTGGCAGGCCACAGGAAAAGAGGGGGGGACGAGAGAGCAGCCCCCCTCCTGAACCGTACCAGGCTACATGCCCTCAACATTGGGAGGGTGCTTGGGGGTAGCCCCCAAAACACCTTGTCCCCATGTTGATGAGGACAAGGGCCTCATCCCCACAACCCTGGCCGGTGGTTGTGGGGGTCTGCGGGTGGGGGGCTTATCGGAATCTGGAAGCCCCCTTTAACAAGGGGACCCCCAGATCCCGCCCCCCCCTGTGTGAAATGGTAAGGGGTACCCCTACCATTTCACTAAAAAACTGTCAAAAATGTTAAAAATGACAAGAGACAGTTTTTGACAATTCCTTTATTTAAATGCTTCTTCTTCCTTCTTTCTTCTATCTTCCTTCATCTTCTTCTTCTTCTGGTTCTTCTGGCTCTTCTGGTTCTTCCTCCGGCGTTCTCGTCCAGTATCTCCTCCGCGGCGTCTTCTATCTTCTTCTCCTCGGGCCGCTCCGCACCCATGGCATGGGGGGAGGCTCCCGCTCTTCTGCTCAGATAAGGGTCTGGTATGGATTTTTGGGGGGACCCCACACCGTTTTTTTTTTTTTTTTTGGCGCGGGGTTCCCCTTAAAATCCATACCAGACCTGAAGGGTCTGGAATGGAATTTAGGGGGACCCCCACATCATTTTTTTTTTTTTTATTTTGGTTCGGGGTTCCCCTGTTTTTTTTTTCAAGAAATATTGTGTTTAAAAGGATCATTAGGGAACTTTTTATGTTCATTTGGGGAGCCAAAATGGAAAGAGTGAGAAGAGAGATAATGTATAAAGATGAGTATAAAGTTGGAAGGGGGATGCCTGATGTGAAATTGTTCTTGAGTATGCGGTATTTAGGAATAAATGTGAGAGTGAGTGGGATGGACAATTTGGTGGGTGACATGGTAAGGTACAGTGGTGGAAAGGTTTTGAAAAAGTATAACTGGCTAAGTGGTAGTTTAAAGAAACCTTATTAAGATGTACTAAGCCAACATTACAGTGTACTCTATCATTTTGTGAATTTGTATGGTGTGCAAGAGTGTGAGTTGAGTGAATGGAAACAACCTAAAAGTGTGATTCAGAGAGTGAGGAGTGCTCAATGTGTAGTGCAAGTTGGAAGGTATAGGGAGGCTATTTCGAAGGAAATTTGGAATTTGGTAACCAATAAATGCCTAATAGTCAGAAAGACCTGCGGTGGCAAGTGGTTCATGATTGTGTGCCGGCTAGACAGTTTCAATATAGAAGAGGCTAAATAAGATCAGCTTGTTGTCCTAGACATCCTTGTGGTAATGACGAGACCAGTATGCATTTAATGTGGAACTGTGGGTTCGCACAAGAATTTTGGAGAAAAGTGGGAGGAATGTTGAAAGTAGTAACAGGAATGGTGAATTTGAACTATGAGAAGGTGGTATATTGGGTGTCGCTGTGAACAAAAGGTTGATGGCGTGGCAAATTCTCAGTGTGGGGAAAGAAGTGTTATGGAAGTGTAGATGTGTGCTTGTGAGTAAGAGAGAGTTGATTAGTGTGGATGAATGTTTTAAATTTCTTTTATCTGGAGTGTATTTGTATTTTTTGATAGATTTAAAAAATAAGGGTGAGTGTGCAAAGAGTGGATGGAAAATAGGACTGTGGAGTTAGTTTTAGTTGAATGATATATGATGTTGTATTGTTGTATTTAAATGTAATGGGAAAATTAATCTTTAAATTTAAACAAAAAAAAAAAGAAAAATTTGAATATTAAAATAAAAAGGAAAATATAAAAACCAAATAAATGATGCAAGAATGGGTTCAACACAAGGAGTGCTACTCTGAAGTCTTTTTTAATGTTGGACAAAAATTATATCGCTGATATTTGGTAAAAAAAAAAAATTTGTTCTTCTCAGTTGCCAGAGGAGGAGCTGTGCTGCTCCCATAGGGGAGGGCTGGCAAATCCAATGGCGTAATTGTGCCTGGAAGGGCAGTTTCAGCAGGAATTATGTTGAGCTGCCCGACAGATACTGGGGGCTGACCACTGGTTGCGTCTGAGCCGTCTGGAAGGGTGCTCCTGGTGAGGATGGGTGCTGCATTGGGTCTGGCCAGAGGGTTGGGTCCCTGGCCTTCTGGCCTAGATTGGTGTAGTCCTAGCTCTGGTCAGTTATTCAGGAGAGAACACCGGCTCCTCTTTGTGGGGGGGGGGGGAGAGGTTAGTATCTCCTGAATGTGATTAGGTAGGAGTGATGGGAGCAAAGGTTGAGCCTTTGGGGCAAGGGCTCTCCCCAAGCTCCCAGCACTTTAGGCCTTCCTGGCTGGGGTGGGGGCTGAGCTGACTGGGCTGTTGGTCAGGGTTGTGACGAAAAGCCTGTGGTAAATGTGCTCCTGAAGTGGAAGTTCAGGGGTGCTGTATAATCACTGTGAGTGAGGGTCACTCTGATTTTTGGCACCATGGTCACTCTATCATACACACTTTTTTTCACACCTGCCTCTCGGGCCGAGCCTTTTGGCTAGGACCAGGGGCAATTTTTATTCCTGGCCGAAGGGCCTGGCCATTGTATTGCACAATGGTCACTCTTTCACTTCTCCCACTCCCTTCTCCCCACTTTCCTATTTATTTTTCCCCAGTGTTTGTCACTTTTTTGTATGTTTTTGTTTGGTGTATACACGTTTTGTCACTGTGTGATGAGTAGGGTGTGGGTCCTCAGGCCTGCCCTGAAACTCTTGGGAGGGGGTGGACTTAGGCCTTTTGGCTTGGTTTGCTCTCTCTCATGGGGTCTCCCTTCAGGGGGAGTCCCACCAAGTTCTTGGGTGGGTCTATTTTGGCAGACCTTCCAGAGAAAGGGGGTCCGTCTGGTTTCAGCCAGATGGTCCCAAGTGAAGTACCTTAGTCCCCGTCTGGAGCCTAATGCCCCGGGGGATCAGGGTAAGGTCCTTCCTAGGGAGGACTGTGTAGCACCCGTTGCACGTTTTTGTGTTCACTCTTTTTTTCAAAAATGTATTTTTATTGGGATATCAAAGAACAAGTACAAAATTGTAACAAAATGTACATTACACTATCAATAAAAGTGCATTATAAACAGTCATAGTAAAAAGAGAAAGCAAAATAGAAAGTAACAATTATAAGTAAAAAGAAAAGTGTTCACAGAAACTAGGCACAAGTGTGGATTGGATCATTTCCTTGTGATGTACGTAATAAGCGTAGTATGAATAAGAATCTAGAACCTCAAGGTCAATCTAAGCCATATACACAATCAATGTAGAATCAATATAAGATTAGGGCATGTTTGGTAGTATGGGGGTCCAGAATTCCCCCTACGGTTCCCATAGTTTATTAAATTGGGGGATGCAGCCATGTACCGAGGCCGTCAAAAACTCCAATTTCCGAATCTCAGCCACCAAATGTAGAAATCTGGACCACGAAGGAGGTGCATTGGATAACCAGGACAATGGAATAAGCCTCTTGGCGGCTAGTAAAATATAGGATATTAGTCTATTTGTCTTTTTAGATACACCTAGAGAAGGCAGAACCAATAGGTAATTCAAAGGATCAATCGGAAGGGACACCCCAGCCACCTTTTGTATAAGGAAATGTACATTACACCAGAAGATTTGAATCAAGGTGCATTGCCAAAAGATGTGAAATAGGGAGCCTATATCAGTCCCACACCGCCAACAGTGCGGCGGGACTGAGGGATCATACTTATGAATTACATCAGGAGTTCTGTACCAAAACATGAGAATCTTAATGGATGTCTCCCTCTGAGTGACACATTTGGAATGTCAGACTTACACGTACCTGACTGACGAACCGGGTATAGCAGGGGAGGCCTCCTGTATGTATCTCGTTCCCGGCCCCTGGTAGTGTAAACAGAAGGCACAGGAGCGCAGAGTGGTAAGAGAGCCTGGCAGGTGACTTGCGGAGGTAAGACCCAGGATCCTGATGCGTATGGTCTGGAAGTCCTAGAAAGTAAGGGTCTAGGCAGCTGGTGCAGAGCAGGAGCAAAAGTGGGCAGGTCCGGTCACAGGCAGAGTTGGCAACAAACGGTCAGCGAGGTACAGAGGAGCAGGCAGGCTCAAAGTCCGGGTCACAGGCAGGGTTGGCAGCAGGCGGGCAGCGTGGTACAAAGGAATAGGCAGAGTCGTAGTCAAGGAAAGCCGTGGTCAGGTGCAGGCAGATAACAAGAAGAGTCCAAAGGCAGGCCGGGGTCACTTAGGCAATCAAACAGGCAAACAGGAAGCAAACAGGAAACAGGAAGTCAGGAACTGGGAGCTGCAGATGGGACAGCACCGAGCAGAAGATTCCAGCAGACTAAATAGGGCGGCTGGCGCAAAGCGCCGTGCGTGCGCCCGCACCGATGCGCCCAGGCCCGCGCGCACCCGCACGCGCCCGCACAGCGGCGCGATTGGGCGCACGGGGGCGCACGCCAGCGCGGACCGGCGCGAACCGTCGCACACTGGAGCGCCCAATGGCCAATCTATTCGGAGAACTCCTCTGAAAGGAAGATCTAAAAGTAGAGGACCAAATCCTATCCCACATCTGTATTGTGACAGGACGGCCCACTAAGTGAAACCACCTTCATATATAATGGTGCAAGGTCTCCGTGATTGGAGTCGACTCATGGAGGATACGGTAAATACAGAAAATTAAATGCAGTTGATGAGGGCCTTGAGCACACAGGTATTCAAAAGTAGTTGGCTTATCTAGGGTCAGGGTTGGTGATTTAGAATGAAAGAAGTGTCTAACCTGTAGGTAAAAGTGGAAGAGGTGTGGTGGTATATCAAATTTTACACCTAAAGTGTTGAAAGTATGCAGCTTCCTCGTTGTGGGATGGACCAGGTTCCGGAGCTGGAAGAGATGAACATTTATCCATGGGAAAATCCTGCCTAGGGACATACTGTCGGGAATGAGAGGGTTGAATAATACATTCACAAGAGGAGAGCAGGGGGACATAAGGGAATAGCTTTTGAGGCAATGACGCCAAATGGTTAAAGTTAGTGTCATTGGGCCAGTGCACTGATGTTTATATATGGGATCCAAAGAAGGGGGGGCACCCCAAACCAAGGAGCACGGATGGACCAGATAGAGTACCCCTTTCTCAATGGCAGTCCATTGGTTTGGTGCATGTAAGGAAGTCAAAGAGGTAATGGCCCTTAAATGCGTGGCATGATAGTATTTAGTAATGTCTGGAGCTCCCAAACCTCCTTTGGATCTAAGGGAAAACATCACGGAGCTCGCTATGCGATGAGACCTGCCATTCCATATAAATTTTAGAAAAATCCTGTGGAGTGTTTTTAGTTGTGAAGCCAGGTACAGCTACTGGGAGAGTTTCAAAATAATAGAGCAGTCTGGGTAGGATAGACATTTTTAAAACATTGATTCTGCCTAAGAGAGATATCCAATATCAGAGGAGGAAAGTTAGTACTATAAAGGGAGGCATAAGAAGGGGTAAGTAGGATACCCAAGTATTTGAGAGAGGTGTTACACCATTTATAAGAGTATGATTCTTTGAGTTGGGATAATAATGGCGTTGGAATGTGTATAGGAAGGGCTTCAGTTTTGGAAGTATTGACTTTATATCCGGAAATAGCACTAAAAGAGGTCAATAGTTTATGTAACGAGGGGAGAGATATCAACGGGTTAGTGATAGTAAGCAAAATGTCATCTGCAAATAATGATAATTTATATTCCCCCTGTCTCATCACCACCCCACGTATATCTGGATGTATACGGATAGACTCGGCTAGGGGTTCCAGGCACAGAATAAAAAGCAGTGGCGAACGAGGACAACCCTGCCGAGTTCCATTTGTCATGGGGAAGCCAGGAGACAGAAAGGATGACATTTGCACCTGTGCTGTGACAGTTGAATATAAGGCAGCTAAAGCTTTTAGAAAAGGACCGCTAAAACCATATATTTTTAAAGTGGCGAACATGTAGGGCCAACTTAGCCTGTCAAAAGCTTTCTGTGCATCTAAACTCAGAATCAATGCCGAACGAGAAGTTCTATCCAAAAGGTCTATTAGGTCTATTGTACGCCGGGTGTTATCTCCCGCATGTCTACCAAGCACAAAACCTACCTGATCCCTGTGTATCAGTTTGGGGATGAGCCCGGATAGTCGGGAAGCAAGGATTTTAGTAAATATTTTGTAATCTGAATTTAGGAGGGCTATGGGTCTGTAGTTATCTGGGATAGAGGGACCCTTTCCAGGCTTAGGGATAACCGAAATAAATGAATGAGAGAAATGTGAATGCGGAGGAGTACCCTTAAGGGGGAATCATATAAAGCTAGCATATGAGGGGATAGAATGTCAAAAAAAGATTTGTAGCAGGAGTAGGGCAAGCCATCAGGGCCGGGAGATTTGTGTAATGGGAGACTTTTAATTATAGCTTAGAGTTCTTCAGCTGATACTGCTACATTTAAACTCTCTAAATCCGTTGTAGATAATTTCGGTAGCTTTATATTGGAAAAAAAGGACTCAAAATTTTCTTGGGTAAATTCAAAATGGTTCTCCGGGGTCAGGCAATTATACGGTTTGCTGTAAAATTTGCCAAACATTTTGGACATCTCGCAGGGGCAGTGTGTTCTAGACCCATCTGACTGTTGAAGAAAGTCAGGGAATTAATTGAACGGACGAGGGCATAGCTTGTTAACTAACATCCTGTGGGGTTTATTGGAGTATTCATAAAATTTTTGTTTCATCCACAGCATGGACCTAGCTGTTTTGTCAAGTTTTGTTGATTTAATTTGTTCTCTGAGATGAATGACTTTACGTAATTTCATCACTGTGGGACCACCCAAAAGCCTCCGCTCAGCAGTTACTAGAGCGGACATTAAAGACTGTCATTTGCTAGGATGGAGTGGGATACGTCAGACTGCAAAAGGCGGTCATTAAGACGCCAATGACAGGATTTGGTATAAGTCTAGGATAGCATAAGATCTAACATAATGGGCGCATGGTCCGACCATGTAATGGGAGAAATATCCGATTCGATCACATAAGGGATGAGTGGAGCCGAGATAAAAAAGTGATCAAGGCGGGAGTACATTTTATGGGCCGGTGAATAGAACGTAAATTGTTTAGCAGAGGGATGTTTTATCCTCCGTCGAAGAGTCTGCATGACCTAATACATTTACGAAAGGCATTGGCTTGGGACAATACTCTTTTGGATGCGACAGTACTAAAAAGGGTTTGTCTATCCCTAGTGGGTGACATGACCAGATTGAAGTCCCCACCAACTATCATAAAAGGTTGTGAGCGATATTGGGGAGTATCAAAAAGTTTGTTGAGGAAGTCAATCTGGCCTGTGTTTGGAGTGTATAGATTAACCAGTGTAAAAGAGGTAGACATGTATTCACATTCTAGGATAAGAAATCTCCCATGAGGGTCCACGTGAGACCTCCTAACCTTAATAGGGCACGATTTTCTGATCAAGATTTCCACTCCCGCCCTGCCCGTGGAGTCGGAGGCAAGAAAGGAGGTGGGGAAGAACCTTGAGGCAAATTTTATTGATCCACTTGTCCGAAAGTGGGTATCCTGGATCATCACCACGTCTGCGCCCGAGGCCCTGAAATCCTTCAGGGCCATCCAGCGCTTACTAATGGAGCCCAGGCCTTTCACATTATAGGACATCATTTTCAGAGCCATGGTTGTGATCTATTTAGAAAGGCTAGTGTAAAAACATCTGATAATATAATAATATTTTTTCACCTCTGACTACTGGAATACAAACCCCAAGTTGAAACCCTTTTAAAATGAGGTGATAACGACCATGGAATCTCAATCTGTGAAACACATCTTTAGACATGAATAAGAAAAGTGAAAAAGAAAACCAAAAAAGAATAATCACATAACGTTCCATGCTTGGTTCCTCTCGTGGCCCAATCTGTGGTTTATAGTATCGTTGCTGTTGGCCAACTTTGCCCATGAGGTATGCAGAGAATTTAGTGATCAAACAGTCAGGCTTACCTCCGACACTGTAAATAGCTAAAACTGCTGCACGGAGGTCTTGGTGAGCAGACAGGGGCCCTAGGTTTATCTAAGCAGCATCCTTCTTAAAGGTAGTAGTGTGCTTCATTTGGACCATCAGATCCACCTGTCCACAGCTCCACCGCCCCCCACTGTTAATTTGAGAGGAGGGATACAGTCTCTGCAAGCCCCAATACCCTATAAGGGTCTGTTCAGCCGAAGGAGTGGAGGGGATGCCTTCAGGGAGTAGGCCGAAGCCGTGGACTATCCTAGGAGACGGCCGCCGGGCGGGTGAACACAGCCGCCCCCAGTCCCCAGAAACCCTGCGGGGAGGTAAAGATAGTGGACTGGGTAGTCTGACGCCTCCTGGGGACTCGGCCACGGATGATTAGGTGGGATGCACTACTCACTGCGTCTTAGGAGAGAGGAGAGCATCCGTAATCGAGCCCGAAGGCCGCGTCAAAGTGGGAGGCTGCAGGATGCTGAGGGTGGACGTCAAATGGAATCCCGCAGTTTCCCCGAGCTGAGAGGCTGATCCGCATGTTCCCCAGAGGCGAGCCCGCCGTCCGGTGTGTGTGTGGACTGTCTGTCCACCCTCCGGCTTGTGTGTCTAGGTGGCAGGAGCCGCTGATCAATCCGCAGGCCCAAAGATGGCGGAGGTCCCCGATGACAGAGGGGAAACCTCGATATAGAAGGGGATCCGGGCCAGACAAAGTCCCGATAAGCACCTGGCGCAGAGCAGTAGTGATCAGGGATCAAGAGTATATTGTTTGCGGTTGTGGCTGTATGAGAAAAGGCAGCAGATGGCTTTAGATTGGTGCGGGGTATGAGAAGCTCAGCTCGCACACGTCTCTCCTTGTGTTCACTCTTTATGTGTGTGCACTTTTTTGGCACCGGGTGGAGTTATCCATGTCCCCACTAGAGGTGGGGATTGGAATAAAATCCTTCTACAATGCGAAACGCGCTGGATTAGACACTTGGATGCTACCACCCCACCAGGCCTCAATGAGACGGAAAGTTTTAGGCCCTTCTTAGAAGGCTTTAGCTCAGGAAAAGTGGATTAAAACTCAATATGCTTGATTTTTCTCCTTTCCCTCCCTTTCGCTCTCCCCTTTTTTCTAGCCCCACTGTCTCTTATTCTGCTTTCTCAGCAGGGGATCTGTTTAAAAAGATGGTCTCTATTGGGGTATTACATTACCATTATTTTTGAAATTGTATTAATTGAATGATATATTATTTTGGGTTATTGATGTTCTAAAAACATTTTTTGGTAACTCTATAATATATTATGATTTGTGTTATGTTGTTCCATTTTCTGTTTTGTTTTCTCAACTTTGTGTGTTTCACACGCCACAGACTTTAAAAAAAAAAAAAAAAACTGCCATTCACGTTTATCGCTGTACACAAAACCACCATCTACCATCCACAGTCTCCTCTACACTCCTCCACACCCACCTACAACTTCCTGTCTTGTTTTAAACCCAACTCCTCTGACAAGTGAGTTAACCCTTTTTGTTCCCTTAAAGGGACCACAGTCCAAACAGAGGGTAAATATAGCATCCTTCCAGGACCCAGCTACGGCGTCCTGTACAGTGGTTTTGACTATTACAGCTATAAGTTCTGATTGGTAATGTACACACAGGAGGCATGTCCGTGACTCCTTGAGCTCATTGGAAGTAAGTTAAATGACGATGAGCATTATTCCAGCACTAGACCTTGGAGTGAAAAAAGATAAACTCCCAAAGGTTGATGCGAAAGTTTGCCACCATCCCAGAACAATACAAAAAGAACCTCAAATAGATGGGATTTTAAGGGCAAAGTCAAATTAGACTGAAAGAATTATATTACCGTATTTATCGGCGTATAACACGCACTTTTTTCCCCTTAAAATCAGGGGAAAATCGCGGGTGCGTGTTATACGCCGATCCCCTGCGATCCTGACCTGTCAGAATTAAAAAATCGCTGACCGCGATTTGAAAATGGCGCCGCCGGCGCCGAAATACACAGTGCCGGTCCTCGGCTCTTCTCGGCGGCTTTCGGTTTCACTCGAGCGCCGCCCGAACCTAGCCGAGTATACTCGGCTAGTTTCGGATAGCTCCGCTCACCGTCCGAGTGGAACCGAAAGTAAACGAGAGCCGCCGAGAAGAGCCGAGGACCGGCTCTGTGTATTTCGGCGCCGGCGGCGCCATTTTCAAATCGCGGTCGGCGATTTTGAAGCTCACAGGCTTCAGCAAGGCTGGACTGGGGCAAGGCTGGACTGGACACTGGGGAAGGCTGCACTGACATGGCTGCACTGACATGGCTGCACTAGCAAGGCTGCACTGACATGGCTGCACTAGCAAGGCTGCACTAGCAAGGCTGCACTGACATGGCTGCACTGACATGGCTGCACTAGCAAGGCTGCACTGACATGGCTGCACTGGCAAGGCTGCACTGACATGGCTGCACTGGCAAGGCTGCACTGACATGGCTGCACTGACATGGCTGCACTGACAGGGCTGCACTGACAAGGCTGCACTGGGCAAGGCTGGACTGGGGCAAGGCTGGACTGGGGCAAGGCTGCACTGAGAAGGCTGCAATGATGGGCATTTAAATGTAAGTTTTTTTCCCTTCAACTTCCCTCCTAAAAAGTTTTTTTCCTTAAAATTCCCTCCTAAATTGAGGTGCGTGTTATACGCCGGTGCGTGTTATACGCCGATAAATACGGTAATTAAAAAATGAATTTTATTATACAAATACGTTTAAAAAACAAATATACAAAAACAGTCATAAAAATAGCACCATTACAATGTATTACAGTGATGACAAAAAATCCCACTACACAGATGCTCCTTATCCATGAGTGAGAATCCAACGCGTTTCGAAATAGTTAAATATATAGTCTTCCTCAGGGACAATTTTTGCCATTTCTGAAAAGTACAAAATATAATATATAATATAAATTGCATACATATATCTTATCACATGCATCTGAAGCCTGTGCTGAAATATACAAAAAACCTACAAATCAAAAAAGAGAATTTCCCATGCTCCATCGGACATCCACTCAATCTGTGTAAGCCTTTAATCATGCAGAGGAACCCTCGAATCTTTTAGTCCAAAAGAGGAACCAAATTGGAAAGGCGGAGAACCGTCTTAAGGAAACTAGAGGCAGCAAAAATGCGGAGATCTGCAAGAGAAAAACACACAGCATGTGGTAGAGCCAGGTGGGGAAGAAAGAAAAAAAAAAAAAGACACACTTATGGAAACTTGTAAAGTATGACGTCCCAATTGGAAATTTTAGGATAAGATTTACTCCAAAGGAGGACACAGCTCCACCCCCCTGCAGTCCAGAACAAAAAAAACAGGGGTAACAACCGCTGATAATATAATTCATGATGAATTGTGACAATGTAATTTAGAAACTCAAAAATAGGAATCCAAAAATTATAAAAACTGAAAAAATGAAATTAAATCAGTGGATGATATTAAGTAAAGGGATATCAAATAACATCACATCATAACATCATATATTGAATAAATGAAATAATATTGAATGGGCTGGATGGGTAAGGTGGAACAAACACGTCACCCAGTCCAAAGCAGGGGCATAAGGAAAAAGACCCAAAAGGGGGGTAAATTTCCAAGAAGGAGAAACTAATAGCCAACGACACATGAGGTATCCTCCCACAACTGTTGGACAGTGCCAAAAGCATCTAGAACCACAGTGTGGAAGGAGGATGGCCCCCAACAAGATTGGTGGGGGCCTACATGTGCTGGATGCATGATAGTGGTCACAGATGAGAGTGGTTAGGGCCAGACGGAGCAAAAGAATTCAATCTCATCATATATATGAATTAAATAAAAAATGAAAGTTGAGAAAACAAACAGAAAATGGAACAACATAACACAAATCATAATATATTATAGAGTTACCAAAAAAATTTTTTAGAACATCAATAACCCAAAATAATATATCATTCAATTAATACAATTTCAAAAATAATGGTAATGTAATACCCCAATAGAGACTGTCATTTTAAACAGATCCCCTGCTGAGAAAGCAGAATAAGAGACAGCGGGGCAAGAAAAAAGGGGAGAGAGAAAGGGAGGGAAAGGAGAAAAATCAAGCATATTGAGTTTTAATCCATTTTTCCTGAGCTAAAGCCTTCTAAGAAGGGCCTAAAACTTTCCGCCTCATTGAGGCCTGGTGGGGTGGTAGCATCCAAGTGTCTAATCCAGCGTGTTTCGCATTGTAGAAGGATTTTATTCCAAACCTCACCTCTAGTGGGGACATGGATACGGTCCAAAACTGTAAAATTTACAGATGACATCCTATATCCATGTCCCCTGGCCACATGTCTTCCAAGGGGAAGATACCGATTACCAATTTGCATGCTTTGTAAGTGCTTGCTGACACGTTGTCCAAACCCTTGCCGGGTTTTCCCGACATAGAAAGCCCCGCATTGGCATTGTACCAAGTATACTACTCCCCGAGTCTTACAATTGGCAAAATGTTTCATCTGGAAACATTCGCCATTGGGTAGTCGAAAGGAGGTTCTCTTGCCGATAACCCTACAAAAAGAACAAGAACCACAGGGGAAGGTCCCCCAGATTTTACAGGGGTCCTGTCTTTGATTTCCCTTGTATTCACTTTGAGTTAGCATCTCTGCAAAGGAACCTGCCTTCCTGAAAGTAATCTGGGGTTTAGGGGTAAGAAAACCCCCCAAGACAGGATCGTCAGTGAGGATCGACCAGTGTTTCGTAAGGATCTTCCTTATGGTATTATGTTCATTGGAGTAACGTAAGATGATCCTTGTTGTATCATCATGTTTTTGAGTTTTAGTTTTAAAAATTAGGGCATGTCTATCCTGATCCTTGACCCGGTTGAAGGCTTTTTTCAGAGAGGATTTTGTGTATCCCCTTGCGAGCAATCTCTCGCTCAATTTTTCTGCCTCACATTGGAAAGTTTCCATGGTGGTGCAATTGCGTTTCAGACGTAAAAATTGGCTGAAAGGTATGGATTTCTTGAGGGGTTCAGGATGGAAACTGTCGGCATGCAAAAGGGTTTTGCCGGCAGTTTCCTTCCTGTAGAGGCTGCTGGCAAGTTTCTGTTTTTGTGGATGCTGATGTCCAAAAAATTGATCATATGATGATCATAGGACATTGTGAAAAACAAATTCTTAGGTGCACCGTGCATATATCAAATATTAAATACAATATGGATTCCCAAGTATACCGTGCATGAGACAATTAAATATTCTGCTGCAATATTGTGCAATCATAGGTGATACATAGACATAACTTAAATGCTTACATATGTAATATTGCTAAGGGGGGAAGAAAGGGGGGGGGGGGAGAAGGGAGTGAGATAGGGAAGTGGGGAGGGGGTGTAGGAAGTCTGTTCCTAAGGAAAATTACAATAACCAGATAAAGTGCAAATGTGCTGGTGCAATCCAAAAGGCAACAGTGACAAGATAAGGTGCAAACGTGCTTCAAAATTCTTTAGTAAGTCTCTTGTGCCATATTCTTGTGCTGTGGTGATAATCCTTCACTTATAATATCTCTTTGCTCTGAAAGTGCAGCCACTCACCAGATCACTTCACCCCTGCGGGGGTAGTAGGCAGTTACAGTTTTATCGCCACTGTACAGCGATCGCTGGCGGGCTCAGGATCGTGGTATATCATATATAAAGAGAGAGGGAGTGCCCATAGCGTAAAATTGCTTTAAAAAAGTTTTATTACACAAAATGAAAGGGTACTCACACTTTTACAGTAAAAATCAAGCGAAATGGTAAAAACGTCAGAACCGTCATAAATATCCTTCAGCGCTGGTACAGGAGGTGATGTTTGGGAAGCACAGATTAGGCCACGCCCTACGCGTTTCGTCGTTAGGACGTCTACGGGAGCTCCCGTAGACGTCCTAACGACGAAACGCGTAGGGCGTGGCCTAATCTGTGCTTCCCAAACATCACCTCCTGTACCAGCGCTGAAGGATATTTATGACGGTTCTGACGTTTTTACCATTTCGCTTGATTTTTACTGTAAAAGTGTGAGTACCCTTTCATTTTGTGTAATAAAACTTTTTTAAAGCAGTTTTTTTAAAGCAATTTTACGCTATGGGCACTCCCTCTCTCTTTATATATGATATACCACGATCCTGAGCCCGCCAGCGATCGCTGTACAGTGGCGATAAAACTGTAACTGCCTACTACCCCCGCAGGGGTGAAGTGATCTGGTGAGTGGCTGCACTTTCAGAGCAAAGAGATATTATAAGTGAAGGATTATCACCACAGCACAAGAATATGGCACAAGAGACTTACTAAAGAATTTTGAAGCACGTTTGCACCTTATCTTGTCACTGTTGCCTTTTGGATTGCACCAGCACATTTGCACTTTATCTGGTTATTGTAATTTTCCTTAGGAACAGACTTCCTACACCCCCTCCCCACTTCCCTATCTCACTCCCTTCTCCCCCCCCCCCCCTTTCTTCCCCCCTTAGCAATATTACATATGTAAGCATTTAAGTTATGTCTATGTATCACCTATGATTGCACAATATTGCAGCAGAATATTTAATTGTCTCATGCACGGTATACTTGGGAATCCATATTGTATTTAATATTTGATATATGCACGGTGCACCTAAGAATTTATTTTATTCTAGTAACCTATATGGAGGTAGGAAACTAAATAGGAACAGCGCCAAACCCTTCTACCATTTCTAATATATCTCAGCTGTCCCCATTTTAGGGTGACTGCCTGTTGGGAGGCAGCAGTTCCAAACTTTACCAATTAAGTCTTTATGTTCACTGCGCGGGTTCACTATCCCTTTATTGTGAAAAACAAATTCAAAGTATTGTGATTCATCTCTCTTAGGCAACCTTTAAGAATATCTTCTGGACCATTCCATATCAGAAAGATATCATCTATGTATCTTTGCCAAAGGATGATATATTCAGTATATGTGGTTAACTGGTCATCAGACAAAAAAGCTTTTTCCCACTCCCCCAGGTACAGGTTTGCATAAGAGGGGGCGCAACATGTCCCCATAGCAAGTACCTGGATGTATAACCCTTTAACAGAAAGACATTGTGTCTGAGGATGAAATCCAACATCTCAAGTATGAATTTATTGAAATTCCACTCTGTGGTTGCCATTTGTTGTAACACACGACTAACAGCAGCTATCCCCAGATCATGCGGTATGCTATTGTAAAGTGATTTGACGTCTATGGTTACGAGAATGGCCGAATCAGGGATCACTAGATCCTCCAATATCTGCAGTAGATGAATAGTGTCCTTAGTATAAGATGCCAACTCTAGGACATGAGGTCTTAGATGTTGGTCAATAACTTGCCTTCCGATATACTGCCATTACCCGATATAATGGGGCGGCCAGGGGGATTGTATAGATCTTTGTGTACTTTTGGAAGTGCATACATGGTAGGAATGCGGGGATGTCTAGTACGTATGAACTCCAATAGTTCACCCGTAATGGCTCCCATAATTTTTTTGGGGGGGTCCCCTTGGGGAGTGATATTTCTACCAGTGCCTCTAACTTTATGGAGTCTAATTTTTATTTATTTTTATTTTTTCATCATGGTAGTTACAGTTTTTGGAAACTCCTTTTTTTGATGGTCTTTTTTATACATTATTATTTTTCAGACGATCCCTACATTCTCCCTCCCCACTATCATTTAGGGCTGGGAATCTTTCGTTTTCACCTAGTGAGTGGTTTGAATTCCCCCCTCCTTTGGAGTAAATCTTATCCTAAAATTTCCAGCTGGGATGTCATACTTTACAAGTTTACGTAAGTGTGTCTTTTTTTTTTTCTTTCTTCCCCACCTGGCTCTACCATATGCTGTGTGTTTTTCTCTCGCAGATCTCCGCATTTTTGCTGCCTCTAGTTTTTTTTTTTGGACTAAAAGATCCAGGGGTTCCTCTGCATGATTAAAGGCTTACACAGACTGAGTGGATGTCCGATGGAGCATGGGAAATTCTCTTTTTTGATTTGTAAGTTTTTTGTATATTTCAGCACAGGCTTCAGATGCATGTGATAAGATATATGTATGTAATTTATATTATATATTATATTTTGTACTTTTCAGAAATGGAAAAAATTGTCCCTGAGGAAGACTATATATTTAACTATTTCTAAACGCGTTGGACTCTCACTCAAGGAGCATCTGTGTAGTGGGATTTTTTGCCATCACTGTAATACATTGTAATGGTGCTATTTTAATGACTGTTTTTGTATATTTTTTTTTAAACGTTTTTGCATAATAAAATTCATAATTCTTTCAATCTAATTTGACTTTGCCCTTAAAATCCCATCTGTCTGAGGTTCTTTCTAGACCTTGGAGTGAGCTTGCAGGGGACAATATTGGAGGACAAAATTCCTAGGTAGTATTTTTTTAAGTAAACAAAGGAATCAGGCTTTAGTCACATAGCCACTCAATCAACATCTAAAAACACCAGCAGCAGATTGATTGCACTGCAGAGTTTAGTAACTGGCCCCTGCAGTTTACTGAGACTGGAGTGTATATCTTGGTTATGCAGCATCAGGGGCAGCTCAAGACATTTTTTTATGCTGGGGTGTGCCGGTGCTGAGATTATTGATGGGGAGGGGTCAAGTTATTATAAAAACAGATACAAAATATTTGGAAATGCTTAGTTAGAAAAAAAATGACATTGATGTATAGTAAGCGATCACACTGGCTGATGAAGGGGAATGTCCTCAAGACGCATCCCCAGCAAATAGGTCACATTAATATGATGCGCTGTTAGATGGAGCAGCTGATAAGAACCTGAGTGGTAGGAGGCCTACTGATGGAAGTGACAGTTATCTAACTGTGGTGTCTATTTTTCATCACATTGTATGGACCTCATGCCAAAAGCCTGGAGCGGCATACCATGGAAAGACTGCTAATACTGCTAAGCACCAATCATCACTTTTGTTAGTATACCACTCAATTGGTTTATCAGATTAAATGGAAACTTTACAATATGCTTGCCTACTTTTTCCACCTTTATGTTTGTTTTGATTCTGCGAGTGCTCCATTCGTTATATGAAGCAGCAAGGCAGTAGAAAATTAAATTTCTATCATAAGGGGTTAGAGATCCTAATGCTACGATTGTTACATTTTGTCTGGGAAACATTTATTATTGTCATCCTGTAAGGGTCAAGGTGATATATTGTTGTTGATGTTTCAGTATATAGCGTTATCCTAATTAGCCTAGGGGAAATTCAACCAATCTTTTTCCTATCAGAGCTGCGCGTGGTTATCTAGTGGTAGCTAATATATTTTTTTAAAATTACTTCTGCCAGTGTTATTATTGGATCATTTACCTCACTATCTGTCTAGTAATACGTTGTCTTCCATCCGTTGCGGTAGGAAAGAAAATCAAATCATCTGTGGCCTGCTTAAGTCAGTAACGGGGGAAAAGATCAGCTACAGGGAGCCCACAGACAATACTGGTAACTAGGCTTTTGTGCTCTGCTTGCCTTTTTTGGACACAGTTTCCACGGTTTGGGTCTTACAGATCATTTTAACATCTTGTGATACATTACTGAATTCAACTAAGGCCTCGTGCACACAGGACGTTTTTCTTTTAAAACTCTCCTAGAAGCCAGCAACGTCTAATGCTTTTACAAGCGTTTAGGAACATTTACAGGAGCCAAGTGCTTGGTCAGGGGCTTGGGCATTAATTCATTTCATTGGCTAGAATAAATAATTTATTTTGGCCATTGAAATGAATTAACACTCAAGCACTAAATGCGCTTAGCATCAACACACGTTTAGGCGAGTTTAGATGCGTTTACTAACGTCAATCGCTTTTTCTGCCCAAACACTGCTGCTTCTGGATGCGCTGGCAGAGGGTTTTTTCCTGTAAACTCTTCTGCCACTAAATGCTGCTAAAATGTACATATGTGCGTTGCATTCGCACTGCGCATTGCACAAAAAACGTGTGCTTTTTTTGGGCATTGCGGTGCGAATTACAAGCCCATTATCTTCTATGAGAACACATCTGATTCGCAGATGCATTCCGTTCTGAACATGAATTCTCTCCTTCTCCTCACTACACCCTCCCGCTTACTGATCCGCAGCTAAAACGCAGAGGAACCTCTGAACAACTGATTTTTATCTTCGCAGTGAAACCTGAGCTTCAATTCCCACCGCACATGTGTCTACCCGGGCTAACAGTTTCAATTGGTATGCAATGAGGCAGGCCTTTGCACTACATGCAAAAACGTCCTGTGTGCATTAGGCCTGATTGTGAAGGGCTGTCAGTGTCATCAAATAGGATTCTGCAGTGGAAACAGAGTTAGGAAAATGCTGGTTCCTATGTCCAATGTATACACTTCTCGAGCGGCTGGAGGATTTCAGGACCTTTTGATCCAAACATGAATCTTTTTTAGATGACAAATTTGCCATTTTATCCCAAAAAATTGAGGATCCCAATAAGACCAAACGTATATGCAATTTTAGGTCCTGTCCCACAGGTTGCATACTTCTAATCAGGGATCATTGCAAAACATATAGTAATCCTCTAGCAAAAAATATACAGGTCAAAGTTATATGAATGTTATCACCTGAAGACACATATCTGTATTTACTTGGACCTTTGAGCTAATTTCTTCATCTTTTCTATAGACTTTTCCAATCTTGTTGCATGCCACAAAAATAGCGGAGGAAAGAGTAGTCATTACACAATACGGAAGTTAAGTGTTTTCTATTTAATAAAGCAATGGACAATGTGCAAAGTCCAACCATCATTAACATCTATCAAAATTATTTGCCACCTAGAGTAATTACTGCATTTTTTAAATGTATTTGGATAGAGTATGTCCTGGCTTCTTAGTGGACTCTCTACGTTAGAAATCCTGTCAGCAGCCAGTAATGTAGAGGACAGCAACTTAATGAACGTGTGCCTATGCAGACAAGCAATGACTATTTCAGCAGTCCCCAGAAGTACCGCTGCCAAATGCTTTAATTTTGACAGCTCACTAGGTTGTAAGTTACAATGCATGGCCTGCCTTCTGCGCCCACAGCTCACCCACCTCACTGACGTTTAGGTGCTGGCTGCGGACATCGGAGTACGATGTTAAAGCAGAGCTAAATGTAAAATATGAAACAATTGTGAACAGGCAGGCCTTTTATTGCAGAAGAGATATGCAATGTTTGTTCTGCAATAAAATACACTTACCTGCCTGTTTGCAATTCTCTGGGAAATGTACACAGAGCTGCACATGCACAGTTCTGTTTACAGTTCCAGCACAGTGTCAGTATGCTGGGATGAATGAGTCCTGTGCATGGACAGGAATGACATCATTCTGCACTGGCCAATTAAGACAGCCGAAGTCTGGCATCCGAAAGGAGCCAAAGAGAAGATGCCAATACCAGTGAGGGACCCTGTGGGTATAGGACCATTGGTGAGGTACAGGAATTGGGGTGGATCTGATATGTGAAGGTGCATAAATTGAGGCTGATCTGAGGTCTGAAAGGTCAGTAATTGGGGCTGATCTGAGGTCTGCAGGTTCAAGAATTGACGCTAATGTGAGGTCTGAAGATGTGGGAATTGGGACTGATCTCCAGAGTGAAGGTATATGAATTAGTGTTGATCTGAGGTCTAAAGGTGCAGGAATTGGGTCTGATCTGAGGTCTGAAGGTGCAGTAATTGAGGCTGATCTTATTTGTGTGATCACACACAAGTCCAGTTTACTTTTCAGTACACGTTAACAATTAAATTGAACATGTTTAAGATTGGAGATGCACTAGAGGTGGTCCCATTTTATGGCTGTTTATGGTATAGACCAGGGCTTTTTTTCAGGGGGAACTTGGTGGAACTCAGTTCCACCACCTCTGGCTCAGTCCCTCTGCTCCCTGCCCACCACTATCACTTGTAAACACAAAAGTCCGATTTCTGTGTTTACAAGTGACAGCTCTGAACTCTGTGTGTAATGCAATCCTGGTATTTAATGACCTTTAAGACCTTCCTACTGTTCGTGAAATTTGATTGACCACACCCACTATTTGATGTGATTTGGAGGATGTGTAGGGGAGCGGTTTTGGGGGGGTCGTGGTTGAGTTCCAGCACCTATTGTTTGAGAAAAAAAAACCCTGGTATAGACTCAACCAGTAGGGGAATGAAGGAATGAAAGCCATGGCTTGATGCAGCCCAGTGCTGTCACAGAAGGGTATGCAAGCAACAGTTGTGCTTAAGAGAGCTGGGGGAGGGGGTCTAGTGCACTGGAAGAGAATGTGTGTATATATATATATATATATATATATATATATATATATATATATATATACATATATTAGAAGGCCAGTATGGTGGCCTGAATTTATGGGTGGAACCCGGGAGGGGGGGGTATTTAAGCAGCTCACTCACCTGTGTTGCTTGTCAGTTCCAGTGCACGATACTACACGTCACTAGGCCGACTCTCCCCGGCTCATGCCGTGTTCGTGAGTCTGTGCGTTCGATGTGTGTGAGTGTGTTGCAGCTTCTCAGTTTGTGGTCTTCATCGGCGGTTATCGCTCGCTGTTGCAGGTAGGGTTCAAACCTTTTTTGTTTCATACGCAATGTTACAATTCGTTATGTTTCCTATCCCGCATCCCTGTCATACTTAGCTGCCTCCAAGTTGTTGTCAGTCGTGTCCCGATGTCGTCTGATATCACTCGACACAGGCTTCACTGGGTATAGGATTCACTGTATATGGGGTTGCCACCTCATCCATTTGAAGATTAGCATGTATTGTTTGCATGGTTTCTGTCGCTGATTGAGGTGGTAATTAGACCCCTGGTGTGCCTTCTCTGCACTTTGGGGGGCTGGGTGGTTGGTATGTGTTCGGTTTTGGAGGAGGGGGTGGCACCCTAACACTCTATGATGGCCACATTCTAATCCCGATCGCGTTGGCGACATAGTGTTTGGTATCCTCGGCACGAGACAAGTCGATTCCAGTTGTCACACATCACAAGCACCTCGGTCTCTCTCGTGAGGCTCCTGCCACAAGCAACCAGTCGTTACTCATTCATACGGTCACACTTAATCAAACAAATATGATACTCTAGCTTGTCCTTGTCTACCTTGTCCTTGTTTTCGCTTCCCTGTTGAGGCTACTTTCTTGCAATCATTGCAAGCACGTCTCCAGTGGCACAATCTGACCACTCATTGTCTCCAGTGGCACACAATTCGGCCACTCACGTTTTCTTGATGACGCCCTGTGGGAGGGCAAAACATTGGCACTATTTCCGGTATCACTGACGTCACTTCCGGTCCCGTGGAATGCACGCCAGGAGCGGCGTTTTTACACCCAAAGCTCCATTTTGAGGCTTGTTTTATCTTACTTGTTGTAAGTACCCACTCCCTTTTACAATAAAACCTTTTTAATGGTGCTTCACCATCAGTTCCCTTTTGTTTTTACTTCTGGGTACCTGTTGTTTCTGGCTGAGAAACTCTATAAAGGAATTCTGGACCTGAAGACTTATCACCATATCCGCCATCCCAGGATTTCTTTACCAAGCTTTAAATGACCCACCAGACTGAAAAGCTGGGGGTCGTTCTGATCTGGTGAGTGGGGATGCATGAGGGCGTGTTGCACACCTGAATTTTTCTGAAGCACCTTACATTTCCTTCACTTTGGATTGGAGCACCTTTAGTCACTTTATTTGAACTTTATTTTCACTTATTGTATTTGGACTTTAATTAAATGTGTGGGTCACTGGCGCAAAAAAAAACTCTATTTATGTGTTTTACTATAAACAGTGTGCCTGCTGTGGTCAAATATGTGTTTCACCCATATTTGGACTTTGTTTTCTTTTTGGTCAACATATTTTCACTTATTTTGTTTGTGAGCGCTATATTTATATTTATATGTTTATAAGTAGTTAGCACTTTGTGTATAGCACCTGCATTTTTAATTTTATTTCTTTGTTGTTTGATACACCATTAGTGTGAGCGTATATATTTAGTATATATTTTCAAACTCGTGTTTTCTTGTCTGTCATTTCTCCTTTAGGTCAGTTCGTGTTCTGGTTATTCCATCCTGCACTAGGTTGGACGTGCTTTCTACAAAAAAAAGAAGACAAAAAAAAATAACAAAAAAAGAAAAAACTAACGAAAAAAAATATGTTTTAAATAGTAATAAAAAAAAGTATATATATATATAGATATCTATATATATAGATATCTATATATATATATATATATATAATACGTTCTTCCAACAGGCACCACGAGCTTCTGCTACACGGCCTTCTTCTCGAGGTTCTTTGCCACAAGCTCTCAGTCGCTACACACACCACTCATTATCCATTTACAGGCACCATGAGCTTCCGCAAAACGGCCTCCCCCATGAGTTCCCTGCCTCAAGTTCTCAGTCGCCACTCGTACCATTAATTACTCATTCACAAGTACCACGAGCTTCTGCAACACGGCCTCTGACATGAGTTTCCTGCCACATGCTCTGTCGCCTTTCATACTACTCATTTACCCATTCACAGGCACCACAAGCTTCTGCAACACAGCCTCCCCCACAAGGTTCTTGCCACAAGCTCTCAGTCGCCTCTCATACCACTCATTACCTTTTCTCAGGCACCACAAGCTTCTGTAGCACCGCCTCCTCCATGAGGTTCTTGCAACAAGTTCTCAGTCGTCTCTCATACCACTCATTACCTTTTCACAGGCACCACAAGCTTCTGCAACACAGCCTCCCCCATGAGGTTCCTGCTACAAGCACTCAGTTGCAACTCATACCACTCATTTACTCGTTCATAGGCACCACAAGCTTCTGCAAATACGGCCTCCCCCTTGAGGCTCCTGCCACAAGCTCTCAGTTGCCACGCATACCATTCATTTACCCATTCACAGGCACCACGGGCTTTTGCAGCACAGCCTCCCAATAGAGGTTTCCAGCCACAACCTCTCAGTCACCACTCATACCCCTCATTTACCCATTCATAGGTACCACAAGCTTCTGCAGCAGTGCCTCCCAATAGAGGTTCCTGCCACAAGCTCTCAGTCACCACTCATACCACTCATTTACCCATTCATAGGCACCAAGAGCTTCTGCAAATATGGCCTCCCCCTTGAGGCTCCTGCCACAAGCTCTCAGACGCCACTTATACCACTCGTGTACCCCTTCACATTTACAACTCATGCAACTTCCTAGGTCGCTAACGCCAACATGAATCAGTACACCTCATTTCACTGTTCAGACGGTGTCAAGCGTGTGTTGCGGCAACCAGGTGAGGAGTACAAAGACAAGTGTGTCTTGCCTACAGTCAAGCATGGTGGTGGGAGTGTCATGGTCTGGGGCTGCATGAGTGCTGCTGGCACTGGGGAGCTACAGTTCATTGAGGGAACCATGAATGCCAACATGTACTGTGACATACTGAAGCAGAGCATTATCCTCTCCCTTCAGAGACTGGGCCGCAGGGCAGTATTCCAACATGATAACAACCCCAAACACACCTCCAAGACGACCACTGCCTTGCTAAAGAAGCTGAGGGTAAAGGTAATGGACTGGCCAAGCGTGTCTCCAGACCTAAACCATATTCGGTATCCGTGGGGCATCCTCAAACGAAAGGCGGAGGAGCACAAGGTCACTAACATCCACCAGCTCCATAATGTTGTCATGGAGGAGTGGAAGAGGACTCCAGTGGCAACCTGTGAAGCTCTGGTGAACTCCATGCCCAAGAGGGTTAAGGTAGTGCTGGAAAATAATGGTGGCCACACAAAATATTGACACTTTGGGCCCAATTTGGACATTTATACTTAGGGGTGTACTCACTTTTGTTGCCAGCGGTTTAGATACTAATGGCTGCGTGTTGAGTTATTTTGAGGGGACAGCAAATTTACACTGTTATAAAAGCTGTACACTCACTATTTTACATTGTAGCAAAGTGTCATTACTTTTTTCTTCAGTGTTGTCACATGAAAAGATAGAATAAAATATTTACAAAAATGTGAGGGGTGTACTCACTTTTGTGAGATACTGTGTGTATATATATATATATATATATATATATATATATATATATATATATATATATATACACTCACCGACCACTGTACTAGGTACACCTTGCCAGTACCAGGTTGGACCCCCTTTTGCCTTCAGAACTGCCTGAATTCTTCGTGGCATAGATTCAACAAGGTGTTGGAAACATTCCACAGATTGGATCGTTTGCCTCTATTGGATTGAGATCTGGTCACTATGGAGGCCATTGGAGTACAGTGAACTCATTGTCATGTTCGAGAAACCAGTTTAAGATGATATGACCTTTGTGACATGGCGCATTATCCTGCTGAAAGTAGCCATCAGAAGAGATGTACACTGTAGATCTACACTGTAGTCATAAAGGGATGGACATGGTCAGCAACAATACTAGGCCTTGGCATTTAAACGATGCTCAATTGGTAATAAGGAGCCCAAAGTGTGCCAAGAAAATATCCCCCACACCATGATACCACCAGCCTGGACCGTTGATACAGGGCAGGATGGATCCATGATTTCATGTTGTTTACGCCAAATTCTGACCCTTCAATCTGAATGTCGCAGCTGTAATCGAGACTCATCAGATCAGGCAATGTTTTTCCAATCTTCTATTGTCCAATTTTTGTGAGCCTGTGAGAATTGTAGTCTTAGTTTCCTGTTCTTAGCTGATAGGAGGGGCACTCATGTGGTCTTCTGCTGCTGTAGCCCATCTGCTTCAAGGGTCGATGTGTTGTGCATTGGTATGTATTCTGCATACCTTGGTTGCAATGAGTGGTTATTTGAGATACTGTTGCCTTTCTATCATCTCAAACCAGTCTGACCATTCTCCTCTGACATCAACAAAGCATTTTTATCCACACAACTGCCGCTCACTGGGTATTTTATCTTTTTCAGATCAGTCTGTTTTTAAAATGCTCAGATCAGCACGTCTGGCACCAACAACCATGCCACGTTCAAAGTCAGTTAAATCCCATATATATATATATATGCATCAATTTAAACACTTATAAACATAGAATAAAATGTTTCTCCTTAAAGCAGAGGTCCGCCCACTGCTGCAAAAATTAAAAGCCAGCAGCTGCACATACAGATTATCTCAGCTGTCGGGTGCATGCCGCCTCCATTGCGAGTAAGGGAACCCAGCAGTGAATCCTTACAGCTTCATGCCGGGAACCAGGGGCATTGCTAGGGGGTGGCTATTGGGGCTATAGCCCCGAATCTGGGGCCCATAGCCCCGAGTCTCTTTCCGCAGGGTCCCTGCCTAACCAGCGGGTTGCGGCTGCTGCAGCAGGCAGGCTGGCTGCATGAGAGAGGCGGAGGAGAGGAAAGAAGCGAGCTCTTCACAGCCGGGCCTCTTCAATTTTTGAGCGAGGTGCAGCGAGCAGCAGAGAGATGACATAATCTCTCACTGTCCGCCACAAATCAGCGATTCTCCGCCCTCACAGCACGGTCATCGTGGAGCTCCACTTTGCAACCAGACCCCCTTGCTTCAATGTCGGAGGTGCGGCGGGGAGCAGCGAGATGACATCATCTCTCACTGCCAGCCCCACATCACCGCTCTCCTGCTCTCACTAAAGTAAGTGACCATCTGCGAATGGAGGCAGGAGACGTGGCAAGTGACAATCCACATCTAGTGGCAAGTGATGGCGGCAAGTAATACGCTGCATCTGGTGGCAGGAGATGTGGCAAGTGACACGCCCAGGGCTCCCACTGATTCTGCAGTATGGTGAGTTGAACCACTTCATTATATATTAGAATGTAACAATAGAAATAATGCACTTCAATCACCCTGACACCATATCAACCATTATGCCATGATGATTAAAGCGCCAACACCAGCCATCGCCCATGAAAAATTGCTTACCACTGGTGCCCCCCCCCCCCCGCGGGCATGCAAAAGGTTGGTGACCGCTGCTATGGGCTCTATCTCCAGATCTTTTGCAGACCTAGCAACTCCCCTGCCAAGAACCCTACTGCGCTTGCGCTCCGCTCCCCTCCTCTCTACTCCTGGCCCGGCGGCTGGGGAAGGTGACGTCAATACCCGCGGCTGAGGCTCCCGGAAGTGGGAACAGGATACCTGTGAAAGACAGGTATCCTGCCCCCACCACCCCCCCCCCAAGTGTGGCACCTGAGGGGGGAAGGAGTACAATGAGCAGAAGTTCCACTTTTGGGTGGAACTCCGCTTTAAGCATGAAAATCAGGAAGCTACTGTTTCTTATGTTAGAACAGACAACAAACTATCTAGAGATGGACTGCACACACAGGTGCGAGTGATTTTGTCTAAAAGGAATTGGCTCAGATTAAAATATTGGCCTTTAAAAGGGACTGCTCCTTGTGTTAGCTGAGAATGTCCTTGGTATTTGAACCCAATAACAGATCCCATCAGATTATCTCTGGGTGCAGAGCTCAAGAACTGATGAGACGGCTCAAGGACTTGAGCATAGAAGTACCTTGGCTCCATTCCATTAAAGAACACAGCCAAGGTAATTCCTAGAACGTATTCTACTAGATACACAGTGTCTATACCAGCATAACTGTACACTATGACACTCTTAGGACTCCTTTACACTTGCTTCAAAATGTGGCATTTGACAGGCTTTTTTAAAGCACTCTGAAAACCAATTAAAGCACCTGTCACTAAATAAAATGGTTAGTGACTGTGTCTTTACTTCTTCCACTGCTCCCCTCTCCTATGTGACTGTGTCTCTACACCTCTCACTGCTCCCCTCTCCTATGTGACTGTGTCTCTACACCTCTCACTGCTCCCCTCTCCTATGTGACTGTGTCTCTACTTCTCTCACTGCTCCCATCTCCTATGTGACTGTGTCTCTAAACCTCTCACTGCTCCCCTCTTCTTTGTGACTGTGTCTCTACTTCTCTCACTGCTCCCCTCTCCTATGTGACTGTGTATCTACTTCTCTCACTGCTCCCATCTCCTATGTGACTGTGTCTCTACTTCTCTCACTGCTCCCCTCTTCTATGTGACTGTGTCTCTACACCTCTCACTGCTCCCCTCTTCTATGTGACTGTGTCTCTACTTCTCTCACTGCTCCCATCTCCTATGTGACTGTGTCTCTACTTCTCTCACTGCTCCCCTCTTCTATGTGACTGTGTCTCTACTTCTCTCACTGCTCCCATCTCCTATGTGACTGTGTCTCTACTTCTCTCACTGCTCCCCTCTTCTATGTGACTGTGTCTCTACTTCTCTCACTGCTCCCCTCTTCTATGTGACTGTGTCTCTACACCTCTCACTGCTCCCCTCTTCTATGTGACTGTGTCTCTACACCTCTCACTGCTCCCCTCTTCTATGTGACTGTGTCTCTACTTCTCTCACTGCTCCCCTCTTCTATGTGACTGTGTCTCTACTTCTCTCACTGCTCCCCTCTTCTATGTGACTGTGTCTCTACACCTCTCACTGCTCCCCTCTTCTATGTGACTGTGTCTCTACTTCTCTCACCGCTCCCCTCTTCTATGTGACTGTGTCTTTACACCTCTCACTGCTCCCCTCTTCTATGTGACTGTGTCTTTACACCTCTCACTGCTCTCCTATGTGACTTTGTCTCTACACCTCTCATTGCTCCCATCTCTTATGTGACTGTGTCTCTACTTCTCTCATCGCTCCCCTCTCCTATGTGACTGTATCTCTACAACTCTCACTGCTCTCCTCTCCTGTGTGACTGTGTCTTTACACCTCTCACTGCTCCCTTCTTCTATGTGGCTGAGTCTCTACTTCTTCCACTGTTCCCCTCTACTATGTGACCTGCTGTCTACTTCTCTCGTTGCTGCCCTCTTCTGTGCAACTGTGTCTGTACACCTCTCCCTTCTCTCCTCTGCTATGTAACTGTGTCTCTACTCCTCCCCTCTCCTATGTGACCTGCTGTCTACTTCTTTCATTGCTCCTCTCTTCTATGTGGCCGTGTCTCTATTCCCCGAATCTCAAGGCTTCTCTCTTCTATGTGATAATGTCTCTACTCCTCTCATTGCTTCTCTCTTCTAAGTGACTGTGTTTCTACTCCTCTCATTGCTCCTCTCTTTTATGTCATTGTGTCTCTACTCCTCTCATTGCTCCTCCCTTCTATGTGACCGTGTCTCTATTCCTCTGAAGGCTTTCCTCTTCTATGTGACTGTGTCTCTACTCTTCTCATTGCTCCTCTCTTCTATGTGACTGTGTCTCTACTCTTCTCATTGCTCCTCTCTTCTATGTGACTGTGTCTCTACTCTTCTCATTGCTCCTCTCTTCTATGTGACTGTGTCTCTACTCTTCTCATTGCTCCCCTTTTCCTTGACCTATATACTGTAGGACATGGTGTAAAAGCTAGTGACATCTTTATTCTATAAATTGCTCCTTAATTGTGATTGTCAGTACCAGGGAGTACCAACATTGTTTACATATAATACATCCTTCTTTGTAAACTTAGTAAGCATTAGTCACTTTGCCTTTATGATGTGTCAGATCGGGGTGGGGACTTTGATGAGGCTTTCTGATCTTCAAGATGTTATTGGCTCTCTGGGAAGATGATGCTGGGTAATACCAGGTGACGTTATGTGGGGTGACTCTTATCAGCTCCAGGAATTCTGTTATTGCTGATGGGATTGATATGTAAATTTTTCTCTCTGTAGATAAAGCTTCCTCACACACAAACACTCACAGCTTACCTATTGCATCGTCTTATTACACTCAACTGTCAGTGAACACAGAAACTTGACATTAAAATTTCCGTGAGATCCAGTCTCTGATCTTAGAGGAATGCGTAAATCAATGGATTAAGCGTTATTTATTATATTATTATTTATATTACTTATTTTAGCACAATTCCAGGAAAAGTGAAACTCCTCCTTTGTAGTGAGGTGGTAGAACTGTTTTCCTTTAGCTGCAAAGGCAGCTGAAAGCAGGGAATAAAATCCATCAGTTCCCTTAGTAAAGGCACCTAACACAGTACACAAAAACAATGGCTAGGCACACAGTTAACCCTTTAATCCCCCTGGATGTTTAACCCCTTCCCAGCCAGTGTCATTAGTACAGTAACAGTGCATATTTTTAACACTGGTCACTGTATTAATGTTGCTGGTTCCCACAAAGTGTCAGTTAGTATCCTATTGTTAGTGGCTGCCGCAATATCACAGTCCCACTATAAGTCACTGATCACCGCCATTACAAGTATAAAAAAAATTCCAGTATATACAGTATACCATTGTTTGTAGACCTTTGCACAAACCAATCAATACACACTTATTGGGATTTTTTTCTATATTTTTATTGGATATGTTTTATAGCAGAAAGTAAAAAAAATTGTTTGTTTTTCAAAATTGTCGCTCTTTTTTTGTTTATAACGCAAAAAAAGACAAAAGAAATGCAGTGTGGTGATTAGGGATGAGCTTCGTGTTCGAGTCGAACCCATGTTCGACTCGAACATCGGCTGTTCGATCGTTCGCCGAATTGCGAACGTTATGGGCCGTTCGCGCTAAATTCGTGTGGCGCGTCACGGCCCATAATTCACTGCGGCATCGCAGTGCATTGCTGGCTGATGATTGGCCAAGCATGCACTATGACCCGCATGCTTGGCCAATCACAGCGCCGTCAGTAGAGAGAGCTGTAATTGGCCAAAGCCAGGGTGGCTTTGGCCAATTATGGCTCAGGGGATTTAGTACACACCCCACACTATATAAGGCCGCCTGCACGGCGGCCCTGTGTAGTGTGTGTTCCGGTGTGCTGAGAGATAGAGAGAGAGAGAGACAGTGTCATTTGATTTGAGTTAAATAGATTAGGCAGAACAGTCAGTCAGTTAGCTGCACTTACAGTGTATTGTGTATATATATGCATCCCAGGTGTTGCATATATATATATACACTGTATTCAGTTTAGCTAGATCCGTTCCTGTTATCTTCTATCTAGACTATTTACATTTAATGCAGTGCGTCCTGCTCACAGTGTTCAGCTAGATCCGTTCCTGCTATTTACATTTAGTGCAGTGCGTCCTGCTCACAGTGTTCAGCTAGATCCGTTCCTGTTATCTTCTAGACTATTTACATTTAGTGCAGTGCGTCCTGCTCACAGTGTTCAGCTAGATCCGTTCCTGCTATTTACATTTAGTGCAGTGCGTCCTGCTCACAGTGTTCAGCTAGATCCGTTCCTGTTATTTACATTTAGTGCAGTGCGTCCTGCTCACAGTGTTCAGCTAGATCCGTTCCTGCTATTTACATTTAGTGCAGTGCGTCCTGCTCACAGTGTTCAGCTAGATCCGTTCCTGCTATTTACATTTAGTGCAGTGCGTCCTGCTCACAGTGTTCAGCTAGATCCGTTCCTGCTATTTACATTTAGTGCAGTGCGTCCTGCTCACAGTGTTCAGCTAGATCCGTTCCTGTTATCTTCTAGACTATTTACATTTAGTGCAGTGCGTCCTGCTCACAGTGTTCAGCTAGATCCGTTCCTGCTATTTACATTTAGTGCAGTGCGTCCTGCTCACAGTGTTCAGCTAGAGCCGTTCCTGCTATTTACATTTAGTGCAGTGCGTCCTGCTCACAGTGTTCAGCTAGATCCGTTCCTGTTATCTTCTAGACTATTTACATTTAGTGCAGTGCGTCCTGCTCACAGTGTTCAGCTAGATCCGTTCCTGCTATTTACATTTAGTGCAGTGCGTCCTGCTCACAGTGTTCAGCTAGATCCGTTCCTGTTATCTTCTAGACTATTTACATTTAGTGCAGTGCGTCCTGCTCACAGTGTTCAGCTAGATCCGTTCCTGTTATCTTCTAGACTATTTACATTTAGTGCAGTGCGTCCTGCTCACAGTGTTCAGCTAGATCCGTTCCTGTTATCTTCTAGACTATTTACATTTAGTGCAGTGCGTCCTGCTCACAGTGTTCAGCTAGATCCGTTCCTGTTAAATTCCTACTGACAGGCAGGCTTGTCTGGTTACAGTATATAAAGCTACCTGAAGAAAATTACAGGTGTTCTATTTGATCCTATTAGTACCACGGTCAGGCAGCTGGACTATTTACATTTAGTACAGTGCGTCCTGCTCACAGTGTACAGCTAGATCCGTTCCTGTTATCTTCCTACTGACAGGCAGGCTTGTCTGGTTACAGTATATAAAGCTACCTGAAGAAAATTACAGGTGTTCTATTTGATCCTATTAGTACCACGGTCAGGCAGCTAGACTATTTACATTTAGTACAGTGCGTCCTGCTCACAGTGTTCAGCTAGATCCGTTCCTGTTATCTTCCTACTGACAGGCAGGCTTGTCTGGTTACAGTATATAAAGCTACCTGAAGAAAATTACAGGTGTTCTATTTGATCCTATTAGTACCACGGTCAGGCAGCTAGACTATTTACATTTAGTACAGTGCGTCCTGCTCACAGTGTACAGCTAGATCCGTTCCTGTTATCTTCCTACTGACAGGCAGGCTTGTCTGGTTACAGTATATAAAGCTACCTGAAGAAAATTACAGGTGTTCTATTTGATCCTATTAGTACCACGGTCTGGCAGCTAGACTATTTACATTTAGTACAGTGCGTCCTGCTCACAGTGTTCAGCTAGATCCGTTCCTGTTATCTTCCTACTGACAGGCAGGCTTGTCTGGTTACAGTATATAAAGCTACCTGAAGAAAATTACAGGTGTTCTATCCCAGCTTAGTGCAGCTACAGGCCATTAGTATGTCTGGAAGGCCAAGAAGGAGAGGCAGACAGTCACAAGCCAATAAGAGAGGGCAATATAAGAAAGGGAAGAAAGGGGTCAAGAGGAGATCCCCCCAAAAAAAAAAAAAAAAGATGGTCCGCTCAAGAACAAACAGTTGAACCTACAAAAACTTTATTGTGTCACAATATGTAGAAACATAATCCAACAACCATGTGTATTTAAAAATAGGGCAGATAAAAGTCCTATTGTGTGCTGGTGGCCACCACAGACATTACACATATATCTCATGCATTCATGCACTCACACTCATCAATTAAAGTCACTAGAGACCCGGGTCTATACTATTTCACTGGAATTCCAGAGCTGGATTGGCTACATAAGTGGGTAGACTAGGTCCTTGTAGGTAAAGTGCAAGTGCTAATACACAACAAAAGTCCCCTCGGATGTGAACCAATGGCTGGTTAGACATATGTATGTGTCAATCAACCAGAGCCAAGGAAGGAAACGGTGTCCTGATTGTGTGGTGAACAATTGCAACTCAAGCAACCTCACATAGAGGGCTTTTAAGGATGGACGGAAAATGGCCATAAACAAAATGCCTCATGAATGTGAGGGTACATTTTAGCTCACCGTCTGACGTCTTCAATGAAGAAGGAGTAGAGCCCAAAGGAGTTGCTGATGGCCGCGTTCGTGTGGGTTTGAAAACACGTTCATGCGGTATTAGCTTGTTGTGGGCATGAGCGGGTTACTTCCGGGTATCCTCCGGCAGAAGGTAAGGTGAGTCACAAGGGTCAAGATTGTTAGTGTCTCATATCCAATGGTATAAGCAATCCGGAGAGACGCTCGGCGTCCGTGTTCACCGCAGAGGTTTCACCTGATATCCCAAATCTTGATTGATCCGATCAGGATCGTTAGAGATGTTCACATCCAATTTGGAAGGATATTGTAGTTAGAGTGTGAGAGTCTGTGTGCCACCTGCACATGGGTCAAATGCTGAGCGCTTTCGCTTGTTGCCAAGCTTCCTCAGAGCTAATGTGGTATCAGTAGCTGGATGTTTAAATAGCCAGAGGGCTAGTGTTCAATTTCCTGTCTTCTTAATTAGCACCTGAATACCATAGCTTGACCATAATTGCAATCACCAAGAATGTGCCAATCACACCCATACATACATCTATTTAGACAAAACCATTGAGGGTAATGGATACATAGAGATTCAATCTGATTGACTTGTGTATGTGGTCAGATTTGAATATTGCATCTCTTACCATCATGAAATAACGGAAAAAGGCTTGTCAAGCAACTGCTATCAATACATAAAAGCCAATTGAGGAATGCTGCATTTCCAAAAACAAACCGTGCATATATAACCATATACTAAATAATAATAATAATAATAAGATAGTCAAAATAGTGATATATGGGAGCAAGAGGGAACAGTCTATTGTTCCGAATTAAATTGCAACACATATCATCATCCTGACAATAAACAGAGATGTCCCAATAGTTGATCAAAAATTGCATGGCATACACACACGGAATAAAAATAATGAGTATGAATATATGCAACCAACCATCGCTTTGGCCAGATTAAATGGCAGCTCACGTCCCATGTATTGTCATCCACACACGGGATAAAAACATTGTTACCAGTGAGATTGCCTGTGAAGTCGCATAGGACAAATTAGTACATAGTGATTCCGGATAGTCCAGATATGTAGTTACATATAGGCATTGCACTGGTATTACCCGCACATGGAACAACAGAATAATCTGTTGTACAGATTATAATTTAAAATATGAAAATTTCATAATCTGGGGGCAGTGCGGCTTCAATTCAATCAGTTGGTTGGTAGCCAAATGATCGAGGCAAGCTGGGATGGAATGAGGTCATGGGCCACCGTCTCGCATAGGTTACGTCTCACATGTCACTCGCTGATATTCGTGTAGAGAGCAGAGACATGGTCGTGAGCAACACTACACACAGTCAATTTTCTTTAAAAGCTGCCCGTTATGGGCAGGAGAAGATGTGGATCCTCAGTTAGAACCAATCAATTTTCGGATGGGAACATTTAGATTGTGAATATTTAAGTCATTGTTCCAAAAATGGGGATAAATTAAATTCATTGTTCAATCCAAAAGGCTGCATGCTGTTTAAATAGAAGATCCACATCTTCTCCTTCTGACATAAGATCTTATCAAAATCTCCACGTCTATGGGGCAAATTAAGCTTGTATATACCCTTAACCCTAAGGCCATCCGGTTTACCTTCATGTTTATCAAGAAAGTGCAATGATAGTGGCCGGTCATCATCCTTGTTGATAATACTTTGGATGTGTTCGCCAGTTCTGACTTTTAGCTCTCTTTTGGTCTTGCCAACATAGATAAGGCCACACGGGCAGGTCAACATATAGACTACCCGTGTGGTTGTACAGTTGATAAAATTATTGATTCTAAATTGTCTTTTATTGTCAGAACTGGCCAACACATCCGTCCTATCCACGTGTCTACATATATGGCATCTACCGCAACTGTACATACCCCTAAGGGGTGGAAGATCAGTAAGCCAGCTGCGTTTTTTAGGGCGGGTGTACTCTGAGTGTACCAGGCGATCCCTTAAATTTGTAGCTCTACGGGCAGTGAGCAGAGGTTTTTTGCTGACAAGCTTTCCCAAAATGGGGGCCTCAGATAAAATGTGCCAATGTCGGCCCAGAATTTCTTTGATTTGGTCCCACTGGGTACCAAATTTGGTAATGATTCTAAGGGGAGGGTGGCTTGAGGTTTTTGCTTTTTCTTTAGTAGAGTTCACCAACAAAGACGATCTATTTGTCTGTAGTGCTCTTTTTCTAGCACGTCTGATGTCCGTATGCGAGTAACCCCTATCACGAAACCTCCCATGTAGGTCATACATTTCCCTGTGGAAATCCCCCTCCTCTGAACAGTTCCTTCTTGCGCGGAGGAACTGTCCCACGGGGATACCCCGTTTCAGAGATGCGGGATGGTGGCTAGACGCCAGCAGCAAAGTGTTTGCCGCTGTGTCTTTTCGAAAGGTTTTTGTATGTAACTTATCATCCCTGACAAACACCGTAAGGTCCAGAAATGGCAATTCATTGGTGTCATACGTATATGTTAACCTAATATTACGGTCGTTGTCATTAAGTTCATTAATGAATTGTGTCAATTCAGATGGCAGGCCGTCCCAAATCATGATCACGTCATCGATGTACCTCAGCCACAAACGACAGTGGCTGAGGTACATCAACGAGGGGTACACACACTCAGACTCCCAAAAGCCAAGGTGCAGGCATGCATATGATGGGGCCCATGGGGCACCCATCGATGTGCCCCTAATTTGTTTGTAATATATCCCAAGAAATTGGAAATAATTGTTTTCTAACATAAATTGCAATAGTTCAATGATAAATTCATTTTGGCCTGCTAATGACGGAAATTTATTTTCCAAAAAGAATTGTGTCGCTGCTAGTCCCCATCTGTGCGGAATTGACGTGTATAACGACTCCACGTCAATTCCGACCAGTAACATACCTTTGGGTATCGATATGTCTTCCAGGTGCCCCAAAACATCCCGTGTGTCCTGAACATATGATGGTAGTTCATGTACAAGTTCTTTAATCAGTGCGTCCACGTACTTACCGACCCTCTCGAGGGGACCCTTTACAGCTGATACAATTGGTCTCCCCGGGGGGTCGGTAATGGACTTATGTAGTTTAGGAATTGTGTATAGGGTAGGGATGTTGAATTCACTGACTCTGAGGTATTCGAGTTCCCTTTTGGTAATTAGACCTGCTTCAAGGGCTAGTTCAAGTTTAAAGTTTAAGTCTGATATCATTTGGGGAAAGGGGTTCTGGTATAGACGTAGATATGTAGATCCATCACGGAGAAGGCGCATGGTTTGCTCCTCATATAGAGTATGTGACATAAGGACCGTGTTGCCTCCCTTATCGCTTGCTTTAATAACAATATCCTTTGCATTTTCTAATTCCCGTAGGGCCCTTCTCTCTTCCCGGCTAAGATTGTCATATCCTTTATATTCCCAATTGACCCCCATAAGGTCCCTTTTTACTTGTTCCAAAAAGAGCTGGATATGTCTATGTTTGGACAGGGGGGGCATTTTTTGGGATTTAATCGTCAGTTGGGATGGGCGGGGGCAGCTAGGCGACACTTGGGTGGCTTCCCCTTCTGAGTTCCACTGTTGATTTTCATCAAGGAGGGCTATTAGGGCTTCGAGAGAGTCGCGCTCTTGTTTGTCTAGTTGGTCCGCGTCTATATCTTGGGTGTCCCTCTTTGCATGCCAGTACCTAAAAATTAATTTCCTCAAGAACAAATTGATATCTTTGAAGACCTCAAATTCGCTCATCGTTGTAGTGGGGGAGAATGTTAGGCCTTTTTGCAGCAGTGAAATGTGGTGGTGATTTAGGGGGAAATCTGATAGGTTAACAACCTTCAGATCAGATTGTATTTGTTCTGAGTGGTCACTAGATTGATTTACTTCGCTATTTAAAGCTTGCGTGGCCCTGACCTGAGTTCCCTTTGATTTTCCCTTCCTTCCTTTCCCTTTCCCCGGTTTCCTCTGTTGGTTTGAGCCTGGGTCTTGGTCATGGATGTGGTTGGTTGGGTGCCTGTCCTGGGGATGGTGTCCCCTTCCTGATCTAAAAAAGCCACGGTTTTCTCTGGTTGTTCAGGGTCACTGTCAGTAGATGTATATCTAGGTCTAGATGTACCTGATCGATTTCTCCTGCCCTTGCGTGATCTACTCCTCCCTCGAGGTACTGTGGGGTCAAAGATATCTCCTTTCTCCCAATCTAAAAGATTTTGCTTAAATTTCTCTTGTTTAGTGATTTTAAGGGTTTTTTGTGTCTTTTCAACCTCCTTCTTGAGCGAGTCATTGTATTTGTTGAAATCCTGATCATTTTTATATGGCTCTAGCAGCTGTGCACTGATATCGATCTCTTTTTTGAGGTCATCCAATTGTATTTGTTCTTCATTGATAATCATGTGCAGAACTGCTAGTCCACGATCGAGACAACTTTGTTTCCATATTTCCAGGAACCTCGGTGTATGTAGATGAGCAGCAGGTACTACTCTTTCCCTCAGCCCTCTAGGAATAACTTTATGTTCAATGTGGGACTTCAATGAGGAAATGTCCCATTTCCTATTAAGGAATTTTATAGTTAATTTTTTATGATTCTTAAACAATTTTTTAAGAGTCTCATCATGGTTGGATGCAGCTGGAGTTTCACTAGAAAACGCAGACTGTATCTCTAAGTCAATCTCATCCGCCAGTACATACGCCATTGTTCCCGGGAAGGGGAGGAGGGGGGAAACCAGGGAAAAAAAAAAAAAAAAAAAAAAAAAAAAAAGGGGGGAAGGAGGAACGGGGGGGGGGGGGGAAACAGGGAGGGGGGCCGGGGGGGGGGGGGGAAGGAAAGGAGGGAACAGGGATTCAATCACAAGATTTAAAGCAGTTGCTCAACAAGCCAATATAGATATGTTAAAAACATGGTTATAGAGTCTAATCTTAAACATATGCACTAGGGTGTGCAATTAAAAACCATGGGGTGGATGCCGTTACTGCCTGACACGGAGACTAAGGGTCCAGAAAGGAAGTCAAATCCTACAATGATGCATATGAAAAGAAAAGGGGGGAAGGACACCTTAAAGTCGTCCAATAGTAGGTTCTGGGGTGACAAACGGGGGAAGGGGAATTCCCTCCCACTGTGGTAATTAATCAAATTAATATGTCTCTCATGTCACCCGTATCATTATTAATCATATAACTCAGTGGTATGTAGCTGACTAGCTGTCAAACGGTTGTTCAATGGACCATAAAGCATATATAAGAAAGGGAAGGAAGGGGTCAAGAGGAGATCCCCCCAAAAAAAAAAGATGGTCCGCTCAAGAACAAACAGTTGAACCTACAAAAACTTTATTGTGTCACAATATGTAGAAACATAATCCAACAACCATGTGTATTTAAAAATAGGGCAGATAAAAGTCCTATTGTGTGCTGGTGGCCACCACAGACATTACACATATATCTCATGCATTCATGCACTCACACTCATCAATTAAAGTCACTAGAGACCCGGGTCTATACTATTTCACTGGAATTCCAGAGCTGGATTGGCTACATAAGTGGGTAGACTAGGTCCTTGTAGGTAAAGTGCAAGTGCTAATACACAACAAAAGTCCCCTCGGATGTGAACCAATGGCTGGTTAGACATATGTATGTGTCAATCAACCAGAGCCAAGGAAGGAAACGGTGTCCTGATTGTGTGGTGAACAATTGCAACTCAAGCAACCTCACATAGAGGGCTTTTAAGGATGGACGGAAAATGGCCATAAACAAAATGCCTCATGAATGTGAGGGTACATTTTAGCTCACCGTCTGACGTCTTCAATGAAGAAGGAGTAGAGCCCAAAGGAGTTGCTGATGGCCGCGTTCGTGTGGGTTTGAAAACACGTTCATGCGGTATTAGCTTGTTGTGGGCATGAGCGGGTTACTTCCGGGTATCCTCCGGCAGAAGGTAAGGTGAGTCACAAGGGTCAAGATTGTTAGTGTCTCATATCCAATGGTATAAGCAATCCGGAGAGACGCTCGGCGTCCGTGTTCACCGCAGAGGTTTCACCTGATATCCCAAATCTTGATTGATCCGATCAGGATCGTTAGAGATGTTCACATCCAATTTGGAAGGATATTGTAGTTAGAGTGTGAGAGTCTGTGTGCCACCTGCACATGGGTCAAATGCTGAGCGCTTTCGCTTGTTGCCAAGCTTCCTCAGAGCTAATGTGGTATCAGTAGCTGGATGTTTAAATAGCCAGAGGGCTAGTGTTCAATTTCCTGTCTTCTTAATTAGCACCTGAATACCATAGCTTGACCATAATTGCAATCACCAAGAATGTGCCAATCACACCCATACATACATCTATTTAGACAAAACCATTGAGGGTAATGGATACATAGAGATTCAATCTGATTGACTTGTGTATGTGGTCAGATTTGAATATTGCATCTCTTACCATCATGAAATAACGGAAAAAGGCTTGTCAAGCAACTGCTATCAATACATAAAAGCCAATTGAGGAATGCTGCATTTCCAAAAACAAACCGTGCATATATAACCATATACTAAATAATAATAATAATAATAAGATAGTCAAAATAGTGATATATGGGAGCAAGAGGGAACAGTCTATTGTTCCGAATTAAATTGCAACACATATCATCATCCTGACAATAAACAGAGATGTCCCAATAGTTGATCAAAAATTGCATGGCATACACACACGGAATAAAAATAATGAGTATGAATATATGCAACCAACCATCGCTTTGGCCAGATTAAATGGCAGCTCACGTCCCATGTATTGTCATCCACACACGGGATAAAAACATTGTTACCAGTGAGATTGCCTGTGAAGTCGCATAGGACAAATTAGTACATAGTGATTCCGGATAGTCCAGATATGTAGTTACATATAGGCATTGCACTGGTATTACCCGCACATGGAACAACAGAATAATCTGTTGTACAGATTATAATTTAAAATATGAAAATTTCATAATCTGGGGGCAGTGCGGCTTCAATTCAATCAGTTGGTTGGTAGCCAAATGATCGAGGCAAGCTGGGATGGAATGAGGTCATGGGCCACCGTCTCGCATAGGTTACGTCTCACATGTCACTCGCTGATATTCGTGTAGAGAGCAGAGACATGGTCGTGAGCAACACTACACACAGTCAATTTTCTTTAAAAGCTGCCCGTTATGGGCAGGAGAAGATGTGGATCCTCAGTTAGAACCAATCAATTTTCGGATGGGAACATTTAGATTGTGAATATTTAAGTCATTGTTCCAAAAATGGGGATAAATTAAATTCATTGTTCAATCCAAAAGGCTGCATGCTGTTTAAATAGAAGATCCACATCTTCTCCTTCTGACATAAGATCTTATCAAAATCTCCACGTCTATGGGGCAAATTAAGCTTGTATATACCCTTAACCCTAAGGCCATCCGGTTTACCTTCATGTTTATCAAGAAAGTGCAATGATAGTGGCCGGTCATCATCCTTGTTGATAATACTTTGGATGTGTTCGCCAGTTCTGACTTTTAGCTCTCTTTTGGTCTTGCCAACATAGATAAGGCCACACGGGCAGGTCAACATATAGACTACCCGTGTGGTTGTACAGTTGATAAAATTATTGATTCTAAATTGTCTTTTATTGTCAGAACTGGCGAACACATCCGTCCTATCCACGTGTCTACATATATGGCATCTACCGCAACTGTACATACCCCCAAGGGGTGGAAGATCAGTAAGCCAGCTGCGTTTTTTAGGGCGGGTGTACTCTGAGTGTACCAGGCGATCCCTTAAATTTGTAGCTCTACGGGCAGTGAGCAGAGGTTTTTTGCTGACAAGCTTTCCCAAAATGGGGGCCTCAGATAAAATGTGCCAATGTCGGCCCAGAATTTCTTTGATTTGGTCCCACTGGGTACCAAATTTGGTAATGATTCTAAGGGGAGGGTGGCTTGAGGTTTTTGCTTTTTCTTTAGTAGAGTTCACCAACAAAGACGATCTATTTGTCTGTAGTGCTCTTTTTCTAGCACGTCTGATGTCCGTATGCGAGTAACCCCTATCACGAAACCTCCCATGTAGGTCATACATTTCCCTGTGGAAATCCCCCTCCTCTGAACAGTTCCTTCTTGCGCGGAGGAACTGTCCCACGGGGATACCCCGTTTCAGAGATGCGGGATGGTGGCTAGACGCCAGCAGCAAAGTGTTTGCCGCTGTGTCTTTTCGAAAGGTTTTTGTATGTAACTTATCATCCCTGACAAACACCGTAAGGTCCAGAAATGGCAATTCATTGGTGTCATACGTATATGTTAACCTAATATTACGGTCGTTGTCATTAAGTTCATTAATGAATTGTGTCAATTCAGATGGCAGGCCGTCCCAAATCATGATCACGTCATCGATGTACCTCAGCCACAAACGACAGTGGCTGAGGTACATCAACGAGGGGTACACACACTCAGACTCCCAAAAGCCAAGGTGCAGGCATGCATATGATGGGGCCCATGGGGCACCCATCGATGTGCCCCTAATTTGTTTGTAATATATCCCAAGAAATTGGAAATAATTGTTTTCTAACATAAATTGCAATAGTTCAATGATAAATTCATTTTGGCCTGCTAATGACGGAAATTTATTTTCCAAAAAGAATTGTGTCGCTGCTAGTCCCCATCTGTGCGGAATTGACGTGTATAACGACTCCACGTCAATTCCGACCAGTAACATACCTTTGGGTATCGATATGTCTTCCAGGTGCCCCAAAACATCCCGTGTGTCCTGAACATATGATGGTAGTTCATGTACAAGTTCTTTAATCAGTGCGTCCACGTACTTACCGACCCTCTCGAGGGGACCCTTTACAGCTGATACAATTGGTCTCCCCGGGGGGTCGGTAATGGACTTATGTAGTTTAGGAATTGTGTATAGGGTAGGGATGTTGAATTCACTGACTCTGAGGTATTCGAGTTCCCTTTTGGTAATTAGACCTGCTTCAAGGGCTAGTTCAAGTTTAAAGTTTAAGTCTGATATCATTTGGGGAAAGGGGTTCTGGTATAGACGTAGATATGTAGATCCATCACGGAGAAGGCGCATGGTTTGCTCCTCATATAGAGTATGTGACATAAGGACCGTGTTGCCTCCCTTATCGCTTGCTTTAATAACAATATCCTTTGCATTTTCTAATTCCCGTAAGGCCCTTCTCTCTTCCCGGCTAAGATTGTCATATCCTTTATATTCCCAATTGACCCCCATAAGGTCCCTTTTTACTTGTTCCAAAAAGAGCTGGATATGTCTATGTTTGGACAGGGGGGGCATTTTTTGGGATTTAATCGTCAGTTGGGATGGGCGGGGGCAGCTAGGCGACACTTGGGTGGCTTCCCCTTCTGAGTTCCACTGTTGATTTTCATCAAGGAGGGCTATTAGGGCTTCGAGAGAGTCGCGCTCTTGTTTGTCTAGTTGGTCCGCGTCTATATCTTGGGTGTCCCTCTTTGCATGCCAGTACCTAAAAATTAATTTCCTCAAGAACAAATTGATATCTTTGAAGACCTCAAATTCGCTCATCGTTGTAGTGGGGGAGAATGTTAGGCCTTTTTGCAGCAGTGAAATGTGGTGGTGATTTAGGGGGAAATCTGATAGGTTAACAACCTTCAGATCAGATTGTATTTGTTCTGAGTGGTCACTAGATTGATTTACTTCGCTATTTAAAGCTTGCGTGGCCCTGACCTGAGTTCCCTTTGATTTTCCCTTCCTTCCTTTCCCTTTCCCCGGTTTCCTCTGTTGGTTTGAGCCTGGGTCTTGGTCATGGATGTGGTTGGTTGGGTGCCTGTCCTGGGGATGGTGTCCCCTTCCTGATCTAAAAAAGCCACGGTTTTCTCTGGTTGTTCAGGGTCACTGTCAGTAGATGTATATCTAGGTCTAGATGTACCTGATCGATTTCTCCTGCCCTTGCGTGATCTACTCCTCCCTCGAGGTACTGTGGGGTCAAAGATATCTCCTTTCTCCCAATCTAAAAGATTTTGCTTAAATTTCTCTTGTTTAGTGATTTTAAGGGTTTTTTGTGTCTTTTCAACCTCCTTCTTGAGCGAGTCATTGTATTTGTTGAAATCCTGATCATTTTTATATGGCTCTAGCAGCTGTGCACTGATATCGATCTCTTTTTGGAGGTCATCCAATTGTATTTGTTCTTCATTGATAATCATGTGCAGAACTGCTAGTCCACGATCGAGACAACTTTGTTTCCATATTTCCAGGAACCTCGGTGTATGTAGATGAGCAGCAGGTACTACTCTTTCCCTCAGCCCTCTAGGAATAACTTTATGTTCAGTGTGGGACTTCAATGAGGAAATGTCCCATTTCCTATTAAGGAATTTTATAGTTAATTTTTTATGATTCTTAAACAATTTTTTAAGAGTCTCATCATGGTTGGATGCAGCTGGAGTTTCACTAGAAAACGCAGACTGTATCTCTAAGTCAATCTCATCCGCCAGTACATACGCCATTGTTCCCGGGAAGGGGAGGAGGGGGGAAACCAGGGAAAAAAAAAAAAAAAAAAAGGGGGGAAGGAGGAACGGGGGGGGGGGGGGAAACAGGGAGGGGGGCCGGGGGGGGGGGGGGGGGGAAGGAAAGGAGGGAACAGGGATTCAATCACAAGATTTAAAGCAGTTGCTCAACAAGCCAATATAGATATGTTAAAAACATGGTTATAGAGTCTAATCTTAAACATATGCACTAGGGTGTGCATTTAAAAACCATGGGGTGGATGCCGTTACTGCCTGACACGGAGACTAAGGGTCCAGAAAGGAAGTCAAATCCTACAATTTTGGGGGGATCTCCTCTTGACCCCTTCCTTCCCTTTCTTATATATGCTTTATGGTCCATTGAACAACCGTTTGACAGCTAGTCAGCTACATACCACTGAGTTATATGATTAATAATGATACGGGTGACATGAGAGACATATTAATTTGATTAATTACCACAGTGGGAGGGAATTCCCCTTCCCCCGTTTGTCACCCCAGAACCTACTATTGGACGACTTTAAGGTGTCCTTCCCCCCTTTTCTTTTAATAAGAGAGGGCAAGCAGGCTCTGTGTCTAGTGCTGGTCGTGGAGACGGTGCATCCTCATCAGCACGTGGCCATGGGACACGCTTGGCCTTTTTTTCGGCAGCTGGCCGTGTTGAGCCGCAACATGCGGAAGACTTGGTCGAGTGGATGACCAAGCCGTCCTCATCCTCCTCATCCTCTCTCACCCATGCCCAGGGTGCTTTGTCTGGCAAAGCAGCGGCCTCTTCCCTCAGCTCAATGTCATCAGTGACTCCTTCCCTAGCTCCACCATGTCCTCATGAGGATTCCCTCGAACTGTTTGACCACAGTGTTGGGTACATGCTCCAGGAGGATGCCCAGCGTTTGGAAGGCTCTGATGACGATACTGAGCTCGATGAAGGCAGTAACATGAGCACGGACAGAGGGGGTGCCCAAGAAGGACAGCAATCTGGCAGTCATGCTCCCCCTGCTGCAGCATACTGCCAGGTTTGCTCCAGTGATGAGGAGGGAGGGGATGATGAGGTCACTGACTCAACGTGGGTGCCTGATAGGAGAGAGGAGGAGGAGGAGGAGGAGGAGGCGGCGGCACATCACCAACGAGGCAGGATGCCCTCCAGGGGCCAGCCTAAGGGCAGCACATTGACTGCATCACACCCCAAAGCTCCACATGTGCAGGGCGCTGCAGTCTCTGCGCGTTATTCAAAAAGTTCTTTGGTGTGGGCCTTTTTTGAGACGAGTGCATCAGATCGCACCGCTGCTATTTGCAACATATGTCTCAAGCGTATCTCGCGTGGCCAAAACATCTCCCGCTTGGGTACCACATGCTTGACCAGACATATGTTGACCTGCCATGCAGTTCGTTGGCAAGCGTATCTAAAAGACCCACACCAAAGAACAAAGAGGATCTCTCCTTGCTCCTCATCAGCTGAGATTTCCAACCCCACTAGACCTTCAGTCCTCTCTGAGACCTGCAGTGAGAGGAATGAAGGTGTAGAATTAGGTGTGTCACAGCCAAGTACTTGTGGGCAATCTGCTTTTGGTACACCGACGTCAGATTGTACCAGGCAAATTTCCCTGCCCCAGCTGCTGCACCGCCGAAAGAAGTTTGCTCCCAGCCATCCACATGCCCAGCGGTTGAATGCTAGCTTGGCAAAATTGCTAGCACTTCAACTGCTGCCTTTTCAGTTGGTAGACTCTGCCCCCTTCCGTGAGTTTGTGGAATGTGCGGTTCCTCAGTGGCAGGTACCCAAACGCCACTTTTTCTCACGGAAGGCGATTCCGGCTCTCTACCGGCATGTGGAAGGCAATGTCCATGCCTCGCTGGACAGGGCGGTCAGCGGTAAGGTGCATATTACCGCTGACTCATGGTCCAGCAGGCATGGACAGGGACGTTACCTAAGTTTCACGGCGCATTGGGTAACTCTGCTGGCAGCTGGGAAGGATGCAGGACAAGGTGCAGTAGTGTTGGAGGTTGTTCCGCCACCACGCCTCCAAAATGCTGATTGTGACACACCTCTCTCCTCCACCCCCTCCTCTTCTTCTTCCTCCATGGCCTCTTCCTCGGAACCAGCGGTGCTCCGTAGGCGTTCAAGGGGCTACGCAAGTACGCAGGCCAAAAGATGCCATGCGGTGCTTGAGCTGGTGTGCTTGGGGGACAGGAGCCACACTGGGGCAGAGGTTCTGTCAGCTCTGCAGGGGCAGGTTCAGAGGTGGTTGACGCCACGCCAACTTAAGGCAGGAATGGTGGTTTGCGACAATGGCACCAACCTCCTCTCTGCCCTCCGACAGGGACAAATGACCCATGTGCCCTGTTTGGCTCACGTCCTTAACTTGGTGGTGCAGCGGTTCTTGGGCAGGTACCCGGGCTTACAGGATGTCCTGAGGCAGGCCAGGAAAGTCTGTGTGCATTTCCGCCGGTCATATAATGCCAGTGCTCGGCTGACGGACCTCCAAAAGGAGTTTAACCTGCCCAAGAACCGCCTAATCTGTGACATGCCCACCAGGTGGAACTCAACGTTGGCCATGCTGCAGCGGCTGCACACGCAGCAGAGGGCCATCAATGAGTACCTGTGCGACTATGGCACCAGGACAGGGTCAGGGGAGCTTGGTTTTTTTTCCCCACGCCAGTGGGCCATGATCAGGGATGCATGCACTGTCCTGTCACCATTCGAGGAGGCCACGAGGATGGTGAGCAGTGACAGTGCATGCATCAGTGACCCTGTCCCCCTTGTCCACCTGTTGGAGCACACGCTGCGTGGAATAATGGACAGGGCACTTGAGGCAGAACAGAGGCAGGAAGAGGAGGACTTCCTTAGCTCTCAAGGCCCCCTTTATCCAGACAGTGTTCCTGCGTGCCCGCCGATCACACAGGAAGAGGACGAGGAGGAAGAGGAGGAGGAGGAAGATTGTGTCAGTATGGAGGTGGAGCCTGGCACTCAGCATCAGCAGCAGTCTTTAAGGGATCAGTCCCAAGAAACACATGGACTTGTACGTGGCTGGGAGGAGGTGGCTGCGGACCATGTCGTTCTTAGTGACCCAGAGGACTCCGGACCGAATGCCTCAGCAAACCTACGCTGCATGGCCTCCCTGATCCTGCAAAGCCTGCGTAAGGATCCTCGTATTCGTGGTATCAAGGAGAAGGACCAATACTGGCTGGCAACCCTCCTTGATCCACGTTACAAGGGTAAGGTTGCGGACCTTATCTTGCCATCGCAGAGGGAGCAGAGGATGAAACATCTTCGGGAGGCCTTGCAGAAAGGTCTGTGCAACGCGTTCCCAGAGACTGGGAGGTTACAAACTCCTGTTTCTGGACAACGTGTTGCTGAGGCTTCGGTCAGTCAAAGAAGGAGCGGTGGAGAAGGTGGCCGTCTGACCGATGCGTTCAGACAATTTTTTGGTCCGCAGCCCCAAGGTATGATCGGTTCCAGCAACCATCGCCAGCGTCTGTTTTACATGGTGCAGGAATACCTAGGGGCAAGATCAGACTTGGACACCTTTCCCACCGAAAATCCTCTGGGTTACTGGGTCTTGAGGATGGATCACTGGCCAGAGCTTGCACAGTATGCAATTGAGCTACTGGCCTGTCCTGCATCCAGCGTTCTTTCGGAACGCACATTCAGTGCTGCTGGAGGCGTGGTAACCGATCACAGGGTGCGTCTGTCCACCGACTCGGTCGATCGGCTGACCTTCATAAAAATGAATGAGTCTTGGATCACCACCAGCTACCAAGCACCTGATGCTGATGTAACCGAATAATTTTTTTTGAAATCTCAGATCCCTTCAAAGACTGCCTATGCTGATGCTGAGTGACTATCCCTGAGTAATTATCCTCTTCCTCCTCAATCATCACGCTGATAGCTTGTAAGAACATTTTTGGTTCTGGGCGCCACCACCAGTGCCTAAGGCACAATTTTTCAGCCCCTGTTTAACAGGGGCGTGTAATTACAATTTTTGATGTAATACTTTGCAGCAGGGCTCGTTCCTGCATTCCAACTAGAGTGTCTGTGAGGGGTTGCAGTGTTGTGGCACCAGCACCAGTGCCTAAGGCCCAATTTTTCTGCCCCTGTCTAACAGGGGCGTGTAATTACAATTTTTGATGCAATACTTTGCAGCAGGGCTCGTTCCTGCGTTCCAACTAGAGTGTCTGTGAGGGGTTGCAGTGTTGTGGCACCAGCACCAGTGCCTAAGGCCCAATTTTTCTGCCCCTGTCTAACAGGGGCGTGTAATTACAATTTTTGATGCAATACTTTGCAGCAGGGCTCGTTTCTGCGTTCCAACTAGAGTGTCTGTGAGGGGTTGCAGTGTTGTGGCACCAGCACCAGTGCCTAAGGCCCAATTTTTCTGCCCCTGTCTAACAGGGGCGTGTAATTACAATTTTTGAAGCAATACTTTGCAGCAGGGCTCGTTCCTGCGTTCCAACTAGAGTGTCTGTGAGGGGTTGCAGTGTTGTGGCACCAGCACCAGTGCCTAAGGCCTAATTTTTCAGCTCCTGTTCAACAGGGGCATGTAATTACAATTCTTGATCTAATATTTCACAGCAGGGCCCTGTGAGGGCTTACAGTTTTGTGGCCACAGCAACACCTAAGGCCCAAATTTCTGCTGAGTATATAGGGCAGGACCCTACTTTCAAACATCTAACTTACAAACGACTCCTACTTGCAAACGGAAGGAGACAACAGGAAGTGAGATGAAATCTACCCCTAGGAAGGGAAATTCTCTCCTGTAAGAGTTAATATGGGAAAACAATTTCTCCTTTCCACTGATGCTTTCCAATCCTTGTTCCACAAAAAAACCCAAATTTTCAAAAAACATTTTTCATTGGGACAAAAAAGTGAGGTGAAATCTTCTGAAGAGGAGGAAAGACAGCAAAACAAATGTCACAGGGGTGATAACCCTTCCCTATGTTTTCCAAAAAGCTTAGAAAAGATTTTTTGGCTGGAGCTAAACACGTTAAAAATGTTCAAAATTACAAACAGATTCTACTTAACAACAAACCTACAGTCCCTGTCTTGTTTGCACCGCCTGTATACTGCTGTTCAGAGTATATAGGGCCTGGTGGCCCCACACCTTTCCTTATTTTAATTTGGGTGCGGGGTTCCCCTTAATATCCATACAAGACCCAAAGGGCCTGGTAATGGACTGGGGGGTACCCATGCCGTTTGTCTCACTGATTTTCATCCATATTGCCATGACCCGACATGACATTAAACCCGCAAGCAGTTTTAAATGAGATTTTTTCCTTTAAAAATGACATTTGGTGCAGGGACTGTTCTAAACATGGGAAACACGCGTCACTTTACAGGCATACTATAGACACCCCCCAGGTACGATATTTAAAGGAATATTTCACTTTTTTTTTTTTTTACTTTAAGCATCATTAAAATCACTGCTCCCGAAAAAACGGCCGTTTTTAAAAATTTTTTTTGCATTGATACATGTCCCCTGGGGTAGGACCCGGGTCCCCAAACCCTTTTTAGGACAATACCATGCAAATTAGCCTTTAAAATGAGCACTTTTGATTTCGAACGTTCGAGTCCCATAGACGTCAATGGGGTTCTAACGTTCGTGCGAACTTTCGGTCCGTTCGCGGGTTCTGGTGCGAACCGAACCGGGGGGTGTTCGGCTCATCCCTAGTGGTGATCAAATACCACCAAAAGAAAGCTCTATTTGAGGGAAAAAAGGACATCAATTTTATTTGGGTATAGTGTTGCATGACCGCACAATTGTCAGTTAACAACTTCAGCTCCGGAAGGTTTCACCCCATTCCTGACCAGAGCATTTTTTGCAATTTAGCACTGCACTATTTTAACTGGTAATCGCGCGTTCATGCAACACTGTACCCAAACAAAAATGATGTCCTTTTTACCCACAAATAGAGCTTTCTTTTGGTGGTATTTGATCACCTCTGCGTTTTTTATTTTTTTAAACAAAAAAAGAAAAACAAACAATATTTTTTACTTTCTGCTATAAAACATTGAAAAAATCCCAATAAGCGTATATTGATTGGTTTGTGCAAAGGTTATAGTCTACAAACGATGGTATACTGTATATACTGGAATTTTTTTTCATACAATTTAGAAAAAAAAACAATATTTGTTACTTTCTGCTATAAAACATATCCAATAAAAAAATTAAAAAATCGAATTTCTTCATCAATTTAGGCCAACATATATTATGCTACATATTTTTGGTAAAAAAAATCCCAATAAGCATATACTGATTGGTTTGAAAGTTATTGCGTCTGCAAACTATGGTGTATTTTTATGACATTTTTATTTTTAATAGTAATAGCGGCGATCAGTGATTTTTAGCGCGACTGTGACATTGTGGCAGACAAATATAACTAAGGGGGAGATTTACTAAAACTGGAGCACTCAGGATCTGGTGCAGCTGTGCATAGTAACCAATCAGTTTCTAACTCCAGCTTGTTCAGATAAGCTTTGACAATAAAACCTGGAAGCTGATTGGTTTCTATGCAGAGCTGCACCAGATTATGAACACTCCAATTTTAGTAAATCAACCTCACAGTGACACTTTTTGGGGACCAGTGACACCAATACAGTGATCATTGCTAAAAAAAATGCACTGTCACTGTACTAATGACACTGACAGGGAAGGGGTTAACATGAGGGGCGATGAAAGGGTTACGTGTAATCCTAGGGAGTGTTTGTTAACTTTGTGGGGGATGCTTTGACTGGGGGAAGAGAGAGATCTGTGTTCCTGCTTAGCAGAAACACATGATCTCCATCTTTCTCTCTGACAGAACGACGATCTGCCTTGTTTATATAGGCAGACAGCCGTCCTGCCTCTCTCGGGAGAGATCGCCGGGTGCAGGCGAACATCCGGTCCACAGGACCCCCTGATTGGCTCCCGCTGTGTCCAATAACAGTGGGAGCGGGTCACTGTCGGCTTGTACGCGCATACTTGCCAACAGTCCCGATTTTCCCGGGACAATCCTTATAATTGGATCCCCGTCCCGGGGATGAAAATCCCGGGATTTTGCTTTTATCCCGGGATTTGGGACTGTTTTTGGCAGACTGCAGCTCTGGCTCACCTAGGGACACATCAGGTGTCCCCAGGCGACTCCACTGCCTAGGGATACCTGATGTAAGGAGGGACTATGCTGCCTGGGGACACCTGATGTAAGAGGGACTCCACTGCCTGGGGACACTGATGTAAGGGGGACTCCACTGGGGACACTGATGTAAGAAGGGACTCCACTGCCTGGGTACACCTGATGTAAGGAAGGACTCCACTGCCTGGGGACACCTGATGTAAGGAGGGACTCCACTGCCTGGGGACACCTGATGTAAGGAGGGACTCCAATGCTTGATGTAAGGAGAGACTGCACTGTATGGGGACACCTGATGTAAGAGGGACCCCACTGCCTGGGGACTGATGTAAGAAGGGACTCCACTGCCTGGGGACACCTGATGTAAGGAGGGACTCCAATGCTTAATGTAAGGAGGGACTGCGCTGCCTGGGGACACCTGATGCAAGAGGGAGCCCACTGACTGGGGACACCTGATGTAAGGAGGGACTCCACTGCCTGGGGACACTGATGTAAGGAGGGACTCCACTGGGGACACTGATGTAAGAAGGGACTCCACTGCCTGGGGACACCTGATGTAAGGAGGGACTCCACTGCCTGGGGACAGCTGATGTAAGGAGGGACTCCACTGCCTGGGGACAGGTGATGTAAGGAGGGACTCCACTGCCTGGGGACACCTGATGTAAGGAGGGACTCCAATGCTTGATGTAAGGAGGGACTGCGCTGCCTGGGGACACCTGATGTAAGAGGGACCCCACTGCCTGGGGACTGATGTAAAAAGGGACTCCACTGCCTGGGGACACCTGATGTTAGGAGGGACTCCACTGCCTGGGGACACTGATGTAAGGAGAGACTCCACTGGGGACACTGATGTAAGAAGGGACTCCACTGCCTGGGGATACCTGATGTAAGGAGGGACTCCACTGCCTGGGGACACCTGATGTAAGGAGGGACTCCACTGCCTGGGGACACCTGATGTGAGGAGGGACTCCACTGCCTGGGGACACCTGATGTAAGGAGGGACTCCACTGCCTAGGGACACTGATGTAAGGAGGGACTCCACTGCCTGGGGACACTGATGTAAGGAGGGACTTCACTGGGGACACTGATGTAAGAAGGGACTCCACTGGGGACACTGATGTAAGAAGGGACTCCACTGCCTGGGGACACCTGATGTAAGGAGGGACTCCACTGCCTGGGGACACCTAATGTAAGGGGGAATCCACCGTCTGGGGACACTGATGTAAGGAGGGACTCCACTGGGGACACTGATGGAAGGGGGGACTCCACTGGGGACACTGATGTAAGGAGGAACTCCTCTGGGGAAACCTGATGTAAGGAGGGACTCCACCACCTGGGGACACTGATGTAAGGAGGGGCTCCACTGCCTGGGGACACCTGATGTAAGGTGGGACTCCACTGCCTGGGGACACCTGATGTAAGGAGGGACTCCACTGCCTGGCAACACCTGATGTAACGAGGGACTCCACTGCCTGGGGAGACCTGATGTAGGGCAGGACTCCAATGTCTGGGGACACCTGATGTAAGGAGGGATTCCACTGCCTGGGGACATCTGATGTAAGGAGGAACTCCACTGGGGACACCTGATGTAAGGAGGGACTCCACCGCCTGGGGACACTGATGTAAGGACGGACTCCACTGGGGACACTGATGTAAGGAGGGACTCCACTGGGGACACTGATGTAAGGAGGGACTCCACTGCCTGGCAACACCTGATGTAACGAGGGACTCCACTGCCTTGGGAGACCTGATGTAGGGCAGGACTCCAATGTCTGGGGACACCTGATGTAAGGAGGGATTCCACTGCCTGGGGACATCTGATGTAAGGAGGAACTCCACTGGGGACACCTGATGTAAGGAGGGACTCCACCGCCTGGGGACACTGATGTAAGGACGGACTCCACTGGGGACACTGATGTAAGGAGGGACTCCACTGGGGACACTGATGTAAGGAGGGACTCCACTGCCTGGGGACACCTGATGTAAGGAGGGACTCCACTGCCTGGGGACACGTGATGTAAGGAGGGACTCCCCTGCCTGGGGACACCTGATGTAAGGAGGGACTCCGCTGGGGACACCTGATGTAAGGAGGGTCTCCACTGGGAATGCCTGATGTAAGGAGGGACTCTGCTGGGGGCACCTGATGTAAGGAGGGAATCCGCTGGGGGCACCTGATGTAAGGTGGGACTCCGCTGGGGGCACCTGATGTAGGGCGGGACTCCGCTGGGGGCACCTGATGTAAGGCGGGACTCCGCTGGGGACACCTGATGGCATCTGGTGGCAGGCGACATGACACGTGACATGCTCAGGGCTCCCACTGATTCTGCATTATGGCGAGTTGAACTATTTCATTTTATATTACAAAGTAATAATGCGCTTCAATTATCCTGACACCATACCAACCTGGTACTGGGATGATTGAAGCGCTAACACCAGGTGTTTGGAGTATCTTTATCTGCTAATGGTTAAATTTTGTGGAATATACATTTTGCTATTGTGGTGTAGGATCTGGGCCTGCTGTCCCTCCATCCCTATTTTTTTCTTTCTTTCTCCCTCCATCCCTCGTTCATCCCAGACTCGAGCCACACCCCCTTTGAGCCACACCCTCTTTAAGCCACACTCCAATGCCTGTATTCCTCTCTCTCCCCCCTCCCTATTCCATCATCCAATTATATATCCAAAATATCAAGCCATCTTCTCCATATCTTTTCAAAATTCCCCAGATATTCTCTATGCAGAAAAATTTATTTTTCCTTAACTAGGGTTTCCCCTTATTTACATCTTCCACTCTGCTACTGTAGGTGGAAATGGCGATGTTCACTTTTGCGATATAAGCTTACGAGCTTGAAATAGGCTCCTAATTATTGAAATCCTATATTCCCCTGGGATTTCTCCTTCATCCAGGATACCCAAAAGGCATCCCCTTGGGTCTGGTCTCAAAAACGCTATTAATCATAAAAACCACCTCGTTCCAATAATGAAAAAGTTTGGGACATCTCCATAGCATATGGATTAAGTTAGCAGGGGTCTCTTTACATCTAGGACATTGCGCTATATCCCTGTGTTACCATTCAAATAATTTCTCTGGTGTGTAATAAGCCCTGTGTAATAAAAATAATTGTGTAAAATTTTGTGTTGGAGATAGAGATGCCAGTGGTGTTACTGATAGTGCCACTGTCCATTGTTCATTTGAAATTGGCCCTATATCACCAGACCAAGCTGACCTTGTGTCAGGGCTGGGCACAGCCCTTCCTTCTCTGAGCTGGCCGCTCAGCTGTCGGCTTATTGCCAGCTCCCATCTCTCTCCACAGCTACCCAGCTGTTGTTGATTCTGCTCATCAGTCCTGCCTACTTGAAGCCATCCAGCTCACTTGATCTCTGCCTTCGCCTTGGTCACATCACAAGAAACCATCTCCTGTTTTCCTGTTTAAAGACTGGCTTCGCTGACATCCCTTCTGGCTCCTTATCCTGCTTGCTGTTCCTCTACTTTAATCCCTGACTTCTGGCCTGGCTTATTACCCAATCTGGTTACTGAACTCTGGCTTGGCTGACTACCTGATCTGGTTACTGGACTCTGGCTATGCTTTGAATACGCTTACTCTATTTACCTTTTTATTTTTATTAATAAACAAGTGTGATTTTACTGTACTTCTGTCTCGGTCTGGTTCATGGTTTCTGACACCTTGTCGGTATGTCCTCTGTTCCCCTAAATGTATCATATACTATATATTTGTGATATTAAACCCTTTTTCTTTTCTATCTTTTCCAGCAGGGCTATTACCTCTGATTTATAGAATTTCAATTTGTGCATTCGAGCCTGTACTTGTAATGCATGCCTAAGCTGTAAACATTGGAAGAATCTTTGATTTGGAATATTATATTTGTTTCTTAATTCAGTAAAAGTTTTTAGCACATCTTCCTGGAATAGTTGTATCATATACCGTAGTCCCTTAAACCTCCATATCTCAAACCCTTCCAATTTCAACAATTCCCCATAACTACTATTGTTCCAGATAGGGGTGTATACCGTATAGCCCTTTATTTCAGTAATTTTTTTCATTTCCTGCCATACCTTGTCAAACAGTTTACCCGTGACAAAACCACTATTAGACAATTGATTTTGCGCCTCTATTAAAGAGATCAGTGGGTAATCAAGGTAAACTGATAGCAGCAAACCTTGTATAGGATCAGAACCTGATATTACCGTCCATCCAAAAAAATGTTTTTTTAAACCAATGTACAGTTATCCATACGGGTGAATTCAGGGGAGGAAAAAGCGTGCTAAAAACAAAAGTCACGTTTTGCAAACACATTTAGGCGCATCAACCGTTTGGGCATTCATTCATTCCATTGGAAAATGGATATTCATTCTTAAAAACAACTGTAAATGCCTATGTAGGCGACAGCGGACTACAGTTACCTTGCTTCGCAAACCATACCCCGTTATTCTCCATCTATTCCAATGTCCCTCTAGTGCCGGGCTTCAGTAACTGACATCATCTCTGTGAGCCAAGCTGGGAGGATTGTGGGACTAGTAGTCTTTTGATCAACCATTCTGATGTTGTTATATTACCCCTGGATTACACATCCCAGAGGTCCCTGGGTAACACGAACAGACCTCTGGGAGGAACTACAAAAGGGCCAGTAGATCAGCCCCAAGCTCTCTTCTTCCTGGGCCTCACCAAGTGAGAACCTCTCTGCTGTTAAGAGAGAGGGTTGCAGCCTACCACGCGGTGACCGAGTGACTCCAGCGTGGCCCCGGAGGGCCCAACTCTGCTTGCTGTTCACAAGACATTTCCGCTGCATCCACCTAGATGAGTATGAATTTTTATATTTTGTTTTTTTGAATCTCACACTTCTCTTTTAAGTGCAGATGTAGAAACTGGCTTTTACTTCTTGAAAGTTGAATAGATAGACATATCAAAGAGTTAAATTTCCAGAATGCCTGGGGCTTCTATTCAGGTCAGGTCTGTCTGCTATATGCTTTTCTGGACAAATCATGGCACTTATACCACAGCATCTGAGGTCTCACAGGCAGCTTGTAGGCAGGTGCAGTCTATTTTCTCCACTGTAGGTGGTGCTCATCCACAGTGGCAATGCAGGTGGAGAAGGAAGCCAAGAGGAACCTAGTTTCTCTTTGGTTTCCCCGGTCACAGAGAGGCGACATTAGATTGGATCTTGGAACCCCATGTGACTTTGTCAGCCATCTTGGGTCAGGCAGAGTCTATTTAAGACCCTGGCTCCTGGGTTTGGTGCGCATTTTGCAAGTGGCTAGAGCAGGGACGGGGCACCCGTCTCTCAAGGACAGTGCTTAGCATCAGGAAAAGGTTCCAAAGGAGTGGGGAATGTGCAGGGACAAGTCATGCTTCCTGGAAACCTCCCCATTTGGGTACGGACCGGCTGGACTGCACTCTGTTCCTCGAAACAGACAGGGGCAGGAACAGAAGCAACTGTGGCGGTGACAAAAAGGCATATACGGTTACTCCTGAAAGAGGAAGCCTTGCCTCCGTCTCCCCTGTCAGCCATACAGACGGTTTTAAGGGAGCTCGCCCAGGACGTGGCTTTCTTGGAACAAGACATGTCCACATTCAAGCAGGATTCAGCCCACCCTTCTAAGGGCAAGAATCTATTGTGTAGGGACCCGGAGGAGGACCAGAAGTGCTGGCGGTGTGGCTGCTTTGGACATGTAGCCAGGAACTAAGGTTAAAGTCCAAGAGTACCCACAACCCACCGTTAAACTAGTGGCTCCTGGGACAGAGGGCTGGTGGTGTGGCTGCTTTGGACATGCAGCCAGGAACTAAGGTTAGAGTCCAAGAGTACCCACAAGCCACCGTTAAACTAGTGGCTCCTGGGACAGAGGGATGACCCCCATGACTGTCAGCACAAACTCCCATCAGATCAGAGGTCATGGTCACACCAAGTCCAGTAGTGAATGCCCTAGTCAATGGGCAAAAGGTCCCTTGCCTGATTGACACGGGATCTGAGGTCACTGTCATGGAAAAAGAGCTCTAAGCCCAGCGGTATGGGACCAGTTGGACCCCTCTTGGCTGTCTCTGAAGGTGGCCAACGAGTTGCCCATCCTGGTGGAAGGTGTTACCTGGGTGAAGATCCAGATAGATGAACAGGTCGTGGAGCGAGTAGGGGTCATTGCCTATTGTCCTGGGTATGTACATGTTGAAAGACTAGGACTTGCCCCGCTTACTGGCCAAGTTTGAGCATCCCTGTCGGCATGCACAGGGCTGTGGCCTGTGAGCTGTCTGATCCGGGCGTATGAGCCTTATCAGAATGCAGTGAGTAAACAGCGCGAACAAGTGGAGCTTATCCATACCCCCCCAAGCAAAATTTGCTCCTGGCACCCATCCAAGAGGTGGCTGGTCATCTGCACCTTATCCAAGGTCCACAAAGGGAAAGTGCTGGTGCAGCTCATCAATTTGGGGACCAACTCGATCCAACTTCCTAACCATACAACCATAGCAGGCCTCTATGTGGTGCCCCACCGATGTGTCACAGAATCCCAAACAGGGGTGGAAGCTGTCTGTGCCCCACTACAAGCCACCATGACCTCATTGAATAAACCACAATACAAACTACTGCTGGAACAGCTGGCCATTCCTTTCCAGGATCATCCTCTACCTCAACAGCAGCTACTTCATTATCTGCTGGAGAAACACCTACTGGTGTTTTCCATCATCCACGAAGTCTACAGCTGCTCGGAGACCATCGACCACCCGATTTATTTGGGGGATGATCCACCCATTTAGGAGTGGTACCACCATATTTCCCTAGTCCTGTGCCAGGAGGTCAAGATGCTAAAGAGTGGGGTAATTTAGGAAAGCCGTAGTCCATGGGCTTCCCCCGTTGTCTGAGTGCGAAAGAAGGATGGGAGTCTGTGATTCTGTGTGGACTACCACAAGCCTAATTCCTGTACCCACCGGGATGCCTACCCGTTACCTAGAGTGGAGGAGTCGCTCATGGCACTAGGCCATGCCAAGTATTTTTCCACCTTTGATCTGGTGAGTGGCTACTGGCAAGTCCCAGCAAGGGACCAAGACTGTAAAAAAAAGACTGCCTTTATAACACCCCTGGGAATATTTGAATTGCCCTCCAGGCTGAGTCATGCTCCCAGTATGTTCCTGTTTGCATCTCCTAAAGACTGTCACTTAGTTGCGGTCTTTCCTGGGGCTGGTGGTATACTATTGACGGTTCATACCAAAGTTCGCACAAATTGCCTCCCTTCTCACCCAGCTGCTGAGCAGCCATACCACCAGAAAGAAAGGGGGACTGTCACCCTCAATTCAGTTCAAATGGCAAAAACACCAACAACAGGTCTTTGAAACTCTCAAATGGAAACTAACATCAGTACCCCTAGTGGCTTATGCGGACTACTCAAAACCCTTCTGAATGTACACGGAAGGGAGCTTGCAGGGTCTGGGGCCTGTTTGCCTAATCATTGTTGTGAATCAATCCAATGTCTCTACCACTGTTAGGTGTTCACTCCTCTAACCAAAATGCATGTATGAAAAAAAGAAATTTGCACCCAGAGGGAGTAAAGCTCCCAACCAGGGCAAAGAAGTGGTTAATTGGACAGAGATGAGACTTGTTGGTAAGTACAAAACTTGTGTTTATAAATTAAAGGAGCCCCTCCGAAAAGAATGACACCCATGGCCATTACCAACACAGAGCCCTTTGAGCTGGTCACAATGGACTTCCTGACAATCCCCAGCTCCCCTTCAGGGTATCGCTTTGCCCTGGTCTTTTCTGACTACTTTACCTAGTTTGCCGTAGTGGTTCCTGCCAAGGACCAGGTGGCATCAACAACAGCTAGATTGTTTTGGGAAAACGTGGTCCAACCATATGGCTGTCTTGGACCAAAGCCTGGACTTTAAATCACTGATCATGTCCAAACTGTGCTGCCTCAGTGGCATCCGGAAGTCACATTCCACCCCTTACCATCAGCAAGGTAATAATGGAGCTTGTGAATGTTTCAATCACACCCTGTTGGGCATGCTATGGACTCTCGAACATGGCCACTGAGCTAGATGGCACCAACATATGGGGGCCATGGTGTGGACCTACAATAACACAGTACATCAGGCCACAGGCCACACGCCCTTTTTCCTAAAGTTTGGATGCTATGGCTGGTTACCAATAGATCTCCTAATGGGTTCCCCAGAGAGTTCATCGCACCACACGTCCAGCACCTGGGTGCAGGAGTGAAGGCAGGTGGTGCTGGTTAGACACAAGGACTTGGCCGGTGGCTTCATCCTAGAGGAATTGCTGTTGCGACCAGTGAACTGGGTGTTGGTGAACAAAACCAAAAGCGAAGGAGGCCGTAAGTTGGATCCTAAATGGGAGTGCACCCCTTATCGGGTTGAGAAACAGCCCATCCCTCCAACTCCAGTATATGATGTGGTCTCAGAGGTTCCCAGCCCCATCAAAAGATGGCTGAACTGCAACCGGCTGAGACCCTGTGTGCTAAATGGCGATTGCTCTGCCAAGCCAGTTGGTGATCGAGAGGTCTCAGACTCCATGGACATTTTAAATAATACATTATAAATAGGAAGGTGCATTTTAAAAGGTGGCTGAAAACTGGCTACAAGGGCGAGTTCAGAGGGTGGTGATAAATGGGGAATACTCGGAATGGTCAGGGGTGGGTAGTGGGGTCCCACAGGGTTCTGTGCTGGGACCAATCCCATTTAATTTGTTCATAAACGACATGGAGGATGGTGTCAATAGTTCAATCTTTGTATTTGCAGATGATACTAAGTTAAGCAGGGCAATAACTTCTCCGCAGGATGTGGAAACCTTGCAATAAGATCTGAACAAATTAATGGGGTGGGCAACTACATGGCAAATGAGGTTTAATGTAGAAAAATGTATGAATGTACAGTCAGGTCCATAAATATTGGGACATCGACACAATTCTAATCTTTTTGGCTCTATACACCACCACAATGGATTTGAAATGAAACAAACAAGATGTGATTTAACTGCAGACTTTCAGCTTTAATTTGAGGGTATTTACATCCAAATCAGGTGAACGGTGTAGGAATTACAACAGTTTGTATATGTGCCTCACACTTTTTAAGGGACCAAAAGTAATGAGACAGATTAACAATCATCCATCAAACTTTCACTTTTTAATACTTGGTTGCAAATCCTTTGCAGTCAATTACAGCTTGAAGTCTGGAATGCATAGACATCACCAGACGCTGGGTTTCATCCCTGGTGATGCTCTGCCAGGCCTCTACTGCAACTGTCTTCAGTTCCTGCTTGTTCTTGGGGCATTTTCCCTTCAGTTTTGTCTTCAGCAAGTGAAATGCATGCTCAATTGGATTCAGGTCAGGTGATTGACTGGTCATTGCATAACATTCCACTTCTTTCCCCTTAAAAAAAACTCTTTGGTTGCTTTCGCAGTATGCTTCGGGTCATTGTCCATGTGCACTGTGAAGCGCCGTCCAATGAGTTCTGATGCATCTGAATATGAGCAGATAATATTGCATGAAACACTTCAGAATTCATCCTACTGCTTTTGTCAGCAGTCACATCATCAATAAATACAAGAGAACCAGTTCCATTGGCAGCCATACATGCCCACGCCATGACACTACCACCACCATGCTTCACTGATGAGGTGGTATGCTTTGGATCATGAGCATTTCCTTTCCTTCTCCATACTCTTCTCTTCCCATCACTCTGGTACAAGTTGATCTTGGTCTCATCTGTCCATAGGATGTTGTTCCAGAATTGTGAAGGCTTTTTTAGATGTTGTTTGTCAAACTCTAATCTGGCCTTCCTGTTTTTGAGGCTCACCAATGGTTTACATCTTGTGGTGAACCCTCTGTATTCACTCTGGTGAAGTCTTCTCTTGATTGTTGACTTTGACACACATACACCTACCTCCTGGAGAGTGTTCTTGATCTGGCCAACTGTTGTGAAGGGTGTTTTCTTCACCAGGTAAAGAATTCTTCAGTCATCCACCACAGTTGTTTTCCGTGGTCTTCAGGGTCTTTTGGTGTTGCTGAACTCATCGGTGCGTTCTTTCTTTTTAAGGATGTTTCAAACAGTTGATTTGGCCACATCTAATGTTTTTGCTATCTCTCTGATGGGTTTGTTTTGTTTTTTCAGCCTAATGATGGCTTGCTTCACTGATAGTGACAGCTCTTTAGATCCCATATTGAGAGTTGACAGCAACAGATTCCAAATGCAAATAGCACACTTGAATTGAACTCTGGACCTTTTATCTGCTCCTTGTAAATGGGATAATGAGAGAATAACACACACCTGGCCATGGAACAGCTGAGCAGACAATTGTCCCATTACTTTTGGTCCCTTAAAAAGTGGGAGGCACATATACAAACTGATGTAATTCCTACACCGTTCACCTGATTTGGATGTAAATACCATCAAATTAAAGCTGAAAGTCTGCAGTTAAAGCACATCTTGTTCATTTCAAATCCATTGTGGTGGTGTATAGAGCCAAAAAGATTAGAATTGTGTCGATGTCCCAATATTTATGGACCTGACTGTATGTATGTATGAATGCAATCTATACACCAGGGGGAGAACCTCTGGGGGAATCTAGGATGGAAAAGGACCTGGGGGTCCTGGAAGATGATAGGCTCAGCAATGGCATGCAATGCCAAGCTGCTGCTAACAAAGCAAACAGAATATTGGCATGCATTAAAAAAGGATTAACTCCAGGAATAAAGCGATAATTCTCCCACTCTACAAGACTCTGGTCTGGCTGCACCTGGAGCATGCTGTCCAGTTCTGGGCACCAGTCCTCAGGAAGAATGTACTGGAAATGGAGTGAGTACAAAGAAGGGCAACAAAGCCTTTTAAAGGGTCTGGAGGACATTAGTTATGAAGAAAGGTTGTGAGCACTGAACTTATTCTCTCTGGAGAAGAGACGCTTGAGAGGGGATATGATTTCAATTTACAAATACCATACTGGTGACTCCACAATAGGAATAAAACTTTTTTGCAGAACAGAGTTTAACAAGACACGTGGCCACTCAATAAAATTAGAAGAAAAGAGGTTTAACTTTAAACTACATAGAGAATTCTATACTGTAAGAGCGGCAAGGATGTGGAATTGTCTTCCACAGGTGGTGGTCTCAGCGGGGAGCATCAAAAAACTATTAGATAAGCACCTGAACAACCGCAACATTCAAGGATATACAATGTAATACTGACATATAATCACACACATAGGTTGGACTTGATGGACTTGTGTCATTTTTCAACCTCACCTACTATGTAACTATGTAACATTATTAACAGGAAGATAGATTATACATTGGAAAGTACATTGCTTTCCAAAAACTGATAAGTAAATTATAATGCTATAATATAATACTATCACTACATTATTATTAAAAAAAATACTATAATGAGTGAATATATCATATGATACCAAAGGAAGCAACATCTAACTTTACTACATTTACTTTTATGTATGCCTCTCATTCCACAGGACCACAGTACCAGTGTTAATTTTGGCATTGCATTTTGATTTGGTTTTAGGTTTAGTCATAGTCTTTTAACAAAAATGCTATTTTAGCTTTAGTCCCATTTTAGTCATCTACAATTGTTTTAGTTTTAGTCGTAGTTAGTCGACTAAAACCTGCATTACATTTTAGTCGACTAAAATGTCCTACTAGTTAAATTGTAATGCATTATTTAAGCATTTCTCTAGAATTTCCAAACTCATTATATACTCCTGGAGAAAAAAAAATCTAATATCATGTTATTATTTATGGTATTAAGGTTTGAACAAACTCACAGATACAGATTTAGCTGCTGTGGATGGTCTGAGAAGGCCGGTAATGCTGCACAGTGCTCTGAGCGGTGGTCTGAGGAGGCCTGTAATGCACCGTGCTCTGGACAGTCTGATGAGGCCTGTAATGCACACAGTGCTCTAGACATGGACAGTCTGAGGAGGAGGCCTGTAATGCATTGTACACAGTGCTCTGGATGGTCTGAGGAGGCTTGTAATGCACACAGTGCTCTGGACGGTGGTCTGAGGATGCCTGTAATGCACAGGGCTCTGCATGGTGGTCTGAGGGGTGGCCTGTAATGCACAATGCTCTGGATGCCGGTGGTCAGAGGGGGCCTGTAATGCACACAGTGCTCTGGACGGTGGTCTTAGAGGAGGCCTGTAATGTACACACTCACAGTGCTCTGCTCTGGACAGTCGTGAGTCGGGACTTTCGTCGGAAGGCCTGTAATGCACAGTGCTGCTCTGGATGGTCATCTGAGGAGGCCTGTAATGCTGCACAGTGCTAACTGCTAATTAGTAAGCATGCTACGGACTGACTTGCTTGCTGGGAACAGAAGCACTCACGGGCTCTACACAGGCGGAGCTCTGTAGAAACTGGAAGTTCACGAGGGCAAAAATCCCTCCCTCACATTTTCATTTAACAAAGACCGAATTGATTCGAAGTACGTGAGGGATAAGGTTGTATATTAAATTATTGTAATGAACATATCTATGATATATAATATATTATTTTTTGGGCACATTATTGATTATTGGTAATTATATTTCATATTCAGTAAAACTCAGTAAATGCATAATTCAGAACAGTCCATAAAAATTGAGCAAACACATAATGAATGATGGAACCCAAGGTCTTTAGATTAGGGACAATAGATAATATGCTGATGTAACACATGATTGGAACATGACATCTGTTGGCTCAAAGCGTTTCTTGACTTATCATCACTCGTCAAAAGCAAGCGTGTAATGTGCAGAAAAGGGGGGGGGACCCCATCTGGTACTTACAGGGTGTCCATGTACTGATGGTATGGTACTGTGGGTCATGCATCCCCCCATGTACGGAAAATGTCTCCACCAGGAGCTGAGATGACGTGCTCCGCGACGAACAGTCTACACAGGCCCCACTCATGACGGACAAGCATCAGGCAGTGAATGATGTGCAGGCATGATGCCAAGGACATCCTGTACCTGTGAAATTAAGTGTGTGTGTTAAACCAAAGATGCATTGCATCTCCTGTCAAATTATGAGAGGTGGTGATTTACATCATAGTTTTCGTCAGTGGACAAAAATGTGGTGTACTTTTTGTTTTGTTTTCCTCACTGTAAAAAGGCCGCTGATGAAAATTTTGACGAAAATGTTTTCGTCAGCGAAATTAACACTGCACAGTACTGTAGCCTGCACAGGCAGTACATGCAGTGTCAGTATTTTTACTATCACTCATTCAGAGAAAAAACACGGAAACATAAGAATCTGGCCCTGTATGCTGAACACGTACAGTGCTGATTCACAATCTTTTTTATCTCATAAACCCACTTCACTTCAGATTAAGCAGAAAGAATTGTGCACATTGACCTCTGCTCTACTATAAATGGGAAGGTACAGTAAGCATAGAAAGATACTTTATAAATGGGAAGGTATATAATATAATATAATATAATATAATATAATATAATATAATATAATATAATATAATATGCCTTCCTTTATATATTATACAAAGGAAGGCATATTACGGTATATATAGGAAGGTACATTGTAAATAGGGTTGTTTATTATAGATAGTTGCATATAGTTACATAGCTGGTCTGGTTGAAAAAAGACACAAGTCTATCTAGTTCAACCAATAAAAGGGAAAAAAAATATACAATCCTATATATACAACCCTATACCCACAGCTGATCCAGAGGAAGGCAAAAAACTTCAAAGCATGATCCCATTTGCTCCAGTAGGGGAAAAAAGTCCTTCCTCATCCACCAAGAGGCAATCGGATGTTCCCTGAATCAACTATGGTACATAGGAAGGTACACTATACATAGGGAGGTACATTAAACATAAGAAGATGCATTATACATAGTAAGGTACATTATAGACAGAAAGATGTGTTATATATAGGAAAATCCAATATAGATAAGAAGGTGCAGAACGGCATGCTATAACTAGAAAGGTACAATGTATAATATACAAAGAAAGGTAAATTATCCATAAGAAGGTACATTATAAATAGGAATGTATGTTTCAGCAAAGTGGAAACCCTAAACTGATTTGAATTTTTATGGGTATGATACTTTTGCAAAATAGGAATTCATTTTCTACCAATTCATGGTTTCCATTCATCTGCCATTTTGAAAGCTGCAATCCAACTGGTTACTATGGGGTTCATTTACTAAAGGCAAATAGGCCGTTCTTTTGCATGTGAGATTGAACTTTACAAGGGAAGTTGCACTTTGCATGGGAATTTTCCAGAGAGCTAAACCCCCATACACACTATCAGATTTTCTGCTGATTTTTGTCTTCAGATTTACCAAAACCATGTACTGCAAGGGCCTGCCTGACTGCATACAAATTGAAACTCCTAAGGTTTGACCTCATATTATATGGTTTTGGTAAATCTGAAGGAAAAAGTCAGCAAAGAATCTGATAGTGTGTATGGGGCTTTAGTGAGATGATGGAAGTCAGCAGAGCTTCACCTCATTCACTAAGCTCTTCCAATGCAAAGTGCAGCTTCCCATGCAAACAGTCTGTTTGCCTTTAGTAAATCAACCCCTATGCATCTACACAGACCATTACAGTGGAACCTTGGATTACGAGCTCAATCCATTCCAGCAGAATGCTTGTAATCCAAAGCACTCGCATATCAAAGTGAGGTTCCCCATAGAATTCAATGGAAACAAAGATAATTCATTCCGATTGACTTCTATTGCATGCAATACCGCATGTGCCCAGAGATGGGGGGCGCTGGAGAGACTCAGAAATACTCGGAGACCACTCGGCTGCACTCAGAAACCCTCAGAAAGGCTCAGGAACACTCGGGAACTGAGTATTTCCGAGTGTTTCCAAGCGTTTCCGTGTATTTCTGAACGGCTCCAAATGGCTCTGAACCATTCCGAGTGTCACCAGCGCCCCCGCACCTCTGGCCAAATGCTGTACTGCACACCGCAGAGGCTTGAATCCTGCTCGTTTTGTGAGACAACACTCCCAAACCGAGTTAGGATTAAAAAAAATAATTGCTCGTATTGTATTGTTATTCATGATGCCTTCAGCTACAGGCTTCATTCAGATATCATCTTTTACAGCCTGCTATTCCGTGCACCGTAAGAACAATCATAGCAGCTGTTCAGGCGCTTGAGCGTTCTTACAGGCGGTAGGAGGGAACATTCCCCCCCCCCCCTCCGGTGCTTCTTCCGACTTGCCCCTACGATCGGCGAGCCGGAGAAGGAATCCGCCGGACGTTGATCTTAGAGATTTCCGGTTACCAGATGGTCCCCAGTCATCTCTATGATCTTCAGAGGCCCGGGCGCAATGTTATGATGTCACGCCCGGCCAGTGGAAGTAAACAAAGCCAAGAACGCCGCTGGAAAGAAAGCGATCTTTAATTTTTTGGGGGATCTCGGTCTTTCCAGCCTGGAGGGGAGATTTGAGGTCTTATAGACACCAGATCTCTCCATAAAGGACCTGTCACTCACCATTTCTATTACAAGGGATATTTACATTCCTTGTAATAGGAATAAAAGTGATAAAGAAAACGTAAAGAGAAACTGTAAAAGTAAAAAAGTAAAATTAAATACCGTATTTATCGGCATATAACACGCACTTTTTTCCCCTTAAAATCAGGGGAAAATCGCGGGTGCGTGTTATACGCCGATCCCCTGCGATCCTGAGCTGACAGATCTAAAATATCGCCGACCGCGACTTGAAAATGGCGCCACCGGCGCCGAAATACACAGAGCCGGTCCTCGGCTCTTCTCGGCCACTTTCGGCTTCACTCGACGCCGCCCGAACCTAGCCGAGTGTACTCGGCTAGGTACGGATAGCTCCGCTCACAGTCACGCCCATCCCGGGCGGGACTACGAGTGGAGCCGAAAGTGAACGAGAGCCGCCGAGAAGAGCCGAGGACTGGCTCTGTGTATTTCGGTGCCGGCGGCGCCATTTTCAAATCGCGGTCGGCGATTTTGAAGCCCAGGATGGCAGGGGATCACTCAGGCAAGGCTGCACTGGGGCAAGGCTGCACTGGGGGAAGGCTGCACTGGGGAAGGCTGCACTGACAAGGCTGCACTGGGGAAGGCTGCACTGACAAGGCTGCACTGGGGAAGGCTGCACTGGAGAAGGCTGCACTGACAAGGCTGCACTAACAAGGCTGCACTGGGGAAGGCTGCACTGACAAGGCTGCGCTAACAAGGCTGCACTGGGGAAGGCTGCACTGACAAGGCTGCACTGACAAGGCTGCACTGACAAGGCTGCACTGGGGCAAGGCTGCACTGAGAAGGCTGCAATGATGGGCATTTAAATGTAAGTTTTTTTCCCTTCAACTTCCCTCCTAAAAGTTTTTTTTCCTTAAAATTCCCTCCTAAACTTGGGGTGCGTGTTATACGCCGGTGCGTGTTATACGCCGATAAATACGGTAAATTATAAAAAAAAATTAAAAATGTGAAGCGCCCCATCCCCGCTTGCTCAAGCACAGAAGCGAACACATACGTAAGTCCCGCCCACATATGTAAACAGCGTTCATATCACATATGTGAGGTATCGCCGAGTGTGTTAGAGCAAAAGCAACAATTCTAGCCCAGGACTTCCTCTGTAACTCTAAACTGGTAACCTGTAAAAAAATTTAACGTCGCCTATGGAGATTAAGTACCAAAGTTTGACGCCATTCCACGAGTGTGCGCAATTTTAAAGCGTGACATGCTAGGTATCTATTTACTCGGCGTAACATCATCTTTCAAATTATAAAAAAAATTGGGCTAAGTTTACAGTTTTTTTTTAATTCATGAAACTGTTTTTTTTTTCAAAAGAAAATGCGTTGGAAAAATTCCTGCGCAAATACTGTGTGACATAAAAAGTTGCAATGATCGCCATTTTATTCCCTAGAGTCTCTGCTAAAAAAACATATATAATGTTTGGGGGTTCTGCGTAATTCTCTAGCAAAAAAATTATTATTTTTACATGTAGGAGAGGAGTGCCAGAATAGGCCCTGTATGGAAGTGGTTAAGTGTAAAAATAGTTCCCCCCACTGCTTTGACCTCCTCTTACTGCTCCACCGCCTCAAGGGTTCCCTGGTGCCCCCTTCATGCAGCACTGCTGGCCAGTTTCCCCTCCTCCCCGTCCCACCAGCTGCAGCTGCTGCTGGGATGAGAGATCGGTGATCTATGCAGTGTTCACGTTTACCAGCCCCTTCCTGAATGGACACAGTAGCAATCAGTACTGATCACTCCTGTGTCCATTTATCACTGAAGCATAGAACACTATGTTTACTATGCTTCAGTTTGTGAATGAATAGGAGTCTCTGTACAGAGCATCTATTCATTTATCTGCAGTGCAGCTGAGGCTGCACAGAAAGGGAATGGCCTTCGACCCTTTCTCTGTCTCTAAAATCTCTTTAGACCCCGACGTTTCACCGGAAAAAGTAATATATATTAAAAATAACATTATAAAAATAAATGAAGAAACATAGTGAGGCCTTATTTATAACACCAGGGGCATTTGCCAATGAACAGCTAAATGATTCAGAGAAGGATTGGGAGAAAGTGCTGTGGTCAGATGAGACCAAAATTGAGCTCTTTGGCATTAATTCGACTCGCCGTGTTTGGGGGAAGAAAAATGTTGACTATGTTCCTAAGAACACCATCCCTACAGTCAAGCACAGAGGTAGAAACATTATGGTTTTTGGGCTGTTTCTCTTCTAAAGGTGCAGGCTGACTTTGCTGCATTGAGGAGCATTGAGGAGCCAATGGACAGGACCATGTATTGTAAAATCTTGGATAAAAACGTTCTTCCTTTAGCCAGAGCACTGAAGATGGATTATGGATGGATCTTCCAGCATGACAATGACCCAAAACATACCACCAAGGCAACAAGGGAGTGGCTCAAGAAAAAGCACATTCAGGACATGGAGTGGCCTAGCCAAGCCAGTTTCCAGACCTTAATCCTAGAAAATTTATGGAGGGAGATAAACCTTTGAGTTTGCAAGCGACAGCCAAGAAACCCTAAGGATTTAGAGAAGATCTGTAAAGAAGAGTGGACCAAAATCCCTCCTGAGATGTGTGCAATCCTGGAAACCAACTACAAGAAACATCTTACCTCTGTGCTTGCCAACAAGTGTTTCCCCACCAAGTACTAAGTCATATTTTGCTTGGGGATCAAATACTATATTTTACTCACTGAACTGCAACTCCATTTATAACACTTGTATCATATGTTTTTTTCTGGATTGTTGGTTGATATTCTGTCTCTATCATTTAAAATACACCTTTGATAAAAATTATAGACCCTTCATTTCTTTGTAAGTTGGAAAATTGACACAATCTGCAGAGGGTCAAATAATTATTTGCTCCACTGTATATGGTCTAAGGCAGGGGTAGACAACCTTTTGAGCACAGTGTACCGAAAAATGTTTTCAAAGAAATCGAGCGTGCCGATTTTATAACAAAAAAACTTCATACTCTCAATCACGAAAAGGATTTTTTATAAAGTAATTGCTGTAAACTACTTGAGTAGTAGTAAGAAATTAACATCTTGCACTCATGCCTCAGATCAGCCCCAATTCATGCACCTTCACACCTCAGATCAGCCCCAATTCATGCACCTTCACACCTCAGATCAGCCCCAATTCATACACCTTCACACCTCAGATCAGCCCCAATTCATGTACCTTCACACCTCAGATCAGCCCCAATTCATGTACCTTCACACCTCAGATCAGCCCCAATTCATGTACCTTCACACCTCAGATCAGCCCCAATTTATGTACCTTCACACCTCAGATCAGCCCCAATTCATGTACCTTCACACCTCAGATCAGCCCCAATTTATGTACCTTCACACCTCAGATCACTGCTAGCACACACACAGCGTGGATTGTGGTGTATGGGAGAGTAATCACACCACACAGGAATTTGATTGTATGTGCACAACCATCGTCACTGGATTTTCAATCTATTGATTCATGAACACATATCTTTGTGAAAGTTTAACCACTGAACTGGATAGACACGGTCACTTTATTGATTAATTTATCATTTTAACTTTATTTATTGGTTTATTTGCACGTTTTGCACTATTTTGTATTTCTTGCAGCGCTGGTGAATTGGACGCACCACTCAGTAGGGTTATCACATTAATATTATATTTTGATTGATTGAAATGTGATCTTATATTATATATTTATTTCTGGTACTTGGCACTTGGAGCATACTACCCAGTAGGGTTATAATACTCTTTGTTGCTATTTTTGTTTTATTTTCTATATAAGCGCAAGCGCCACATTATAATTATAAGTAATTTGTCAGGTGAATGTAGGGACACATTGATTAAGGTAAGCAGCTGCTTTGTATCATTATCACGTTTGAGATTTATAGTAATTGGTTGAAAGTGGTAGCACATAGGATTTCCCTTGCATTTACCTGCTGTTCATTGTGCAATCTTTATTTGCATAGTAAATTTAAAACCCAATCGAAATCTTGATTTTTATAATTATTTGCAGTCAGGCTGCATAATAGGTCAATAATTTGCCTTTTTTTCTGAAAGCAGCATTCCCAAACGTGATTGTAAACCTCCATTCTGACTTGTATTCTAGCAGTCAGTTTCTCCATCAACTCCACATCTTTAATCCTAATAGGTAAGAGAGAGGGGAGGGATTTTTACGGTGCAAATTGGTCAAATATAGAAAAGAAGGCTATATAATTTTATCTCTTTTTCTTAAAAAGAACAATTTTATTGTTTACATTAAAAAACAGACACATATGCCAGTTAATTATAACAATACAATTAAAACAACGTGGTCAAAAAATGGGGAATAACATGTAGGATATACACTGCAAATTCATAGGTGGTAGTTATTGCATACTAGCCCGACATGTTTCGCATTAGTCGCTTTATCAAGGGGTATGCAATTAAGTAGCAAGTCATCCAATACTTTTAATGATTCTACAAAGAGAAAAGGGATGGGGAGAGAAAGGGTTTTACATATAAGAAAACATTTTACAATAATAATATAACGTAAAAGACATAATGAGATATGTGTTGTCACTCCGAAGCATCCATAGAGGCTTACCCCCAAAAAGATTGATTGGGAAACAAAAAATAAATAATTTTTTGTTTCCCAGTTCTAACATACATTTTACCCATCTATTTCTGGCAATTACCACTTCTGCTGTTCAACTGCACTTCTTTGGTTGCAGCTGCAATTATTTTTTGGCGTAAGTGATATTCATTTAAATTTTATGCCTCCTATAAGTCCAATTAACTCCTTGCACAATGATATTCTCCCTTCAATATTGAATACTTTCTATTTGTATAACAGCTTCTCCTTACTGCTCCCTGTGGTTGCAATTCAAGCCCTCTTGCTGTCTCGCTCGGCTGCGTCTGTACACGCTGGTTTTGACGAGTTCATCTAGGGTCAATCTTTTTGGGGGTAAGCCTCTATGGATGCTTCGGAGTGACAACACATATCTCATTATGTCTTTTACGTTATATTATTATTGTAAAATGTTTTCTTATATGTAAAACCCTTTCTCTCCCCATCCCTTTTCTCTTTGTAGAATCATTAAAAGTATTGGATGACTTGCTACTTAATTGCATACCCCTTGATAAAGCGACTAATGCGAAACATGTCGGGCTAGTATGCAATAACTACCACCTATGAATTTGCAGTGTATATCCTACATGTTATTCCCCATTTTTTGACCACGTTGTTTTAATTGTATTGTTATAATTAACTGGCATATGTGTCTGTTTTTTAATGTAAACAATAAAATTGTTCTTTTTAAGAAAAAGAGATAAAATTATATAGCCTTCTTTTCTATATTTGACCAATTTGCACCGTAAAAATCCCTCCCCTCTCTCTTACCTATTAGGATTAAAGATGTGGAGTTGATGGAGAAACTGACTGCTAGAATACAAGTCAGAATGGAGGTTTACAATCACGTTTGGGAATGCTGCTTTCAGAAAAAAAGGCAAATTATTGACCTATTATGCAGCCTGACTGCAAATAATTATAAAAATCAAGATTTCGATTGGGTTTTAAATTTACTATGCAAATAAAGATTGCACAATGAACAGCAGGTAAATGCAAGGGAAATCCTATGTGCTACCACTTTCAACCAATTACTATAAATCTCAAACGTGATAATGATACAAAGCAGCTGCTTACCTTAATCAATGTGTCCCTACATTCACCTGACAAATTACTTATAATTATAATGTGGCGCTTGCGCTTATATAGAAAATAAAACAAAAATAGCAACAAAGAGTATTATAACCCTACTGGGTAGTATGCTCCAAGTGCCAAGTACCAGAAATAAATATATAATATAAGATCACATTTCAATCAATCAAAATATAATATTAATGTGATAACCCTACTGAGTGGTGCGTCCAATTCACCAGCGCTGCAAGAAATACAAAATAGTGCAAAACGTGCAAATAAACCAATAAATAAAGTTAAAATGATAAATTAATCAATAAAGTGACCGTGTCTATCCAGTTCAGTGGTTAAACTTTCACAAAGATATGTGTTCATGAATCAATAGATTGAAAATCCAGTGACGATGGTTGTGCACATACAATCAAATTCCTGTGTGGTGTGATTACTCTCCCATACACCACAATCCACGCTGTGTGTGTGCTAGCAGTGATCTGAGGTGTGAAGGTACATAAATTGGGGCTGATCTGAGGTGTGAAGGTACATGAATTGGGGCTGATCTGAGGTGTGAAGGTACATGAATTGGGGCTGATCTGAGGTGTGAAGGTACATGAATTGGGGCTGATCTGAGGCAATAACTACCACCTATGAATTTGCAGTGTATATCCTACATGTTATTCCCCATTTTTTGACCACGTTGTTTTAATTGTATTGTTATAATTAACTGGCATATGTGTCTGTTTTTTAATGTAAACAATAAAATTGTTCTTTTTAAGAAAAAGAGATAAAATTATATAGCCTTCTTTTCTATATTTGACCAATTTGCACCGTAAAAATCCCTCCCCTCTCTCTTACCTATTCAAATTCTGCTTGGGATGTGGTGCCTACTCTGAGGGTGTTTCCCATTTCGGAACCAAAACCTGCATAATCTTTAATCCTAGCATACAAGGCATCTGAGGAGGGAGGGGGGTATTTTTTTTCCAATTAAGAGCTATAAAGGCAGCACACAGTAGTAAGAATATGGCGCAGCAGCTTCTTATAGGGTTTTAAGGTTTAGAAATTTTCAGGGGGATAGGCCCAACAGGAAAAATGTAGGCGTCATTGGGATAGATACCTCAAAAAGGCGACCTAGCAGTTGTACTGAGTGCCAAAAAGGGGTAATCAATGGACAGCTCCAATATATATGAAAGAGGGTACCCTTATCCCTGTGGCAACGCCAACAACGATCATAACTAGTAGGTTAGATGGTGTGGATCGCATCCAGTGTCAGATGCCAAAAGTAAAGAATATTATACGCATTTACCTTATAGAGGGTACATAGGGAGCTTTTAGTTGCCTGAGACCGGACCACCTGCCACACCCCCAGAAGAATTTCCTCACCTAGTACCTTCTCTCATCGAAGCATGTAAGAGTGTTTACCTTAATCTTGAATGGAGTAGGCATTAATTTGCCTTTTTTTAATATGTATTAGCGTCTAAAACTGTTAAGCTGATCTGTAATGGCAACATTTTGGAGGACGTCCACCAAAGACAGAGATCAAGGATGCATATATAGCATGCACACCACAAAATTTAAGCAATTTAAGCCACTATTAAAATATTACTCCAACCTCCACTGATAGCCAGAAGTATATAAAAAGAAAAAGGAAAAATATGCAATACATCATCCGGGGATGCCCAGCCTACGAGTCAATAGGTCCAGCGGAAAATAAAGGATGAGTGGCGCTACCTTACCAGGGTACCTTAATTAATAATATTATAATAAACCCCAAAAAATAAAATATAAATAAAAATATAAAGAAAGTTTATATATGCTTGGTGCAAACCCTTAATCACTCAAAATCATTGGGTAGTGAATGTGAGTGTCCAACACTAAAAAAGTGGACTGTGCTATCGTGTTAGACTAACCGTGTTAATGGACTGTGCTAGCATGTTAGACTAACCGTGTTAGTCTCATAACCTACATAAAAGTGTGCACCTTGTGGCTGATTAATAAGTGACAACTTGTAGAAAACAGTAAATGACAGTAAAAAAATTACAGTATATTAAAACACCACAATCTGTGCCATGGAAGGGAATCAGTCCAAGAGGGATCCCCCCTCTGAAAATCAATGTGCGATCCACTTTCTAAATGGCATTAATCAGGATCTCTCAATCCTATATTGATCCATAAATATGTCCAAAAAATACATAAGGTGAAAGAACTAATAAATAAATATATGTATCATAAGTAATCCCACTTAGGCATAAGATGCAAAAATGCGCACCTAAAAATTAGTGAAAAAATGGTGAAGGAATTGGGTGTATCAAAGTCCAGCATGAAAACCAAATTAAAATCAAAAAACAAAACGTCTATGGTAGTGACTTTTGTGCAGACAGCTGTTCAGATCCAGTGACTTGCGGTGCTCCCCCTCAAAGATCCCCACTCACTAGCTCCCTGCACCCCTGCACAGGTAGTAGGCAAGAACAGCGATATGATGTTTTTAGGTCCTCAGGGTCTCCCGCTCCAGCTGTGAAGTATCCTTCACATAGGTCCAGCGGGATTAAGCCAGGAGCATCAAGCCGGCATGACTAAAGTCGCCCAAATTTATTGGGGCAACCCCTATGTTGAGGGGGAGGCACGGTGCCCTCACACCTTGTAAAAGATGGGAAACGTTGTTTGGTTCTCTAACGTTGCTGTAGCTCCGATCGTCCGCTTTTGTGATGGGGAAGAGATTGGGTGCAGTTCTGCTAGGGGGGGCGGTCCCTGTTTCCAGGAGGAGGAGGACCGTCATTGGCTACTGCTAAAGCCAATCACAGTCTTGCTAGCCCCGTCCACCATCTGGATGAAGATGACTCGACTGGTTGCAACTACCAATCTCAGAAAGACTGTGATTGAGAAATCACAATCAGGTGATAGTTTGTGGAATTACTGTTGAGCTTCTGGGAACCTTGTTGAAATTATTCCTGAACCTTTGCGTCACTGCCTACTGAACCCCTGCACTCTGTGTCCCTTTAAGCCACAGACAGTATTCAGCGCAATGAAAATCACACCCATCCACTTTTTTTCAGCTGCGGGGGCCCAACTTATGATCCTGCACACAGACACACTGCTTTCAGAAAATGCCCCTAACCTGAGCTCATTATTGCACATCCATTCCATATGCTTGTATGTGACATCACATACAAGCACGTGGGCTGGATGCGAGAGTGCCAGGACAGGTAGATGTGTCTCATCTCTGCTTCCTTTCACCACTCTGCATATCACGCATATCATAGATGAAAAGAGGGTACATCAGTGGGGAAAATGAGCAGGAGGGGTTCAGAGGTGGAACACAAGAGCAGGAGGGTACAGCGATGGAGCAAATGTGCAGGGAGGTACAGTGGTGGAAGAGATGAGAAGGGGGTTCAGCAGTGGGACAGGTGAGCAGGGGGGTACAGTGATGGGCCAGATGAACAGGGGGGTTCAGTGTTGGGCCAGATGAGCAGGGGGGTTCAGTGTTGGGCCAGATGAGCGGGGGGTTCAGTATTGGGCCAGATGAGCAGGGGGTAGAGCAGTGGGGCAGATGTGAAAGGAGGTGTATTGGTAGGGCAGATGAGCAGGGAGTTATAGTGGTGGGGCAGGAGAGTCAGGGGAACAGTAGTGAGGCAGGAGAGCCAGGGGAGCAGTGGTGGGGCAGAAGAGCAGGGGTATAGAGGTGAGACAGATGTGCAGGAGGTACATTGGTGGGGCAGATGAGTAGATGGATTCAGTGTTAGGACAGATGAGAAGGTGATTCAGTAGTGAGACAGAAGAGCATGAGGATACGGCAGTGGAGCAGATGTGCAGGGTGGTACAGTGGTGGGGCAGATGAGAAAAGGGGTACATTGATGGGGCAGATGAGCAAGGGAGTTACAGTGGTGGGACAGAAAAACAAGGGGGAACAGTGGTGGGGCAGATGTGCAGGGGGTACAGTGGTGGGAGGGTTGAGAAGGGGGTTCAGCGGTGGGACAGAAGAGCAGGGGGGTACAGTGATGGGGCAGATGAGCAGGGGGCTACCGTGATGGGGCAGATGAGCAGGGGGCTACAGTGGTGGGTCAGATGAGCAGGGGGGGTCAGTGTTTGGCCAGATCAGAAGGGGTTTGCAGGGGGGATTCAGTGTTGGGGCAGAGGAGAACATTGGTGGGTCAGATGAGCAGGGGGTTACAGCGGTGGGTCAGAGGCAGGGGTACAGATGTGGGACAGATGTGCAGAGGAGAAAGGAGGTACATCAGTGGAACACATGTCGTGGGGCAGATGAGAAAGGGGGTTACAGTGGTGGGACAGATGAGCAGATAAGTTCAGTGTTAGGACAGATGAGAAGATGGTTCAGTGGTGGGGCAGATGTGCATGGAGGTACAGTGGTGAGGCAAATAAGAAAGGGAGAACATTGGTGGGGCAGATGAGCAGGGGTTTACAGTGGTGGGACAGATGAGCAGGGTGGTACAGTAGTAGGGTAGATGTGCAGGGGGTTACAGTGGTTACAGTGGTGGGGTAGATCAGCAGCAGGTTACAGTGGTGGGGCAGATGTGCAGGGGGTTACAGTGGTGGGGCAGATGTGCAGGGGGTTACAGTGGTGGGGCAGATGTGCAGGGGGTTACAGTGGTGGAGCAGATGTGCAGGGGGTTACAGTGGTGGGACAGATGGGCAGGGGGTTACAGTGGTGGAGCAGATGAGCAGGGGGTACAGTGGTGGGGCAGATGAGCAGGGGGGTACAGTGGTGGGGCAGATGTGCAGGGTAGTAAAGTGGTGGGGCAGATGAGCAGGGGGGTACAGTGGTGAAACAGATTTACAGGGGGGACAGTGATCTGAGGTGTGAAGGTGCATGAATTGGGGCTCATCTGAGGTGTGGAGTTGCAGGAATTTGGGCTGATCTGAGGCGTGAGAGTGCAGGATGTTAATTTCTCACTACTAAAGTAGTTTACAGCATTTACTTTATAAAAAATCCTTTTCGTAATTGAGTGTGTGAAGTTGACATTTTTTTGTTACAAAATCGGCATGCTCAATTTCTTTGAAAACATTTTTTGGCACACTGTGCTCAAAAGGTTCCCTACTCCTGGTCTGGAAAGTACAGTGTTTTGGGTCAAGGTATCGTAACCGTAAACACTCTATTTAGGATTTTAAGAACTTCTGTTACAACAAATGTATGAGGTCTCCATGGTCCCTCTGACACCTACCACATTTAGGTTCCCGTAGTAGCCCCATTTTAAATAATTTAGAGGGGGTATAGCGAGCACGGAGGAGAATGCACAATTGGGATAGCCGCTCGGGATGGTTGAGCGAGCAAAGCTGGACCACCCGAAGGACTGACTCCCACTCATCCTCCACCATGTGCCCCACATCATCTTTCAATTTTTCAGCTGATCTGTCAGGAAAAACCCAAAGGTAAATGTTTAGCTCAAAGAGTAACAATGGTAGATAAAACCTTTAGAAGCTTTAGTTGTTTGCATATAATTAAAAATAGGGGCTGGAGATAAGCTCCATTCACAATTGGGACCTTATGCTTTAACTGCATGGTGGAAGATGTCCATGTTTACAGCGGTCCAATAATCCCCCATAGTACTTCAATCAATAACGCTAATGCTCTTTGAGCAGCATTGGTGGTTATTTTTACAGGACGTGATAGGAAGGTAAACTGTAGAAACGGGAGAGGGTGCAAAACAGTGGAAATTTTACCTAAAAGATGTATACTTAAAGTGGGGTTCCACCCAAAAAAACAGAAATACCTGAAAAATTCTAAAAAAAAAAACAAAAAAAATTTTGATATTTTTTTTTTTTACTTACCTCTAAATGCCTGTTGCTAGGTGGTCCCTCGTAGTCTGCCTCTTCCTTTGCCTGGGCTGGTGACATCACTTCCCCCTCGGCACAGGAAGGGCTCGGCTCTGCTCCCTCCCTCCTGTCAATCATCTGGGACCCATTACAGGTCCCAGGTGATTGAGCGGCCAATCACAGCGCGTGGCGCCGCTCGCGCATGCGCAGTGGGTGCCAGGCTGTGAAGCCACAGCCCGGCGCCCACAGTTGAAATGCCGGCGCCGACGAGCGGGGCTTCGACCCCCCGCATCGCTGGACCCAGGGACAGGTAAGTGTCCAATTAAAAGTCAGCAGCTGCAGTATTTGTAGCTGCTGACTTTTAATTTTTTTTTTTTTAATGGACCCCCTGGGTGGAACTCCTCTTTAAAGTGGAGTTCCACCCAGAAATGGAACTCCTTCTGATCCGGTTCCTCACCCCCTCCGGAGTCACATTTGGCACCTTTCAGGGGTGAGGGGGAGCAGATACTAATCCAGGTATTTGCTCCCACTTCCAGCAAAAGATTGTCGCAGTATCCGTGGCGATCTATGCCATGTCTTGCCCCTCCTCTGTCCCCCCTGCTGTCTTCCGGGAGACACACTGGTCCTAGAAGATAGCAGGGACCACTCAGAACAGTAGGGAACAAGGCTTCACTTCCTGATTCCCTTACTGAAGATGCCGGCGCCTCCACCCGGAACCGAGGGACGGGTCGGTTTCAGGTGAGGACACCATGGGCGCCCTGGACAGGTAAGTGTCCTTATTTTAAAAGTCAGCAGCTGCAGTATTTGCAGCTGCTGACTTTTATTTTTTTTTCAGGCGGAACTCCGCTTTAATTAATAGATTACTGTATGTAAGTGTACTTTTCTGGTATTTACACAAAACCTTCACACAGCACAGCCAGGCAGATGACACAAGAGTTGATTTTGAAAAATGAATTAACGTGCCCATAGCATTTTTTACCTGTTTTAGGAGCATTGAAAAAGCATAAAAAATGCTTGTTAAATGCCCATGAAAGTGTTGTTTTTCAAGTCGGAAGTGCTTAAGCAGTAGTAAAGCCCGCTTGGTGATTTTTACCTACAGGTGAGCCTATAGTAAGGTTTACTTATAGGTAAAATGAATATCTCCTAAACGTGCACCGTTTAGGAGATATTTCACCCTGGATGCAGCCAGTTATGTCACTGGCACATGCGCACATACCTTGCCAGACCTTCAAAGCTTCGTACCTGAACCGAGGGCTCCCATGTGCATGCGCGGGAGGGACGTCATCGAGGCTCCAGCCAATTACATAGCCGGAGTACACAAACCCGGAAAAAAGACCAGGGGAAGATGTCAGCCCTCTCAACGAAGACAGCGCACCGCTGGAAGGCTTCGTTCCAAGGTAAGTATTTCATAATGTGCTAGTATGCAATGCAATTGCCTTACAGGTGTTTTGGTTTACAACAGCTTTCTCTGCCAGATCCATATGTCGTACGGACCTGACAGTGGGGGGTTTTACACACAATTTGGTGGCTGCAGCCAATGGGATTGTGTGTAAAACGGACAGGCAGGCTCCTGCCTGTCAGGTGGAAGCATTCGGGCTGCTGCTCTGCCACCTGATTGCTTCCACACACCCCGAGTACCAGCGCCTCCCCCGTGATGTATTCCGGGCTCCACTTGCCCATCTGCATGCCTGTGACCGACATGCTGGAGGGGAGGGAGAAGAGCGGACACACGTCCGCTCTCCTACCCTTCTTGCTGTGATCTGGAAAGTGACGTATATGAGGTCATTTTCATGTCATCTGTTACTTTCCCTGGCTAGCACCTAAAAATCATCACATGGGGTCCCCTATGTGATTAAAAAAAAAGTTACACCCAAGCACATAAAATCCCCCTCCCAAAAAAATGTAAGGCCCCCACAAATATGCATGTACGAACCTAAACGTATGCGGCTATGTGTGAAAGCGGTGGTTGCGATACAAGCTACATATCGCCGCACACTCCGGAGTGAGAGCAATAATTTTAGCATAAGACCTCCTCCATGACAATAAACTGATGACCTATAGGGGGCTTTTGAAGCATCACCTATAGAAAATATAGGGTACTGAAGTTTGTCGCCATTTCACAGGCGCACACAAATTTAAGGTTTGACATGTTGGGTATCTATTTACTTTTTATTTTGCATTTTATATTTTACCAAAAATGTTGCTTTTCCTAGTCCTTTGTAGTAATATTGTGTGACATAAAAAAATGGAACTACCACTATTTTATTCTCTAGGGTGTCTGCTTTCAGAAAGAAATGTTTGGGGGTTTTGTGTAATCTTTAGGCCTAAAATGATTTTTTTAAACGTGTGCAAAAAATGAAAAAACAGCTCTGGCAGCTAAAAGGTTAAAGGGGGAGTGATGCAGAGGAAAGTATCTACTATGAGGCATGTTTAGGTTGTGTTGTGATAACAATTTTGTGATTTCTCTGCAAGATGGATTTGTATACTCCATCTCTTTGACACTTGGCTTGGTCCAGCTCAAATTCGCTGATACAAAAAGCTTTTCCACTGGCAATGATGTCCAATGTCTCTTCTCTTGCCTGGCACTGTCAGTATTGCTGGCTGGCGTAATGCTTTTTCCTTTTGAGAAAATTGTGTTACTAGATGCCTAGTACCTGAGTGGGAGTGTATAACGTGGACCAGTGCACTGTTAGCTTGCAGGTGGCTGTATGAGTGGGACCCATAATAGACTACACTGATATTGGTGCACAGGATCCAGCTGGATGCATTGGGAGTGGTGGTATTTAAAGGAAGAGGGTGACTTTCTGGCAGTGAAGAGTGGTATGAAACACAAGCCAGGTGACCTGGACCCCCAAGTTACATGGGCCCCCAGGTGTTCAGCTGGATTGCCGGAATCCTAACCTGAAACCATGGAAGAAATGCAAGGCTTTGCGATGTGAATACTTCTGACCATTTATGGGTCAGTATTCCCATAGGTGTGCGCATCCTATTGCATTAGGGTGTGCACCCCAAAGCTCAAACACACATGCATGCGTGTGTATGTATGTATGTGTACTGACTACATTGTGCTTAGCTTCTCCTGGTAGGCTGAATCCTGTCCCACACTGCAGCCTGTGTTTAGTCCTCCCTCTGCTGCCTACTCCAGCTGCCGGAACCTTCTGTTGTAAAGTCAAATAAGGCACGCTGGGGAAGGGGGCTGGGCAGTGTCGTTACCATTGGCTATGGAGGCAGCAGAGACGTGGAACAACTGTAGCCTCTGGCTTTTTACAGACACTACATGGTTGGCAAACCTGGTGATTAGGGTGTGCCCAGGCACACCTGGCAAACCCCCTGCGCACGCCTATGAGTATTCCTATGGACCAGAGGGATGGTGTATCAGAAGGTTTCCAATCCACTATCTGTAAAAATGGGATCAGACAGCTTGGGTCTGTGTGGGCTGTAGGGCAGTTATTGAAACAAGGGGCCTGGACAGCCCAGTACTACTGTAAGCCCCTACCACGGTGACAACTACATCTTTATCAAGTGAATTGTGTACAAAGCAATGGCAGCTAAAGCTAAACAGTATTCATGGCTGGATCCCCTGATCTCATGGGCTTTAGAGCAACTAGCCCACCCCATATCAACAGTTGCAGGTGAATTCCTGGGAAATTCAATATTAGTTTATTGGTTTACTGTTCTAATTTAATCAGTAATGAGCTCATTACTCTCACTGATCTACTGAACGTCATCAATATTCAACTGATATGTGCTGTAAAGACACTTTATCTTTAGAGTAAAGTATTCTTCGCTTTCATAATGAATAAAGTAGGAGATGGGATACATGCTTTCCTAAAAAGCACCATATCATGGAATTGCGAAGGAATGAATCATATATTAGTGCTGCCATGCACCTTTTCATCATATAGTGCCTTAAAAAAGTATTCACACCCTTTGACATTTTCCACATTTTGTCATGTTACAACCCAAAACATAAATGTATTTTATTGGGATTTTATGTGATAAACCAACACAACACAAACGGCACATAATTGTGAAGTGGAAGGAAAATGATAAATGTTTTTTCATCTTTTTTAACAAATAAATATGTGAAAAGTGTGGCGGGCATTTGTATTCAAATCCGTTGTCGTAAATCCTGATCGTGTGTACACAACTCCGACGCACAAAGTTCCATGCGTGCTCGGAATCAAGCAGAAGAGCCACACTGGCTATTGAACTTAATTTTTCAAGGCGTGTTGTATGTCACCTCTTTCTTGACGTTCGGAATTTCCGACAAGATTTGTGTGACCGTGTGTATGCAAGACAAGTTTGAGCCAACATCCGTCGGAAAAAATCCATGGATTTTGTTGTCGGAATGTCCGATCGTGTGTATGGGGCATAAGACATACCATGGAGAAACATGGAGAAACAACTAAGGGTGTGGTGGACCACTCTAGAGATGTACATTAGTGAGAAAATTACACCTAGGAGACTAAGGTGGGACATACAACCAAATGACAGTATTGATGACCCATCCCTTATGGGGGATTGGTATTCCTTCTTTAACAAATGCAAGAATGACCCATTACAGAATATTGTCACGCAAAGGCAATTTAAATTAGGAGGGATAAAAAGTATGACATCGAAATACAGGCGAAAAAACAGAAGACGTTAAAAAGAGATGTTTTGGACTATAAGAATAACAAAATCTAGAAGTGGCAGGTAGAATCTGAAGAACTAATAGAGGAACGAGATGACATGTCAATGGAGGAGAGCTCAAGTGAAGAAATGGGGGAAATGGACCTACAAGATGAGGGTCATATACCCCAAATAAGATTCAACCCTGACCTTGGGCAGGGATATAGAGGAACATCTAGACTAATTAATCACCAAATAGGAAAATCTGAAATGAGAGGGAACAACAGGTTCTCCCCTTTGGGGAGAGGGGCTCATTATAGCCCACACCAGAACTTCTAGCAGAGGAGAGTCTTTAGAGAAGAAAGGAATTTTCCCAGGGGAGGACAGCGAGAAAGACCACCAGGGAGGAGATGGAATACTCGTGTCCCTTATCGGACACCCAGCTGGAGGGGACAGAATGGAAACAGAGGAGGTGCCCAGAGATCGAAGAACTTCCCAGGGATATGGTTAGGGACCAAGAAACCATAGGGCATTGGAGGTATCCACCTCACCAAAGACAAGAGACGGACACGAAGAATGGCCGGATCAGTATCCAGGAAAGAGAGATGGGATACACACAAAGAAATATGGAAAGAGGAAACAGACAAGAGGAAAGAGAGGAGGGTAGAAGAAAAAGACTACAAGAATACTAGGAGAAAGAATATATCATTTAAGTAATGCCCACTTCTCAGAGGAAGAATTGGGAGTTTTAGATCTAGGTTTAAAGTTTCCTCCAGCTAAAACATTAGATAAATTTGAAGCTTGTATTGACCTTCGGAAGTTCATGAGAAAGCTGAAACTGAACAAACACTTTGCACTACATGAGGATACTAGAATATCGGAAGAACCAGGGTTTGCTCAAACGAAACTTAAGAATAACTCCATCTTCAATCCCAAAACACCTGGGAGTCAATGCCTTGGGGCCTTCAAGAAGATGGTAGAAGATGACCTGAGAAAACTTGATGGCAAGAGATCCAAAAGTACGAATATATGGAAAGCTATAAAGGAAAAAGGGAAAAAGAAGGAAGTAGTGATACGCCCAGCTGATAATGGCGGGGGGCCTAGTCATACTGAATAAAAAAGACTATGGGGAAGAAATGGAAAATCTACTTAAAGTGGAGAACACCTATAAGAAACTCAAAGGGAACCCTAAATTGCGATATGAAAAGAAGTTGAAGGCTTTCGTAAAAAAGGGGAAAGATAAGGGAATATTAAATAAAAGAAGCTGGATACATTCTACCGGAATCCACGAAGACCCCTGTGATATTTTACGTGCCGAAGATTCACAAGAGGATAGAAAAGCTGCAAGAAAGACCAATTATTAGCAGGATCAAGAGTACCTGGACCAATTCTTGAAACCATTAGTAAAAAAAAGGAGATTGTACCTTAAAGACAGCACCCAACTGATAACAGAATGCCAAAACATCACCGGGGTTGAGAATTGCTTACTTGCCAACATTGATGTCAACTCCTTATATAGGCATTACACAAGAACACCAAGTTGAAACAAGAGCAAATCAGATATATTCTTGAGGGCCGCCAACTAGCTATGGAAAGAAACTACTTCTAGTATGGAAGAAATGATTATGTTCAAACCAAAGGTGTGGCCATGGGGCACGTTATGCCCCCAGTATGGCCAACCTTTTTATGAATATGTGGGAGGAAAAATACATCTATGGCAAAAGAATACCCCAAATTAAGCTGTACCGAAGATACATAGACGATCTAATTATCCTATGGTCAGGAACAGCAGAATGCTTTGAGGAGTTCCTTAAAGGAATCAACCACAACAAGTATGGGTTCTCATTTACGGGGAAGTGGGACCACCAACAAATTGACTATCTAGATTTACAGATATTTAAGGAAGGAAGTGATCTATACACAAAAATTTTTTTTTTAAAACAACAGACCGCAACGGGTACATACCAACTTCAAGTTGCCACCACCCAAAGTGGAAAGGGAACATCCCCAAAGGCCAATTGATGAGAGTGCTAAGAAACTGCCGAAAACTAGAAGACTATGAAGCACAAGCTAATATTATTACAAAAAGATTCAAAGAAAAAGGTTATTAGGAGGACAATCTAGTCAAATTGAAAATTGAGGTAAAGAAAATGGATAGGAACATGCTATTGGTTAAGAAATATAACAAATCAGGAAACTACACAGATGTGGCATACATTACTGGGTTTAATACCCAATATCAATCATTAGAACATATAATTAGAAAGTACTGGCCCATCCTGAAAGAAGACAGACTCCTATCCAGGATCCTAGCAATAAAAACAGAGTTAGGTACCTGGTAACTCTTTTTCTAAGAAGTCTTCCAGGGCAGCATCTGAGAGATAGGCTCCTCCTCCCTGAAACAGGAAACACATTAGTCCGCCATTATAAATTTGTTAGTCTAACCTGCGTGCCTCAGTTATATTAAAGCACCGAAGGAACTCTCAGTAAGCGTAAAGCTTCCCCATTATACCTGGCATTTATCGCTTAAGGGTGGGAACTAGTGCTGCCCTGGAAGATTTCTTAGAAAAAGAGTTACCAGGTACCCAATTCTGTTTTCTCAAACCGTCTTCCAGGGCAGCATCTAAGAGAATGTATCAAGCAATACTTACTAGGGTGGGGATAAAGACTGGAGCACCTTGCAACCAAATGCTTGGTCTTGGTCGGACAGCTGATCTATATGATAGTGCCTTGCGAGGCTACTGAAGCTCGACTATGTCGCTGCCCTGCAGATCTGCTCCGGAGTTGCCCCTGCTTTCTCTGCGACCGAGGCCCAGGCTCTGGTTGCGTGTACTCTGATCCCGCTTGGAGGGGTGAGGTTTTGTGCCTCATAGGCCATTCTTATCCATTTGCTGATGGTATTTTTGGATGCCTGTTTTCCTTTATTGACTCCCGCATAGAGGACAAAAAGAAAGGTAAATCTTCCCCAATTCTACGTTCTTTCGAGTTATGTTATGAGTATGTTTCTTACATCTAGGTTGTTGTAAGTGTCTCTTTTTTTGCCGCCCATAGTTTTTGGGAGCGAAGGGATGATGATATTTTGGGTTCTATAGAACGTTGAAGAGACCTTGGGTAGAAAAGCCGGGTCTGGCGAGAGAATTATTTTGTCTATTTGTATCAGGCAGTATGGTTCCATCATGGAAAGTGCTTGGATTTCGCTCACTCTTCTGGCTGATACCAGGGTCACTAGCAATGCAGTTTTTAGCGTGAGATTTTTGTCTGAGCTATCTTTTATTGTTTCGAATGAAGGAGAGAGAAACCCTCTGAGGTCTGGACATATCCCAAGTTGGAGTTCTGTCCCTTTGAGTAGGTCTAGCTCTGTTAAGTGACATTAGTAATCGTTTTATCAGCGGATCCTCTGCAAGTCTGGTTCCATGAACGAGGAGAGTGCCGCCACTAGAACTTTGAGCGTGCTTTGGGAGATGTTCTTGTCTGCTCCTTCCTGTAGCAAATCCGAAATCGTCGGGACAGGGGCGGACTGACAACTCATGGGGCCCCCGGGCAATAGGAGATCCTGGGGCCCCCTGTCCCCGCTCATGTGTTCCCACCCACACTCAAGCCACACCCACACAAATCCCCACCTACATTTTGCACTGCCCACACTACATGCGTTCGTCACAGAATTACATTAAAGACAGTGCAACAACAGGTACCTTTCCAAAATTAAAGTGATTGTAAAGGCTCGTTTTTTGTTTTTTTAAATAACAAACATGTCATACTTACCTTCACTGTGCAGCTCGTTTTGCACAGAGTGGCCCCGAACCTCGACATCTGGGGGTGGCTCTCGCGGTTTCTCCCCACATCAGATAACTCCCTAGGAGAAGCGCTCTCCCGGGGGGGGGGGGGTTACCTTGCAGGTGGGCTCCCGTGTCCAGCATTTGCGTCTATAGACACATGTTTACATACATGTGCTCATCCTACATAAAGCTTTTCATATAGAGCATGTGCGGGGATCATGTGGGTGCTTTACATTTTTTTTTTAATTATTTTTATTAACTTTATATAATTTTCACTGATCACCAATCTAAGGAACATTCTTCTCACTGATTACCAATGTAAGGGGCATTCTTCCCACTATTTATTGAATCCATATTGAGCACTATATTTGATTGGCTGTTTGCTTCTGCTTAGGCCTGGCACACACGCACAATCACAATCACGCACATGATGATGAAGTCATCATCATGTGCGATTGTGCGTGTTTGCCAGGCCTAAGCAGAAGCAAACAGCCAATCAAATATAGTGCTCAATATGGATTCAATAAATATGCATAGCCATAGATATCATAAATGACTACAGGAAATAACCAGAGACTGGGGATGCGACTACAGGAAATAACCAGACTGCAAATGCGACTACAGGAAATAACCAGAGACTGGGGATGCGACTACAGGAGATAACCAGAGACTGGGATTGCAACTACAGGAGATAACCAGAGACTGGGGATGCGACTACAGGAAATAACCAGAGACTGGGGATGCGACTACAGGAAATAACCAGAGACTGGGGATGCGACTACAGGAAATAACCAGAGATTGGGGATGCGACTACAGGAAATAACCAGAGACTGGGGATGCGACTACAGGAAATAACCAGACTGCGAATGCGACTACAGGAAATACCCAGAGACTGGGGATGCGACTACAGGAAATAACCAGAGACTGGGGATGCGACTACAGGAAATAACCAGAGACTGGGGATGCGACTACAGGAGATAACCAGACTGCGAATGCGTCTACAGGAGATAACCAGACTGGGGATGCGACTACAGGAGATAACCAGAGGCTGCAAATGCGACTACAGGAAATAACCAGAGACTGGGGATGCAACTACAGGAGATAACCAGAGACTGGGATTGCGACTACAGGAGATAACCAGACTGCGAATGCGACTACCGGAAATAACCAGACTGCGAATGCGACTACAGGAAATAACCAGAGACTGGGGATGCGACTACAGGAAATAACCAGAGACTGGGGATGCGACTACAGGAAATAACAAGAGACTGGGGATGCGACTACAGGAAATAACCAGAGACTGGGGATGCGACTACAGGAAATAACCAGAGACTGGGGATGCGACTACAGGAAATAACCAGAGACTGGGGATGCGACTACAGGAAATAACCAGAGACTGGGGATGCGACTACAGGAGATAACCAGACTGCGAATGCGACTACAGGAGATAACCAGACTGCGAATGCGACTACAGGAGATAACCAGACTGCGAATGCGACTACAGGAGATAACCAGAGGCTGCAAATGCGACTACAGGAGATAACCAGAGACTGGGATTGCGACTACAGGAAATAACCAGAGACTGGGATTGCGACTACAGGAAATAACCAGAGACTGGGATTGCGACTACAGGAGATAACCAGAGACTGGGGATGCGACTACAGGAGATAACCAGACTGCGAATGCGACTACAGGAAATAACCAGACTGCAAATGCGACTACCGGAAATAACCAGACTGCGAATGCGACTACAGGAAATAACCAGAGACTGGGGATGCGACTACAGGAAATAACCAGAGACTGGGGATGCGACTACAGGAAATAACCAGAGACTGGGGATGCGACTACAGGAAATAACCAGAGACTGGGGATGCGACTACAGGAAATAACCAGAGACTGGGGATGCGACTACAGGAGATAACCAGAGACTGGGGATGCGACTACAGGAAATAACCAGAGACTGGGGATGCGACTACAGGAGATAACCAGACTGCGAATGCGACTACAGGAGATAACCAGACTGGGGATGCGACTACAGGAGATAACCAGAGACTGGGATTGCAACTACAGGAGATAACCAGAGACTGGGGATGCGACTACAGGAAATAACCAGAGACTGGGGATGCGACTACAGGAAATAACCAGAGACTGGGGATGCGACTACAGGAAATAACCAGAGACTGGGGATGCGACTACAGGAAATAACCAGAGATTGGGGATGCGACTACAGGAAATAACCAGAGACTGGGGATGCGACTACAGGAAATAACCAGAGACTGGGGATGCGACTACAGGAGATAACCAGACTGCGAATGCGACTACAGGAGATAACCAGACTGGGGATGCAACTACAGGAAATAACCAGACTGCGAATGCGACTACAGGAGATAACCAGAGGCTGCAAATGCGACTACAGGAAATAACCAGAGACTGGGATTGCGACTACAGGAGATAACCAGAGACTGGGGATGCGACTACAGGAGATAACCAGAGACTGGGGATGCGACTACAGGAGATAACCAGAGACTGGGATTGCGACTACAGGAGATAACCAGAGACTGGGGATGCGACTACAGGAGATAACCAGACTGCGAATGCGACTACAGGAAATAACCAGAGACTGGGGATGCGACTACAGGAGATAACCAGAGACTGGGGATGCGACTACAGGAAATAACCAGAGACTGGGGATGCGACTACAGGAAATAACCAGAGACTGGGGATGCGACTACAGGAAATAACCAGAGACTGGGGATGCGACTACAGGAAATAACCAGAGACTGGGGATGCGACTACAGGAGATAACTAGACTGCGAATGCGACTACAGGAGATAACCAGACCTGGGATGCGACTACAGGAAATAACCAGAGACTGGGGATGCGACTACAGGAGATAACCAGAGACTGGGGATGCGACTACAGGAGAAAACCAGAGACTGGGATTGCGACTACAGGAGATAACCAGACTGTGAATGCGACTACAGGAGATAACCAGAGACTGGGGATGCGACTACAGGAAATAACCAGAGACTGGGGATGCGACTACAGGAAATAACCAGAGACTGGGGATGCGACTACAGGAAATGACCAGAGACTGGGGATGCGACTACAGGAGATAACCAGACTGCGAATGCGACTACAGGAAATAACCAGACTGCGAATGCGACTACAGGAGATAACCAGAGGCTGCAAATGCGACTACAGGAGATAACCAGAGACTGGGGATGCAACTACAGGAGATAACCAGAGACTGCGAATGCGACTACAGGAAATAACCAGAGACTGGGATTGCGACTACAGGAGATAACCAGAGACTGGGGATGCGACTACAGGAGATAACCAGAGACTGGGGATGCGACTACAGGAGATAACCAGACTGCGAATGCAACTACAGGAAATAACCAGACTGCGAATGCGACTACAGGAAATAACCAGACTGGGGATGCGACTACAGGAAATAAAAAGACTGCGAATGCGACTACAGGAAATAACCAGAGACTGCGAATGCGACTCCAGGAGATGACCAGACTGCGAATGCGACTACAGGAGATGACCAGACTGCGAATGCGACTACAGGAAATGACCAGACTGCGAATGCAACTATAGGAGATAACCAGACTGGGATTGCGACTACAGGAGATAACCAGAGACTGCGAATGCGACTACAGGAAATGACCAGACTGCGAATGCAACTATAGGAGATAACCAGACTGCGAATGCGACTACAGGAAATAACCAGACTGCAAATGCGACTACCGGAAATAACCAGACTGCGAATGCGACTACAGGAAATAACCAGAGACTGGGGATGCGACTACAGGAAATAACCAGAGACTGGGGATGCGACTACAGGAAATAACCAGAGACTGGGGATGCGACTACAGGAGATAACCAGACTGCGAATGCGACTACAGGAGATAACCAGACTGGGGATGCGACTACCAGACTGCGAATGCGACTACAGGAGATAACCAGAGGCTGCAAATGCAACTACAGGAAATAACCAGAGACTGGGGATGCAACTACAGGAGATAACCAGAGACTGGGATTGCGACTACAGGAGATAACCAGAGACTGGGGATGCGACTATAGGAGATAACCAGACTGCAAATGCGACTACAGGAAATAACCAGACTGCGAATGCGACTACAGGAAATAACCAGAGACTGGGGATGCGACTACAGGAGATAACCAGACTGCAAATGCGACTACAGGAAATAAAAAGACTGCAAATGCGACTACAGGAGATAACCAGAGACTGCGAATGCAACTACAGGAAGTAACCAGAGACTGCGAATGCGACTACAGGAGATAAACAGAGACTGCGAATGCGACTCCAGGAGATGACCAGACTGCGAATGCGACTACAGGAAATAACCAGAGACTGCGAATGCGACTACAGGAGATAAACAGAGACTGCGAATGCGACTCCAGGAGATGACCAGACTGCGAATGCGACTACAGGAGATGACCAGACTGCGAATGCGACTACAGGAAATAACCAGAGACTGCGAATGCGACTACAGGAAATAACCAGACTGTGAATGCGACTACAGGAAATAACCAGACTGCGAATGCGACTACAGGAGATGACCAGGTAGCCAGTTTTAAAATGTAAACTTTCAGCAATGCACAGCTATACACAGGGGGGTAAACAACATTTCCAAGAATGGTTTAGCAAAAAAAAAAAAGGGGTCTACAGGCCGTTTATATAATGTAGGCAGAAGGACCTACCTGACCATTCGGGCTCACCTCCAGCTCTCAGAGGTCCGGGGGCGGAGTTTTCGTTGGTAGGGGGCGGAGCTTTCGTCGGTAAGGGGCGGAGCTTTCGTCAGTATGGGGCGGGGCTTTCGTTGATAGGGGCGGAGCTTTCGTCTGTAGGGGTGGGGATTTTTGTGGTCCAGAGCGGAGCTCTCAGAAGTGCAGGAGAGACGCTCAGACTACATGAGGAGAGGAGGGGCGGGGCAGGGCAGGGTCAGAGCGTCAGTGGAGCTCCCTGCCCCGCCCCTCCCTGCTGACAGAGCCTCTCTCAGCCTAAGCCGAGGTCTGCTCGGGCAGCGGGCTGGCCGCGGTGCTGGGAGCTGTAAAAATCCAGGAGGACGGGGTTTTCATGCGGTGCGGCGGGCGGCTTTTTTCCGCTGCTGACTGAGCCGCTCATGGGGCCCCTCCTGACGTCGGGCCCTCGGTCGGCGATCGAGTGACCGAATGGTCAGTCCGCCCCTGCGTCGGGATTATCCCTCTGTCGGGAATCTGTTTGTTTTTGTTCCAGGAGACAAACTTTTTCCTCACCTTCTCGTAGATTGCTCTAGTCACGGGTTTTCTGCTGTCTAGGATGGTGCTGATCACCCTGACAGCCCTTTGTTTTGTAGTCTTATGCCCCGTACACACGGTCGGACATTGATCGGACATTCCGACAACAAAATCCTAGGATTTTTTCCGACGGATGTTGGCTCAATCTATAAAAACCCACAAGCGAGAGCTATGAGTAAGCACTCAGTCCTGAGTGCGAAACGCGTCAGCTTACCTGTACTTTCTGCATGACAGTCTTGTTGTTTTGATGATCCCATTTTTTCAATAAAGTGAAGTTTTTTGACTACATCCAGTGTGCGGCATCCAAATCTTCTCCTCCATTCAAGTCTGCTTTGCCTAGCATTCAGCCAGCACCTGGAGCTCTTCTGCTCTGAAACTTCCACTTACACCTGGGTCAGTGTCAGCCTGAGCGGTGGAAACACTTTCTTTGCTTGTCTGCATCTAAGGATGTTGGCTCAAACTTGCCTTGCATACACATGGTCACACAAAGTTGTCGGAAAATCCGATTAATCTGAACACGGTGACATAAAACACGTACGTCGGGACTATAAACGGGGCAGTAGCCAATAGCTTTCATCTCCTAATTTATTCTGACCATGCGTGGCACTTTGTGCGTCAGATTTGTGTACACACGATTGGAAATTCCGACAACGGATTTTGTTGTCGGAAAATTTTATAGCAAGCTCTCAAACTTTATGTGTCGGAAAATCCGATGGAAAATGTGTGATGGAGCCTACACACGGTCGGAATTTCCCACAACAAGGTCCTATCACACATTTTCCGTCTGAAAATCTGACCGTGTGTACGGGGCATAACCCTTTCAGTAACCAAGCCGAAAGCCTCAGTATTCTGTGGTTTGGATGGTTGACTGGGCCCTGTGATAAGAGATCTGGACGGTCCGCCAGTGCCAGTTGAGGCTGGATGCTAAGGTTCTTCAAGTGGTTGAACCATGCCCTTTAGGGCCACTGCGGTGCTATGAGTATCACCGCTGCTTTCTCTGCCTTTATTTTCTGAATCACTCTTGGTATTATGGCAGTTGTAGGGAATGCATAACACAACTGCCGTCCCCAGCTTTGGCTGAAAGCATCTACTTCGCTGTTGCCATCTGTGGGATCCAGTGAGAAGAACGTTGGTGATTTTGCCTTCTCCCTGGAGGTGAACAGATCTACCTCGGGTACCCCCCACGTTTGCGCGATCTGTGCGAAGGTTGTTTGGTTCAGTGACCACTCTGTCTGTTCTATGGTCTTCTGGCTCAGGAAGTCTGCCAGCGTGTTTTCTGTTTCTTTCAGGTGGATGCCCCATATATGATATTGTTTCTGCCCATAACAGGATTGTTTCCGTCAGCCTCATCAAGCTTTGGGACTTTGTCCCCCCTTGCCTGTTTAGGTATGCCACCGTTGTGGCGTTGTCCGATTGCACCCATACATCTCTCCCCTGTATCGCTGGTTGGACCGCTTTAAATGTTTCTCCCACAGCTTTTAGCTCCCTCATGTTTGAGGAGGCTTGGAACCATCTGGAGTTCCATTTCCCCTTTGTGCAGAGCCCCTCCATGTGTGCTCCCCAACCTAGGGATCTGGCATCGGTGGTAATCCTGACAGGGTTGGATTGAGTCCATCTGCGCCCTTCGATGTATTGGAGTGGGTTGAGCCACCACTGAAGCATTTGTTTGACTGAGGTCGGAACAGAAATGGACTTGTCTAGGGATGAGTGGTTGCCATCCCACTAGGACAGAAAGTAATTCTATAGAGGTCTCATGTGAATCTGCACCCAGATGATGACTGGGATTGAAGACATCATCAGTCCTAGCACTGCCATTCCTTGTCTGATCGTAACAGAGTTGGTCCCTCTTAGAGAGGTTATTGCCTGAGTGATTTTGTCATTCTTTTCTTCTGTTAGGAAGGTTTTGGTTAGTCTGGAGTCCAGTACATAGCCCAGGTACACAACTCTCTGGCTTGGGGTCAGCTGTGATTTTTCTGTATTTACTATCCACCCCAGACTTTATAGATAGGACATACTTGTGTGCAGGTTCTTCTTTAGGGTCTCTGCTGAATCCGCAAAGAACAGTAGATCGTCTAGGTATGGTATGACGCCAATGCCTTGTTGTCTTAGGCCCTTTAGTGCTTCTGCCATTATCTTTGAGAAGATCCTGGGTACAGACGAGATGCCGAAAAGGAGAGCTGTATATTGCACGTGTAGGGTGGTTGCCGGCCCATGTATTGCGAACCTCAGGAATTTTTGATGACCCTCCTTTATGGGGACATGTAGGTATGCAACCAGTAGGTCTATTGTGGCCATGAATGTCCCCCGTGGTAGGATATTTCTGACTGAATAAATAGGCTCCATCCTGAATTTGTTGTATTTTATTCCTCTGTTGAGTGGATTGAGGTTCAGTATGAGCCTTAGTTTGCCTTAGTTTTTTTTTTTTGCAAAGATGTGAGAATAAAACCCTGTTTGTTCCTTTTCTTGAGGTACATGGCGAATCACTTTATGATTTAGTAGATTTTCCAGGGACTCTAAAAAGGCTTTTGCGCGATCTTCGTCCTTTGGTAGGATGGTTACTAAGTACTTGGTTGGGGGGCGGGCGGGAAATTCTATCGCATAGCCCTCCGCTATGGTGCGTCGGATGAATCCATTTGCCGTTGCTTTCATCCACTGTTGGGCAAAAGCTCAGACTCTGCCACAAACCCCCCCCCCCCCGAAGACCGTCATTGTTTTTTTGTTCTTTGGGCTAGGAGGCTTGAGGATGAATTCACCCTTGCCTTTTTTGTTTTGTTGTCCCCAGTGCTTCTTTGCTCCCGTCTTGTTGAACTTTTTGAATTGCCGAAAGGGCGCCTTTCCTTGCTTCCTTTTAGTTTGGGGAAAGCCCTTGTTCTTTGCTGCGGTCCTGTCTAGCAACGTTTTAAGGACAGGCCCGAATAGCAGATCTCCTGTGAATGGGATTCCACACAGTCTGTTCTTAGGAGGGATATCACCATCCCAAGACTTCAGCCACAGGGCTCTTCGGGCTGAGTTCACTAGAGCTGTAGCCCTTGAAGATATTCTTACGGTTTCAGCCGAGGCATCCACTAGAAAACTCCCGCTCTGGTCAGTGTGGAGATGGTTCTTACTAATTCTTCTCTTGGTGTGTCACTCTTCAGTAATTCTTGTAGCTGGGTTAACCAGATTAGTAAGGTGCGGGCTGTGCAGGTGGAAGCTATCGCTGGATTCAGGTTTGCCGCCCCTGCTTCCCAGGCCCTCTTCAAGAGGGCTTCTATCTTCTTATCCATGGTGTCGCTTAAGGTACCCGCATCGTCGAAAGCTAAGTCAGATTTGTTTGTGACTCTTGCTAAAGAGGCATCCACTTTAGGGCATTTAGCCCAGGTTTTGGCGTCTGTCTCTGCGAATGGATATCTGTGATTGACGGCTGCTGGTATGAAGAGTTTTTTCTCTGGGTCTTCCCACTCTTTTTTTTAAGATGTCTTTGAGACTTTGGTTTTACAGGAAATGTTCTAGGTTTTCTGGGCTGCAGTCCTTTATATATCTTGTCATGTAGGGTAAGCTCTGTGGCTTTTTGCTCTTTGATACCCAGCATGTCGGCTATAGCTTTTAGAAGGCTGTCCATATTTTCTGAGAGGAATAAGTTGCCCTCTGAAGCTGGATCGTCCTCCTCAGAGTCTGAGCGTAGGCCATCCTCAGATTCTTGTTTGGATTCGTCAGAATCCTCCTCTTGTTCTTGTCACTCTGTCTGTTCCCCGTTACCCGAAGGAACGCATGTCCTGCTGTTAGATGGGGTACTGGCCTGACTGGAACTTGTCTGCTCTTCTAACTTCTCAGTTGCTGAGCGTAGGGGTGCCATGGTGCTCTTTATTTCTTTTTTGAAAGAGCTGAGCAGGTCTTTTAGGTAACCTTGCAATTCTTTGGCCACCATTTTGTCTATGCATTTTTGGCATAGGTGTTTTTTCTATTCAGGCGAAAAACGGTGGCTGCACGAAGCACATGCTTTGTTGCTGTTTTTCGCTTTCCTTTCCTCTGGGGTCCTTGCCTGAAAACAAGAACAAAAAGGTCCCTGTGAGGTAGGCGGTTACAAAACTGCAGGCAATTTTGCAGTGAGGTTAAGACAGAGGTGACTCTGGAGTATTCTGGCTTACCTTGGAGACGTCCTGGCTTGCAGGATCTGCAGGGCAGGGTGAAGAAACGTCAGACATGGTCAGCCACCAGGATCCTCTGCTTAGAGGGCCTTTTTAACTGCTTCCTGCTTAAGCTCCGGCCCCGCCCCCAGCTGACCCCGTGCAGGTTGGTGTCGGACATACCCGCACATGCCACTCCTGCTGGTGTCCTCCTTCCTGGGTTTCAATTAGGGAGGGGAAATCTGCTGATTTTTGCTTTTTATCTTTTTCTCCCTTTTTTTAAATTTGCGCCGCCTGAAATTACGTCACCGGAAGTGCCCCGCTCTGTTGCTTCCCTAGAAGGCTCCAGTCTTCTGGAAAATGGCCACGTGACTGGAAATTATGTTTTCAGCATCATCTTGGTACACCCGCAGGGCCTCCACGAGGGAAGATGAGCTGGCCTAGACTGCGGGGTGTAGTGGACGCCGATCTCAGCTATAAGTGGTGGGGGCGGGCGGGCTGACGGCCAGAGAAGAGAAAAACAAAGACTATGCCAGACACCTACCCGCGCGACGCTACTTGCGGTGGCGGATGCAGCTTGCAGACAGTTCTCTCCCACCCTACTGCTGGTGAAGGGAACTGTCTGCAGCTTGCATCTGCCACCGCGAGTAGCGCCACGCAGGCAGACAGTACCGGCATTGATATGTACAGTAAATAGTGGCGGCGTTCATATGTAAATAGCCGCAGACCGGCAGCACTCAAATGTAAATAGAGGTGGCATTCATATGTATATCATGCCCCCCTGAGGTCATATCCACCATCACCTATACGAAATGCTGCCCACTAGGGAGATAAAGGGGCATGCTTGAAAGTCCTGCCTACAACTGTGGTCATTAAGCCTAACATCAACCTGCTCTGCAAAGGTAAGCAAATTGGTGTGGGGGGGGGGGGTTGGGTGCAGAGGTAGGCAGAGAAGGAATTACAGTTTGGGGGCACAGGTAAGCAAGGAGGGGATGTATGGAGGTAAGGAAGGTGGGTGCAAAAATGAGCAGAGGAGGCAGGTAGATTAAAGGGGTGGAGGGTTGGAATGGAGAGGATGGGGTAGGTTTGGGGTGCAGAGGTTAGCATGGGATTTTGGATGCAAAGGTGTACAGGCAGGGTGGATAAAGATGTAGGTCGTGTGTAGGGCATCCCAATTATTACAATGGGCTGCTCTAAGTGCTAGAAATGCGGAAGTAAATCCCTAACGCTTTTTCAAAATCACACAGTTGCACAGCACATGTCAGCAGATGCATGAGGGTGTCATTAACAATTAAATGCATTCCCAACACACACAAATGTGAACGCAGGCTAAATGTCTCAGTTACATTGGTGGTCAGTGTAAATCTTCTCATTACATTGAGGCTTGGTGTAGAATCCTTTCATTCACACTAGTGGCCAGTGTGAATGTCCCCCTCACATTATTGGTCACTGTAAATCCCTCCTTACATTGGTGGTTACTATGAATGCTCCTATTACATTAGTGGTCAGTGTAAATCACCTTTACATTGGTGGTCATTGTAAATCTTCTCATTACATTGGGGGTTGGTGAACAATCCTTTTATTCACCCTAGTGGCCAAAGTGAAGGTCCCCCTCCTTACATTGGTTACTGTGAATGCTTCTATTACATTAGTGGTCAGTGTAAAACCCTATTACATTGGTGGCCAGTAATGAAACTACTCTTTATATTGGTAGTCGGTAAAAAAATCAGCATTGCCATTGATCACACCAGAAGAAGGGAAATCTTCTAATGGTAACACTTGTTCATGTGACTAAAGGGGGATTTCACTCACATTGGAAAGATATGCTTTCACTTCCTGTTCAGTCTACAGGACAAAAAGTGCAGAAAAATCTCCCCATTACATAAAGATTGCAAAGAAAAACCTGACAGTGGCTTTAACACCCAACTCGATCCAAACTTAAAGCTTTAGATATACTTTAAAGTGGTTCCAACGTCTCACCTATTTACATTAACTGCTTCTGCCCTGCCTATTGTAATATGACGACCGATCGGGTGCTCTCTTCTTCTGGGTTCTCCCAGGATCGCACCTCGTGACAGATCAATGTAACAGGCAGCTGTCCATACCATGTGATCACTGTGACCAATCACAGAAGATCACATGACAATTGTACACAACAGAACAAGATGTGCTTTAACTACAGACTTTCAGCTTTAATTTGAGGGTATTTACATCCAAATCAGGTGAACGGCGTAGGAATTACAACAGTTTGTATATGTGCCTCCCACTTTTTAAGGGACCATAAGTAATGGGACAATTGGCTGCTCAGCTGTTCCATGGCCAGGTGTGTGTTATTTCCTGATTATCCCATTTACAAGGAGCAGATAAAAGGTCCAGAGTTCATTTCAAGTGTGTTATTTGCATTTGGAATCTGTTGCTGTCAACTCTCAATATGAGATGCAAAGAGCTGTCACTATCAGTGAAGCAAGCCATCATTAGGCTGAAAAAACAAAACAAACCCATCAGAGAGATAGCAAAAACATTAGGTGTGGCCAAATCAACTGTTTGGAACATCCTTAAAAAGAAAGAACACACGGATGAGCTCAGCAACACCAAAAGACCTGGAAGACCACAGAAAGCAACTGTGGTGGATGACCAAAGAGTTCTTTCCCTGGTGAAGAAAACACCCTTCACAACAGTTGGCCAGATCAAGAACACTCTCCAGGAGGTAAGTGTATGTATGTCAAAGTCAACAATCAAGAGAAGACTTCACCAGATTAAATACAGAGGGTTCACCACAAGATGTAAACCATCGGTGAGCCTCAAAAACAGGAAGGCCAGATTAGAGTTTGCCAAACGACATCTAAAAAAGCCTTTACAGTTCTGGAACAACATCCTATGGACAGATGAGACCAAGATCAACTTGTACCAGAGTGATGGGAAGAGAAGAGTATGGAGAAGGAAAGAAACTGCTCATGATCCAAAGCATACCACCTTATCAGTGTAGCATGGTGGTGGTAGTGTCATGGCGTGGGCATGTATGGCTGCCAATGGAACTGGTTCTCTTGTATTTATTGATGATGTGACTGCTGACAAAAGCAGCAGAATGAATTCTGAAGTGTTTTGGGGCAATATTATCTGCTCATATTCAGTAAAATGCTTCAAAACTCATTGGACGGCGCTTCACAGTGCAGATGGACAATGAACCGAAGCATACTGCCAAAGCAATCAAAGAGTTTTTTAAGGGAAAGAAGTGGAATGTTATGCAATGGTCAAGTCAATCACCTGACCTGAATCTGACTGAGCATGCATTTCACTTGCTAAAGACAAAACTGAAGGGAAAATGCCCCAAGAACAAGCAGGAACTGAAGGCAGCTGCAGTAGAGGCCTGGAAGAGGATCACCAGGGATGAAACCCAGCGTCTGGTGATGTCTATGCATTCCAGACTTCAGGTTGTAAATGACTGAAAAGGATTTGCAACCAAGTATTAAAAAGTGAAAGTTTGATGGATGATTGTTAATCTGTCCCATTACTTTTAGTCCCTTAAAAAGTGGGAGGCACATATACAAACTGTTGTAATTCCTACACCATTCACCTGATTTGGATGTAAATACCCTCAAATTAAAGCTGAAAGTCTGCAGTTAAAGCACATCTTGTTCGTTTCATTTCAAATCCATTGTGGTGGTGTAAAGAGCCAAAAAGATTAGAATTGTGTCGATATCCCAATATTTATGGACCTGACTGTATGTGATTGGTCACAGTGATCCCATTGTACAGACAGGGCCAATCGCAACCCATATGTACCAAATTACAATAGTACACACTGAATTAATAGATTTTATTCAGAAAAAAATGGTTGCTTTTAACAGTGATTATCACAGTTATAAGCAATCATAGTGTGTAAAAAAAAAAAAAATCCAGATCACCTCTCCAGAGTAGTACAGTGTTATTATGGTAACACTGTATTGCTCTGGTCACAGTATGTAAAAAAAAAAATTGTGAAAAAAAATAAATAATAATTTTTAAAAATTATACATTTTTAATTTTTTTTTACACATACTATCATCAGTCAGTATCCCTGATCACTGCCACGTCAGTATCCCTGATCACTGCGATATCAGTTAAATAATGACACTGTACTGCACTAGTGACAGTAAAAAAAAAAAATATGAAAAAAAGCCCCCCCCCCCCCTGCACAAATAGAGTCCCCAGCGGATGGCGGCTTGCTGTAGCGGGGCACTTGTTTTTATGGGCAGTATGGGACTGGCGCCAGACCGCCAGTTATGGGGCATACTTGGGCAGGGGGGACTGACGCCCTCATAATGCAGCCGGTTACTGGTTAGACTGGCTGCACTTAATTCAACTGGCGAAGGCAGAGCCTAATGCTCTGCCTACCCTCCTCTGTGGCATCCTTACACATTGCAACTTCTCCCCGGCCCGGGTGTGGGTCGATAGGAGAGAGAGGATGACGAGGAGAACCCCCAGGCCAGGAGTCAGGACAGCAGATACAATTAAAAAGTTACTATTACTTTTGTAAGTCCTGAGCCAATCAAATATAAAGTGCTCAATATGCATTGAATTAATATACAGATATTGTAATAAAGCGCTTCGTGCTACAAACTTATTAAACAGTCCACATTCAGTGAAAATTCATGTACTGCAAAGTGCTCCAAGCTGAAATCAATGCAAACTCATTAAATAGTCCACATTCAATGAAAATTCATATGCTCCAAAGTGCTCCATGCTATAATCAATACATTAATCATATACACGAATAAGCTGTGATGATATGAAACGGATGAGGCTGCACTTTTTGCCATTGATGAGGCGGCATTCTTAAGCTGCACTGATAAGGTAACACCGATATGCTGCACTGTTGGCCCCTGATGAGGCCGAACCGATGAGGCTGCATTGATGGGACTGTACTGATGGCCACTAATAAGGCTGCACTGATGCCCACTAATAAGGCGGCACTCTTAAGCTGCACTGATATGCTGCACTGATGGCCCCTCATGAGGCCACACTGATGAGGCTGCACTGATGCCCCTGATGAGGTCACACTGATAAGGCTGCACTGATGCAACTGTACTGATGGGCTTTGATGAGGCTGCACTGATGGGTACTGATATGCTTTATGTTAATATTGTTAAAGTTATTGTTAATATTTATTTTTGAAACTTAACTCTGCATAAAACATTTAACAGTGTCATTTCATGAGATAATTTACGAGGACGGACTTAGGAGCAGTCGGGGTAGGGTAGGACGGGGTAGGGTAGGGGTTGGGTGGGGCAAGTGGTGGCGAGTAACTCTATTGCCCCGTACACACGGTCAGACATTGATCGGACATTGATCGGACATTCCGACAACAAAATCCATGGATTTTTTCCGATGGATGTTGGCTCAAACTTGTCTTGCATACACACGGTCACACAAAGTTGTCGGAAAATCCGATCATTCTGAACGTGGTGACGTAAAACACGTACGTCGGGACTATAAACGGGGCAGTAGCCAATAGCTTTCATCTCTTAATTTATTCTGAGCATGCGTGGCACTTTGTACGTCGGATTTGTGTACACACGATCGGAATTTCCGACAACGGATTTTGTTGTTGGAAAATTTTATAGCAAGCTCTCAAACTTTGTGTGTCGGAAATTCCGATGGAAAATGTGTGATGGAGCCTACACACGTTGTAATTTCCGACAACAAGGTCCTATCACACATTTTCCGTCTGAAAATCCGACCGTGTGTACGGGGCACTAAGGTGTTAACAAACAAAATCTCCTGTGCTTAAAAGTAATGTGACGGCAGTGGATGTCGCCTAGGTTTTTTTTTAAAGGCTCCCAGTAAATGCACAGACCTTGCTGCCCTCCAAGGGTCAGAGGACACCCAATGTAACACTGTAGAAATAAACAAAAAGAGGGCGCACCGACTCTGCACATTACCCAAGTGATGTTTATTGATATACAAAGAAAGGAAATACACTCACAAACAAGTAGGTTATTTCAAAGTCCACAATGAACACAAAGCAACCAGGTGACCGGGACAGTGTCCAGTACGCAGAACGTTCCAGATGGCTGACACATTTCGAGCAGTGATCCCCTCTTCCTCAGGGGCTCTGCCCCGTCAGCCACCTGGAAGGTGAGTATATTTCCTTTCTTTGTATACCAATAAACATCTCTTGGGTAATGCGCAAGGTCGGTGCGCCCTCTTTTCGTTTATTTCTACAGAGTAACTCTGAAGGCCTGGCTAGTGGCTCAAGACTTGAAATTGTAAGTCCTGCATTGCACATTCACATCAGTCCCTGCCCTCAAATTCATACATACACATACTAGGGCCAATTTAGACAGAAGCCCATTAACCTACCAGCATGTTGAAGTGTGGGAGGAAACCGGAGTACCCAGAGGAAACCCACACAGGCACAGGGAGAACATGCAAACTCCAGGCGGATAGTGTTGTGGTCGGGTTTTGAACCAGCGACCCTTTTGCTGCTAGGTGAAAGTGCTAACCAGTCACTAAACAACTGTGGGGAAAGGGTTAACATCAGGGGCGATCATGCGTGGAGCCTAAAGAGGAAGGGTTGTGGTTTACAGATAACGGGGCAAGGCTTAACAGGAAGGGGTGTGGCATTGACAGGAATGGGTGGGTCATATTTAAATTAGAGGGTGCATGAGTTTAGTCAGGCCTAGGGTACCACAAAACATAAACTCACCACTGATACCTTGGACTGTCTACTTTCCAAAAAGGGAGGATATTTGTACTGTCCTGGAATTTTTCGGAATGCGATAAGCCGTCAGTATATCAGAATTTATGATATACAGTTGTGCTCAAAGGTTTGCATACCCTGGCAGAAATTGTGAAATGTTGGCATTAATATTGAAAATATGACTGATCATGCCATAAAAAAAAAAACTGTCTTTTATTTAATGCCACAAAAAAGCCAATGAGGCATGTCAAGGTGTTAGGCATATTGTAGCCGGGCTTTTTTGTGGAACTTGTACAGTAAAGGCTTTTTCCTGGCAACTTGACCATGCAGCTCTTTTTTGTTTAAGTATCATCATATTGTGCTCCTTAAAAACAACCACACCATCTTTTTCCAGAGCAGCCTGTATTTCTCCTGAGGTTACCTGTTGGTTTTTCTTTGTATCCCGCACAGTTCCTGTGGCAGTTGTGGCTGAAATCTTTCTTGATCTACCCGACCTTGGCTTGGTATCAAGGGATGCCCTAATTTTCCCCTTCTTTTTAAGTGATTGAACAGTACTGACTTCAAGGCTTTGGATATCTTTTTATATCCTTTTCCATCTTTGTAAAGTTTCATTACCTTGTTACGCAGGTCTTTTGACTGTTCTTTTCTACCTCCTCATGGCTCAGTGTCTAGCCTGCTTAGTGCATCCATGTGAGAGCTAACAAACTCATTGACTATTTATACACAGACACTAATTGTGATTTAAAAAGCCACAAATGTGGGAAATTAACCTTTAATTGCCATTTTAACCTGTGTGTGCCACCTTCTGTGTCTGTACCAAGGTCCAAACATTCCAGGGTATGTAAACTTTTAATCAGGGCCATTTGGGTGATTTCTGTTATCATTATGATTTAAAAAGGATCCAAAAAAATATGCGATAATAAATGGCTTCATGTGATTGCTATCCTTAAATAAAAGACAGTTTTTTGGCGTGATCAGTCATATTTTCAGTATTAATGCCAAAATTTCACAATTTCTGCCAGGGTATGCAAACTTTTGAGCACAACTGTATGTACTATAGTTTGTGGACTCTATAACTTTCCTACAGACTAATATACACTGATTTGGGTTATTTTCACCAAAGAAATGTAGCAGTGTACATTTTTTTTTTAAATTGTCACTTTTTTTTCGTTAGTTTAGCAAACTTTTAAAAACCCAGTAGTGATTAAATACCACCAAAAGAAAGCCCAATTTGTGTGAAAAAATGATAAAAATTTCATATGAGTACACTGTAGCATCTAATTTCCCTATAGGTTATTCCGGTTATCCTATTATTTAAAACATAAGTGTTCCTGCTTCTTTAGGGTTCACCTTTTTTATGATATAACTCACTCTTGTCGAATTCCCCCCAATACACCCTGTAATGAACAAGTATGGAGGGGGCCATGTTACCTTTCCCTCTAAAAACAGTTCTTAGTTGTCACTGTGGGGGGGGGGAATATCTGCTAGATCATATGGGAAGTCGCGGAACTGTATGCTTGTGTTATGGTAGACTGCCTCTGGCTGGAGATAGGAATGTTTGTGTACCTATCTGGGCAAAGTTAGGGGGGATACATCACAAGTTTATGTGATACCTTTTATGTTGTACTGTTTTCTGTACCGGTTAGTTTGTGGACGGTTGTTGCTAATGTGTGGCTTGTTATAACATGTATTGTATAAAACGAAATAAAAATAATAACTTTCAAAAAAAAAAAAAAAAGTTCCTTCTCTGTCATTCAGAATCATTGACTTCATTACTTTCTGAGTCACTGACTTGAAACCAGATGAGGAGCTCTGCCTTTTTCTGACTGTACTAATCTGCATGCTTCCTCCGAGTCAGTGACTCATTGACTACTGAATCCACAGGCAGGAACTAGCATTTTCAGAAGGTCAGCAATATCAACCTTCATATTTACCCTAAAGTAGACCTTTTAGTAACTTTGCAAGTCTGAATGAATTAAGTCCTGGCATGTCACAATATACAGATACCTTTTGTCATTCAAAAGTAGTTCTTGAGTTCTAGTAAAGTGATTTTGTCCATTTGGGGCCTGTGTTTTGTCAAGATTGCCATGTTTTGCCTACTTATTGCCAAGTCACTGCTGTTCGCAGGATCAAATTACTATAATTAATTCCCCTTTAGGCCTGTCACTATAAAAAAAATGCAGCCTCTATCCTCATGTTTTGCGGTGGCGCACTATGTGCACCACTATTAAGCCCTTTCATTTTATCTTGACGTCCCGGAGAGGCACCAATAAGGGTTTGTTCATTAAAAATATTCCTAACTTTGGCGTAATAGGTGATAAATTAGCTCTAACTGGCTTGTAGCAGGTTGCTGATCTGTGTCCTTGAGGATGATAATTGGGAGCATAAAGTTACACTGAACTTCAGATTAAATGGCTGCAATCTCTAACAATAACAATTATGGCTTTACGAGGGTGATTTGGCAGTTGTAAAAAAAATTGCACCCTTGGCAACAAAGATAAATGCCAGTTGTGGCCAATCTTTGTACGTTTGTTATACAATATGTTTTGCATTTGGCCAAGTGTCATAAACTATTTAGATATTGTGTTTTGTTTAGCTAACAAATGGTATCTAATATTTACCAGATTAACAGTGGCGAAAGTATAGCCATAGCAGTCCACACGGCTGCTACGGGGCCTGGAGACCAGAGGAGGGTTCCAATTAGGAAAGCTGTTCAGGCAAATTAAACATAGAACATTTGTGCATGTGATGATACATACATTATATTGCCAAAAGTATTGGGGTGCCTGCCTTTACACACACATGAACTTTAATGGCATCCCAGTCTTAGTCTGTAGGGTTCAATATTGAGTTGGACCACCCTTTGCAGCTATAACAGCTTCAACTCTTCTGGGAAGGCTGTCCACAAGGTTTAGGAGTGTGTCTATGGGAATGTTTGACCATTCTTCCAGAAGCGCATTTGTGAGGTCAGGCACTGATGTTGGAAGAGAAGGCCTGGCTCACAGTCTCCACTCTAATTCATCCCAAAGGTGTTTTATCGGGTTGAGGTCAGGACTCTGTGCAGGCCAGTCAAGTTCCTCCACCCCAAACTCACTCATCCATGTCTTTATGAACCTTACTTTGTGCACGGTTCCAAATCATTTGGTGGAGGGGGGATTAAGGTGTGGGGTTGTTTTTCAGGGGTTGGGTTTGGCCCCTTAGTTTCAGTGAAGGGAACTCTAAAGGTGTCAGCATACCAAGACATTCTGGATAATTTCATACTCCCAACCTTGTGGCAACAGTTTGGGGATGGCCCCTTCCTGTTCCAACATGACTGCGCACCAGTGCACAAAGCAAGGTCCACAAAAGACATGGATGAGTGAGTTTGGGGTGGAGGAACTTGACTGTCCTGACCTCAACCTGATAGAACACCTTTTGGGATGAATTAGAACGGAGACTGCGAGCCGGGCCTTCTTGTCCCACATTAGTGCCTGACCTTACAAATGTGCTTCTGGAAGAATGGTCAAACATTCCCATAGAAACACTCCTAAACCTTCTGGACAGCCTTTCCAGAAGAGTTGAAGCTGTTATAGCTGCAAAGGGTGGGATGCCATTAAAGTTCATATGTGTTTAAAGCCAGGCGTCCCAATACTTTCAGGTAATATTGTGTACATCCAGCGCTATATCATTGAGGGTTCAGTAGATTTCTGATACTGCTGGTCCTGACCCCTGTAAAAGCCCCATGCCCTAAACCTAAATACATTTTTAAGAAAATGTATTCCATCTGTATCTCTTTGCTTTGAAAACAAATAAATCCCTAGAGTAGAAGTCTAGTGTGCACATCAGCAAAGACAAGCCATGGTCAGAACAGAAGCTACCTGAAGACCATCCAGCAACTTTCTGTTCCTTAAAAAGGCCATATTGTGCCAAGAATGGTATCCAATGTGCATGCCCATGTACCTGTATGTGCATACGCTTATGCAACATGCCTTGTGTATAAGGCCCCATTCACACCTGAGCATTTTGTAGCTTGAAGCCTCAAGCTACAAAACGCTGGAGGGGAAAAAAATCAATTATTCTCTATGGAGATGCTTCACATCTCCACTCCAAAATGCTTGAAGCCAGAAGCTCCAAAATGCCTAAAGCTCAAACAAGTTCTGGAACTTTTTTTAACCACTTCCCGTCCGGCCCATAGCAGATGACGGCCGGGCGGTGGTTCAGTTATCCTGACTGGGCGTCATATGACGTCCAGCAGGATAACATGCCGCTGCGCGCCTGCGGGGGGCGCGCATCGCGGCAGTCGGTGGATCGGTGTGTCAGTCTGACACACCGCTACACCGATCTTGGTAAAGAGCCTCTGGTGGAGGCTCTTTACCACATCATCAGCCGTGTCCAATCACGGCTGATCACGATGTCAATAGGAAGAGCCGTTAATCGGCTTTTCCTCACTCGCGTCTGATAGACGCGAGTAGAGGAGAGCCGATTGCCGGCTCTCCTGACAGGGGGGTCTGTGCTGATTGTTTATCAGCGCAGCTCCCCCTCAGATCACCACACTGGATCACCAGGGATCGCCACTAGGACCACCAGGGAGAGGGGCAACATGTGGATGGCCAGGTATGTACCCCATGGCCATCCACCTGTGCCCAATGTGCCCAGTCAATGCCCAATCATTATATAGCACTGATGCCCAGCAATGCCACCCTTAGGGGCATCAGTGCCATCAGTCAGTGTCATCAGTGCCACCCATCAGTGCCACCTGTCAGTGTCCATCCGTGCCCATCAGTGCCCACCTATCAGTGCCCATCAGTGCCCATCTGTGCCATCTATCAGTGCCACCAATAAGTACCCATCAGTGCCACCCATAAGTACCCATCAATGCCACCTACAAATGCCTATCAGTGCAGCCTATGAGTGCCCATCGGTGCCACCTATGAGTGCCCATCGGTGCCACCTATGAGTGCCCATCGGTGCCGCATACCAGTGCCACCTATCAGTGCCCATCAGTGCCACCTATCAGTGCTCATCATCAGTGCCCGTCAGTGCCACCTCATCAGTGCCACCTCATTGGTGCCACCTCATTGGTGCCCATCAGTGCCACCGTATCAGTGCCCATCATTGAAGAAGAAAAAATTTTTTTAACAGAAACAAAGAAAAACTTGTTTTTTTTCCAAATTTTCGGTGTTTTTTTATTTGTTGCGCAAAAAATAAAAACCGCAGAGGTGATCAAATACCACCAAAAGAAAGCTCTATTTGTGGGAACAAAATGATAAAAAAATTGTTTGGGTACAGTGTAGCATGACCGCGCAATTGTCATTCAAATTGCGACAGCGCTAAAAGCTGAAAATTGGTCTGGGCGGGAAGGTGTGTAAGTGCCTAGTATTGTAGTGGTTAAGCAGATTACTGGCTTTTTTCTCTTTTTTACATTGGTGACCTCTTGACCTGTACAAAATTGCGGCAAAAAAAGTGTCAAAATTGTGCGACTTTCTGCCTGAAAACGCTACGCTCAGGTGTGAATGGGGCTTAAGGTCCCTTTTACACTTGTACGACTTGTCCTATGACTTGGGACTACAAAGTCATATGACAAGTCATTCTCCATGATTTCCAATGACTACCATTCATATTAGTACGACTTCAAGTTGTACCGACTTCAAAGTAGCCCCTGCACTACTTTGGTCCGACTTTGATGTTAGTTACACAGGCTTTCCCTGAAAATCGTGGCAAAAGTCACGTCAAAATCCCGGAAAAATTGCGCGACTTTGAAGTTGCAGTAGTGTAAAAGGGGCCTTAGTGTGTTTGCGCAAATACACAAATCTTAGGCAGCATATAATAGATCACACGGTCTCTGCCTACTAAAATATGGTAGGATAATAAGACCTGATGAGCAGACTTTCTTATTACTGCTATATAGTTAAAGGTAAATTAGGGCATTTTTACAGCTAATCTCCATTGCATACTTACATTGGACCAGCTTGGCACAATGTAAATATGCAGATCTTACACCTGAGGAGCCGCTGGGGAAGCTGGAAATCACTGTAGTAGTGGGCGCTACTATAGTAATCGCCATGAAGCCATCAAGGTCCTGTACAAACGTTTTCCCCTCCGCCCACTGACCACAAGGGGGGTCAGTTGCTCAGCACTGCCACTATTCATGGAAAGTCTTGTATTTTTTGCAATGAATACAAAGCATCCTCTGATTGAGGTAAAGGTCATGATATCAACACCCCTGTTGCCCACGTCATCCAATCAGAGAATGCCTTTAGCCTTGTACACACTACAGGTTTTTTTTGTGCAACCCTGCACGAAAAAAACCTGACGGCTCCATTCGGGAGCCGCTGTAGTAACCATGTGAGGTTAGTACAGCGATCTCCCTCGCTAAGCAAGTTCTGACAGGGGACGCCATCTGCCATTGGATGAGAGCGCTGATCGGGAATCGGTCAGCTGCTGGTTTTCCAGCATGCATGTCTGACAGAAGCCAGCCAGACCCACATACAGACGTGCAGAGTGACGGCTGGTATTTTTTGTACTGGCAAATGTCTCCCAACATTCTGCCCGTGTGTACGAGGCTTTAGATTAATTTTTAAAAAAAAAAACAGGCTTTCTAGTTTCTACAAATGGCAGTAAGTGAGTGATCCTGTCATTGTGCAAGGGCATCCACTTGCACAGAATCTGAGCAGGACCGTTACAATTGTGGCTATGTATGTAGTAGCGCCAACTTCTACTGGGATTTCCAGGCATGAGATATGCATCTCATAGGAAAATTCTTGTTCATTGTATTTTAACAACAAAAACATATACTTTCTTTATGTTTTGTGTTTATTTTCAATCACAGTCACTGATTAAATCACCCACTTAGTGCAGATGATTTAAAAAATATATTCTTTAGTTAAACCAATTGTTACATGAAAAAGTAGGCACAACCCCATGGACATTATTGACTTTTTCAATATATCTGAACAGGCAAATATTGGAACTTTATTTAAACAGTGCCTATTGTTTGGTGACATACCTAAATTAAAAACAGAAGGTGATATACCTAAATAAAAAAAAACACAAGGAAAACTGACCTTTTTAATCATTTATTCAACAAAAATATCAATAGATGTAATTGTGCACCATGGGAAAAAAGTGTACTTTATATTAAAGGCTAACTCCAGCTTTAGAAATATGTTACACCGCTAGAAGTGCTGATGAGAAAGGGCAAGGGTTTTATCTCCTATTTATCAGTTCTCGGTTTTATCAAATATCGCTAAACTTGGTGACCTTTATCTATAAATTTACATGATTATTCTAAACAATAAAAATAACTTTTTGCAACACTGGATACATTTCAGATAAGATTTGTATCTGTGTTGTGTGTGAGATAAACATACCGACAGACTTCTTTACCTTTTTTTTTTTTTTTTTTTTAATTTAAAGTGGTTGTAAAGGCTAAAGGTTCTTTTTACCTTCATGCATTCTATACATGAAGGTAAAAAACCTTCTGTGTGTTGCTCCCTCCAAAGCCCCCCTAATACTCACTTGAGCTCCCTCTGGATCCAGCGATGTGCACAAGAGCCTCGGCTGTCCCAGGACTCTGTCTCCTCATTGGCTGAGACAGCAGCAGGAGCCATTGACTGCTGTCAATCACAGCCAGTAAGCCAATGAGGAGAGAGCGGGGACTAAGCCGAGTGTCCTATGGACGCATAGAGCAGGGCTCTGGAGCGAGCATGCACCAGGTGCCCCCATAGCGAGCAGCTTGCTATTGGTGGCACTGGTCAAGGGGGAGGAGCCAGGAGTGCTGGCAGGGGACCAGAGAAGAGGAAGAGCGAGGCTGCTCTGTGCAAAACCTTCGCATTAAGCGGGTAAGTATAACATGTTTGTTATTTAAAGCGGAGTTCCACCCAAAAGTGCAAGCCCTGCTGATCTGCTTCCTCTCTGTTTTTAAAAAGGTACCCTTCCCCACTTCCGGGAGACTGTGCCACGGCGCCGACCCTCGGAAGTTCACCCTCCGCTCCTCCTTCCTCCGCCACCGGGCCAGTTAGAACGGGCAGTGCATTTCGCGAATGTGCAGTAGGGAACTGGCTGTGAAGCTGAAAGGCTTCACTTCCGGTTTTCCTTAGCACGAATGGCGGCGGCAGCACCCGAGAGCCGATCCGAAAACCGGCTGTGGGGCCGACATCACGGGCGCCCTCGACAGGTAAGTGTCCTTATATTAAAAGTCAGCAGCTACAGTATTGGTATATAGAATAGGCTGCGCTGCTTAATAAGTGAACGTGATCATGATGGGTTAGTATGACCATACCAAAAACATCCTAGTGGTGAACAACATTAAATATAAATTGAAATAAAATGAAAACAAAGCAGATATATGATTGCTGATAAACAGTATAGACTTGAGTCCACAGACTGCACGATTCCAATAGTGGATAAACATAGATGGAAACTCAGAATCAAGGGCCAGGTGATGTTAATAAGTCCATACAGTCAGACAACAGTCCTTATGGGAAAAACAACTTTTCTGATAAAGGAAGAAAGCACCAATCTTCAAACAGAGTGAGGCATGCACAAAACTGTCTCCCTGGGGAGCGTGATGATATAGGAAGTTCCTCAACCTCAGACAAAAACGCCCCTTACCGGATTAATAGATCTCCTGTCACAGAGATCGTGCGAGCGAGTGGCTGTGTCCCCTCTGTTATGAAGTGTCTCACAGGTCCCCGCTAAGGAGTTCCACTGGATTGGGGTATTAACGCTCAGATCCCAAAAGCAGATATGAAAAGAAATGCTCCATAGCGTGATACAGTTTAGGTTTATTTTAAATAAAAGATATTAAGAAATGCACTTACAGTATGACAGGTTAAGAAACGCCTCTAAAAACAATGTAAGCCGGCCAGCTCGCAGCTGCTGCCCGTATCTTCCGGGATCAGCGTGGTGTGGTGGTGACGTCAGCACGCCGCTCCTCCCTACGCCGTTTCGACAAATCTGTCGTCTTCCTGGGGTACAGTATTGGTAGCTGCTGACTTTTAATTATTTTTTTTCCCCAGGCTGGAATTCCTCTTTAAAAAAAAAAAAAAAAGTGAAAAACAAACCTTTAATACATGCAATTTTAACACATGCAAAGGAATATGTAGATGCCATAATATATATATAATTGTACAATTCCTATCAGCCGTTTTCCTCTTAGTATTATGTGAGTTAAAGCACACCAAATACAAGAACAAATATGTAATACATACCTGCCAACTTTTTGAGATGGAAACGAGGGACACCTAATAGCAAAAGTATATAGACATAGGACACCCCCCCCGTCACGCTCCCTTAAAGGAGAATGATACAAAAAAAAATGGATTAGGTAAACCCACAAGTGCTTTTTTTTTACCACCACTATTCCTTTATATTGGCTTTTGAAATTTACAGATGCAGCAGTTTATAAATTGGATGAAAGGTTTAGCACCGTGAAACACTTTTTGAAAGATAAATAGTGCATTTTTTAAACAACTATATAGATCAGACCAAACTGAGGTACAAATGAGGAGGAATGAGGGACAGAGGGACTTTGTTCCAAATCAGGGAAAGTCCCCCAAAATCAGGGACAGTTGGGAGCTATGGTAATATATTGCACCTTACCAGTCCTAAGATCCGCCCCCCATAATATGCTCACTGATAAGAGTACAGCACAGGCAAAGTGCACAGGAAGTTATTACCCAAAAAGATTTCTGACAGGATCAACAGGTACTGTTTTTTGCACTTTACAGATATAGCAAAACACTTTCAATGCTATATTTAAACCATAATTCCAGCCAAAAATAAGATAAAAATCTTAACACCAAACGCGGAGAAGGCATTCGATAGAGTGGCCTGGAACGTATGATACAATTCATTTTAGCTATATACTCGTCCCCAACTGCCAAAGTCCGAGTGAATGGACACCTATCAAATGCTTTCTCAATATCAAACGGAACACATCAGGGTTGCCCGCTCTCCCCATTAATATTTGTCCTCACCCTTGAACCTCTACTCCACCGCTTCGGGTCTAACCCCGATATCAAAGGTGTCTAGCTCTTCAAGACTACCTATAAACTAGCCACTTTCGCAGACGATATCCTCTAATATCTAAAAGAGCCACATATTATGATACCCAATTTTCTCTGGTCTTCTTTCGTGGTTTGGCAGAGCAACGGTAGTCAATATGAATATTCTCCCAAGAATATTGTACATAATGCAAGCAGTCTCCATAAGAGTACCACAGGCCTTTTTTGCCTCCTATCGCAGAGCCTGTACAGAATTTGTTTGGGGTAAATCACACCCTAGATTAAGCTTTGAGAGGTTAACTTTACCCAAGTTGAAAGGAGGCATAGACTTTCCAGACATTGTTAAATACCACTGGGCCTGTCAGTTAGCAAGAATAATAGACTGGAACATCCATTCTCATTCCAAAGCGTGGATACATATCGAACATGCGTTTTCCCCACTACCATTACTTCAACTCTCTTGGATCGCTGCAATGCATACAACGCCAGAATGCAAACTACACCCTTTAATTGGCAACACAGAAAAGCATGCCATAAATTCAAAATATTCTCCTCACCAGGCCCGCTAACACCCATTCATAACAACCCGGAATTCTTAACAGGTCTAACATGCGCCTTCCTCTAAGAAATCTGGCCCCACACCGGCGTCCGAGCTGAACACTTCTTCTCAAGGGGCAATTTCCTAACCTACCTGTGTTATCTGCACAGATGCCAGGACACTCCTTCCCCTTCTGGACATATGCCCAACTAAGACATTTTCTAATTAACCCCCAATCACTCTAGACAACACACACCATTCAAAGTAATATGTACAAGAAAAGAACCGCAAAGGCACCTGATTTCAGATATGTACTCCATCCTGTTTTCTGATCAGAGCCCCAAATCCAACATTGCAAGCCTTAGCTGGGAAAGGGAAGAAGTCTCACTAAACCTCTCTGATGAGGATTTGGAAAATATATACTTTTATATCCCTAAAGGGTCAATCAATGTCTCTGCACAGGAAAACGGCTTCAAGGTTTTTTCTAGATGGTATAAAACCCCTCTTAGACTAAAATGTCACTCCCGCTATCCATGCTGGCGATGCTCTGATGAGGAAGGATCACTCCTACACATATGGTAGTCCTGCTCTCTAATCCAACCCTTCTGGTAAAACGTCCTTCCCCTCACTACTCAAATTACCACATATCCTTTTCCCTGGCCCAAATGCTTCTACACTACTCCTCCATCCCTAAAAAGGACTATCACCATTCCCTAACCCTACACCCATTAAAATGAAGCTAATATGTGTATTCCAACTCAGTGGAAATCTGCCAATCCTCCGGGTTGGATCATATGCATAAACAAAGTTGCAGAAATGGAAGAACTCGTACATCAAGCCAAAGACACACCCTCCAAGTTTCAGAAAACCTGGTCCTGTTGGCACCACTTTCAAATAACAGATGAATACTCCCAATTCCAATCTCAATGAAGAATGCCGACACCCCCCTCCTCTCGTCTTTTCCTCTGAATTTCCCATTTCCCCCCTTCCCCCCCCACCTATTCACTGTGGTAACACCTTGCACACCACCTCTCCCAGAAGGAGATTATCTCACCCAACTCCCCCGTTTATCACCTGACCCTGCTAATTCCTTCTATTATCCTTTTCCCTTCCTACAAGGGATTTCTCCTGACACCCCCACCATCTTCTAATACACATTGCAGCTATTTCCAATCACCTTGCTCGAGAAACTCGATCACTGACTAGGCCTACTAGAAACGCCCTCTTCCGTACTGGTTGCTAGTGGTCCGGTTACCGCAACCCTATGAGAAAATTCTTGAGAAAGCAGGCCAACTACCAATGTAAACGCTATACATCCAATAAGCTACAGTAGATAACAAGCTTAAGACATCAACAAACAAAGTGAGTTTATATCCGACTGTGTATGGTCCCAAACTCCTGCACGATATATATCCCCGGCTTCTACTGTTACAACACAAGTAATACGCCCAATAAGGTTTTCTGAAGCTACTCTAATCAGTTGATACTCTGGGAAAACACAATATTCTGCTTATGTAGCATATCTGTAACAAACTTGTAACTTCTTTACTATACTTGGGTCTAACCTACCACCACCCACAATGTTCAAATGCATTTGACACATCCTGTTAATATTTACTGTATACGTGTTTGTGCTCAATTGATATGTCTCAATATTACATTATACTGGTTATTGTATCTTACACAATCCTTTTTCCCATGTATCTCATTTTCGTTTACAATAAAAAAAAATCTCAAAGTAGAACTATAAGCAAAACATATTTTTTCCATTTTGGATAAATTAAGATTTATTTTTGCCATCTTTGTCCCATTGGGGTGATTTACCTTCACTTCCTGTCCCATGACTAAACAAGAAGTGAGAGGAAATTCCTGCAAAATAAGGGAATTCCTTGGGAACCCTCAGGTCACCAGAACTAGTGCCCCCATTAGAAGATTTCCCCTCTATTACTTTTCTGGGGACAAAATTTGGGATTTTCTTTTACTTTCACTTTCAGTGAAAATGGTAAACAGGATCAATAGGGATGGTGAATCTCCCTAACGGGGGTACAGACAGCAATAAGAACAAGTAATCTAATCCCTCTCTACACCATCCAAAGGTACCGTATATATAAAAAAAAAAAGTTAGTTATACTTTAACATTAGAGCTGCACGATTGTTCGTTAAGAATTGTTATCGCAATTTTTTCCGCCGACAGCCTTCAAAAGAAAGGAAAAAATAAAAAGGGCAGTCTGCTAAGAATCACAACATTCTTTAGCAGTGGAACTTAAGTATAAACATTGTAACCATTTGTCCTTTAGATCAAAGGAATACACTTTGGTGCGTAAATGAGGGAAGTTTAACCACTTAAACATTAAACCTTTTTTGACATTTGTTGGTTTCAATTTAAAATCATTTTTTGCTACAAAATTACTTAGAACCCCAAACATTATATATATATATATATATATATATATATATATATATATATATATATATATATATATATATATATATATATTTATATATATATATATATATATATATATATATATATATATTTTAGTAGACACCCTAGAGAATAAAATGGTGGTTGTTGCAATATTTTATGTCACACTGTATGTAACAGTCGTTCAAATGCAATTTTTTTGGAAAAAATTACACTTTAATGAATTAAAAAATAAAATAAAAAAATAACCAGTAAAGTTAGCCCAATTTTTTTTGTATAATGTGAAAGATTTTACGCCACGAGAATTATGATCTTTTCATTCTAAGCAAAAAAATTGTGATTCTCATTTTGGCCAGAATCATGCAGCTCTATTTAACATTAAAAATAAAATAACAATAACATTAACAGTACTGATATCCTCAGATGGCCAGCAGCATTTAAGCCTCTAAACCAGTGGTTCTCAACCTGGGGGTCGAATGACGATTTGCCAGGGGTCACCGAATCCTGGGCTGTTCCTGAAGCCCACATCACTCTCCCAGCCTTTTCGCAGCCACCCAGCAGGGCTGCCCCTGGAGCCTGTAGCCGCCAAGCTGGGCTGTTCCTGGAGCCAGTGGCCGCCCACTCAGCCTCTTCACAGCCGCCCATTCAATTCACGGCATGGCTGGGGGGCAAAGACTAGAGGTCAGCTGACTGGTGAGGAATGTGAAGTGGGAGGGGCTGAAGGAGACCCTATCTCCTGATTTCGGCATAGGTGTCACTGCTGCGAGACACCACAAAGTCGGAGACACAGTAAAGCTGGAGACACAGTGAGTAACACTACCTGTGATTATAGTTGTCATTAAAAGTCCCCACTACGGGGGGGGCATGTCCAAGATGGCAGAGTGAACAGACGTGCATCCCAGAGCACTGCTGCTACATGGATCCTGTAATTCTTCGAACCGGGACTATTAACGCTCTGTGCCTGGCCAAACATCGGTGAATGCCTTCTCAACTGCCCGGGCGAGGGAAAGGGGAAAAAAGCTTAAATTCCCCCCGGAAATACCTCCTGTGATCAGCCCCGAATCTCAGAGGCCCAGCGAGCAGGTGCCTCATGCTAACATGGCGTCTCAATACGGATGTACAGGAAGGACCAGCTACATCTGCTCCAGGCATCCCGGAGGTCATGGCGGCAATTGCCACTTGCCAGACGGCCGTTGCCTCTTGCCAAGCGGCTCTCACATCTAAAATTGAAGAGGTACAGATGGATGTAGGACTTATTCCTCAGGATCTGGATAAAGTCCGTTCTAGCTGACCACGGCTGAAGCACGGGTAGGACTTGTGGAAGAGGCGGTGGGGGACAATGCCGGTGTGATCCGTTCGCTGCAATCCAGAGTGAAGATGCTGGAGCACAGAGCCGAGGACTCTGAGAACAGACGCCGATGAAACAAAATCTTGATCGTGGGTCTTGCGGAAGGCGCAGAGGGTAAGAACCCCACAGTGTTTGCAGAGGAGTTGCTCCACTCCCTGCTCCCGGTGGCTCATTTGTCCCCTTACATCACGGTGGAGAGAGCCCACCAACTACCACCACAACCCGGCCCACAAGGCTCCCCTCCCCGTACTTTTATCATGCGTCTCCTCAACTTCAGAGACCGTGGTGAGCTGCTTAGAGCCGCTAGAGCAGCAGGGGAACTGACCTACAGCAATAATCAATTGATGCTGTTCCTGGACTTCTCCATTGAAACCCAAAAGTTACAGCGCTCATTTGATGCAGTTAAGGCGGGCCTCCGCTCTAAGGGGATTAAGTATAGTCTGCTTTTCCCTGCCAAGCTACGGGTGATTGACGGCGAAACAGTCCACTTTTTTACCTCCCAGAGGGAAGCTGCAAACCTGGCTGGGGACTGTGCCCCCCCTGGGGTGGGGCCCTTGCTCATTCCACTGAACGGCCATGTTCATTAGTCTGTACTGACTACGTCTACGCTCTGTGCACAGCGGACCAGCATTCCTTTACCACCTTGGGGGTCGGCTGACCCATCCTTACTGCTGGTGTGCACTATTGATGGCTGTGCATTAACAGCATGCCAGCGGGGACATGTACTACAACACCCCTCCCACTGGAATATACTATACCCTCTATTTAGTAATTGGATATGTTCTCCCAGCGTGAAGCTGCCTGACTCTAGTGAAGTATTCGGTAAAGTAGACCCACACCCTTCTGCTACCCTGGAGTCGGTTGCTCCCTCCTTGCTGTTGGAAAGGGCTGTTTCCATATTATGCATTGGCAGTTAGACTACCAAAACGCTGACAGTTCTATATTTTTCTAGCTGGAGTATAAACTTGTAAGTTTTGTGCCCCTGGCCCAGTCCAGGTGATTTCCATGAACCCAGTTGAGATGTCATAGCAGCATCTCTCACATCTTATGTCTGGTCTCTCAGCTAACCACAATTTAGTTTGTCAAACCCTTTTCTTCTATCTCCGTCTGTTGCTGGAGATTAGGCTATGCAGAACCGCTGACTCTTGGTATATACACACGCACGCCTCCCAGACATTGGTTGCCACCGGGCAGGTTAATTGGGTAACATGCAGACTTACTTCGGGTGGGATCTGCGGGGTGGGGGGAAGGGAGGGTCAGCCATTGCTGGCCAAGCTCTGATTGCATTGTTGGGAATGTTTTATAGTTGTAAGTTAACAATTTTTTATGTTTTGTATGTTCCTTTATGGCAGGGATATGCAATTAGCGGACCTCCAGCTGTTGCAAAACTACAAGTCCCATCATGCCTCTGCCTCTGGGTGTCATGCTTGTGGCTGTCAGAGTCTTGCTATGCCTCATGGGACTTGTAGTTCTGCAACAGCTGGAGGTCCGCTAATTGCACATCTCTGCTTTATGGCATGATCTTTCTCCTGTTGTATCTGACTACAGTGCAGGGGAGACTGGGAGGGCGGGTACTGGCTGGCTGCCCCCTTGGTGGGATGGAGTACTTTCACCTAGAGGCCATCATAGTTGTCGTATTAGCACACTCACACCAATATGGCCCAGGTATCTATAATTTCCTGGAACGTGCAGGGACTTAACTCTGCCCACAAAAGGTCTCTGGTCTTCAATTTCATTAGGTCTTTCAATTTCATTAGGAAATATTCCCCCCACATCTGTGTGTTACAGGAAACTCACCTACTAGGTTCCCGGATCCTGAGCCTTAAAAAGGCCTGGGTGAGTTCTCATTATCACGCAACGTACTCCACCTACTCTAGGGGAATCAGCATCCTAATACACAAGCAGCTGCCCTTGCAGCTCTTGGATATCAGGACGGACCCTGGAGGCTGATATATAATCCTCCACACACTGATTGAGAATAGTCCTTGTGTACTGGTGGGATTATACCTCCGTCCTCCGGCCGACCCGGCCCTACTATACACAGTTATGCGGGTGGTGATCTCACTATGGGGTGGAGGACATTTTGGTGATGGGAGATTTCAATGTGACCCCTGCTTCAGATCTGGACAGACTCCGCGCTGTATCCTGCTGGGTACCAGGCTTGGCCTTTGCTTTGACGGACATCTGACGCCACTCTAACCCCTCTACCAGACAGTTCACCTGCCACTCTACCACTTTTAAGACCCTATCCAGTATTGATATGATCTATGCCTCCCACTCTATACTTACGAAGGTCACAGACATTGGTATCTTACCCAGGGGAATCTCAGATCATGCCCCCTTACTCCTAAAACTATCCATCGGGCCCCCTGGAGAGAGGTTGTGGAGACTGTACAGATACTGGATCGAGGATGAAGAAATCCAGGAGGTGGTGCAGGAGGGGATATGTAGCTACTGGCTGGCTAACGTTGACACTACTACTCCTCTGGTCACATGGGACGCTTTTAAGGCCTGGACCAGAGGAGAGTACATGGCTCGTATATCCGCAGCATGTAAGAGATCAATGCATTTTCTGGAGGGGTTGGAGGAGGAGGCCAGGCAAAAGGAGGAAGCGTATGTAGCACATCCCAATCAGGTAACTTATGGAGCCTGGCAGTTCGCTCTGAGACAGGTGTCCCTGTGTAGAGTGGAGGGGTAGCAGAAGTCACTTCCTAATACGGCCCAAAACATTTTTGAATGCGGTAACAAGAGTGGTCGCCTGATGGCATGGTTGGCTAAAGGACAGTTCGCTATCACCCACGTTAGCGGAGTTAGAGATTCAGAGGGGGTGGTGTTGCAATCACCTAGTGACATAAACCGCAGATTTGCACAATATTACCAGCATTTGTACTCCTCCAGGATGAATTATACTCCTAAAGTATAGTAAAAGTGGATTGCGCTAACTTCTATGTATAATTACCACTCCTGAAATGTAAAATGTGCAAAATGTACAAAATGGAAAAAATTGTCCTAAAATAAAGTACTTTTCTTATGCCAACCATATTAATATCAAAAAATGTATCTTTCCCCACATGATAATCCTAATTTTAGGGTATTTTAGTGAAAATATCTTATGGTGCTAACAATCACTGTTTAAAGTGCTAGTGCTAACAGAATATCAAAAATAAATGAAAACTGAAAATATACAGTGTGCCAATATTACTTAGTAATCATAAAATTCACATATCAATATATATGTGTATCTGTACAGTGCAAAAAAATGTCCCCAACACCACAGTACACTGGATGTCCTCAGTGAGTGATCACTTCTGTGCAATAATAGCGTTCCTCTTCAATAAAAAGTGCTTCTAATCCACCACTTATCGTGACTTCACCACCACCTAGTGCAATGGCCACTCACCAGATATGATAAGAATATGCGCCTTTGGTTCATTTAGGATAACCACTCTGTTTATGATGGATCCAATAGCAGCCTTTCCAAGCAGTATAATAATGCCTCTTGCTCTGTTTAGTGCTAACGACATATGGATAGCCATTATGGTGTAGTATGTAACTCTCATTTTATTTAAAAAAGTAAAAACATAGTCAAACTCACATGTTAAGGTGCCCCTGAGCCGGCATATGTTGGATAACATATACTCCTAAAGAGCTGTCCGAGTACTTGGATGGGGTTCCCCTCCCAACCCTTGGAGATGGATGTACAGACTTGGAGGCTAACACCCTGGAGGAGGTAAAGACTGCTCTCTCCCAACTCCAGGTGGGGAAGACTCCCGGGGCGGATGGCTTACCAACGGAGTTTTACTCCCATCATCAGGATCTGTTTGACCCATGGCTTGTGTCCCTATACGCCCAATTATTCACATTAGAGGCACTTCCTGACTCCATGTCTGAGGTGGTGGTGGTGTTAATTCCCAAACCGGGCAAGGACCCAGAGGACTGCTCCTCATACATTCTGGCAAATAGGTTGTCTGCGGTTCTAGAGGAAGTAGTCCACGCTGATCAAACTGGGTTTATGCCTGGGAAAGGCACTGATATTAACCTCCGCCACCTCTTTCTCAACATGTTCATAGCCCATGAAAATAGTGGTACGTGGGTCATAGCCTCCTTAGACGCTGAGAAGGCATTTGACTCGGTGTAATGGGTCTTTTTGTGGGAGTTGTTACGCCGTTTTGGTTTTGGATAGTGATGCGCCGAAACATATCGGCTGAAAAAGGTGTTTTTGGCGCATTTCCGAAAGAAAAACCTTGCCGATAAAGGGGCCGAAAATGGGGGCGGGGCCTGGGCAGGCCTCTGCCCTCTGGTGCCGCCCATTGCGGGGGCGTCTTCCTGGCTCACCCCAGTCCTCCCTCCTCCTCTCCTCCCTCCCCACAGAGCGACGATCTCCGTGTGTCACGAAGCTGAATTGCCCAGGCGGCTGCAATAACAATTTCCCGCCTCCTGTGACAGACGGCACACTGATCAAATGGCAGGACATTGAATCAGCGTGACGTGATTACAGGAGGCAGGACATTGTTACTGCAGCTGCACGGGCAATTCAATTCACAGCTCCAGGACACACGGAGATCACCGCTCTGATCCGGGCACGGGTGAGGCGGCATCCAGACACTGGCAAGCTGCATATGATGAGCACTGGCAGGCTGCATGAGTGGAACTGGCAGGCTGCATCTGATGGGAACTGGCAGGCTGCATTGATCTCTTGTATCATGTCTGCAGTCTCTGACCGTCTCCTGTACCATACCTGCAATCTCTGACTGTCTCCTGTACTAAGTCTGCATTCTCTGACCGTCTCCCATAGTATGTCTGCAGTCTCTGACCATCTCCTGTAGCATGTCTGCAGTCTCTGACCATCTCCTGTATCAGATGGTTAGAGACTGGGGACATGGTATAAGAGATGGTTGGAAACTGCGGACTGAATTTTCTTGAGCTTTTCTTGGTATCGGTTTTCTGCCTAGTGTATTTTTCATTCTCAGTATCGGTTTCGGCACCAGAAAAAAATCCATTCGTGCACCCCTAGTTTCGGACCTAGGCTTCTACAATGTCTGCATATGCTATACCGGGCACCCTTGGCTCGTATATGAACCAGTGACAGACTGTCTGCGCCCATTTTTGCTGCAGAGAGGCACACGTCAAGGGTGTCCCTTATCCCCGGCCCTTTTCACTCTTGCGCTCGAGCCCCTGGCAATTTTAATCAGAAATTCAGGTAGGGTGCGGGGACTGAAGGTAGGTTCCCTGGAAGAGAAAACCTCCCTATATGCTGACAATGCCTTACTGTATCTACAGGATGCAGGCAAGTCACTGAAGGTGGCATTAGATATAATTGATGAATTTGGTAGGTTCTCCGGCATCCATATAAATTAGTCTAAATAAATTATTTTTCCTCTGGACCCCCAGGCCCGGGACCGGTATAGAGGCCCCACTACTCTGGGTGGATCAATTTAGGTACTTGGGTATCCAGATTCGGTGGGAGCTGACAAGTTTCAGGGATCTCAACCTGCTCCCAGTTTTGTCCCAGCTTCGGACCAGGTGCACCTCCTGGGCCTCCCTGCCTCTGAACCTAATGGGCCGAATAAACCTCCTTAAGATACTATTTCTCCCTAATTTCCTGTACGTGTTTCGCAACAGCCCAACCTGGATACCCAACTCCTTTTTTGCAGAGGTGGACAGATGCGTTGGTTCCTTTATCTGGGGGGGAGCTGCTCCCAGATTGGCTAGATCGACCCCAATGCTCCCTGTCCGCTGCAGGGGCCTAGCACTACCAAATCTACTATTGGGCTGCTGTGCTAGTCACAGTTAAATGGTGGTATGTGCTTTCCAAGAGCAATGCCGCGGTATGCCTAGAGGCAGCTGTCCTGGGTTCACTTCGGCAACTGGGGAATCTGGTTTACAGGGGGCACCGGGCCTATGATAATCTTCCACGGCCCACTAGAACAACCCTCAAGGTCTGGACAGTGGCCAGACGGAGGTTCCTCAGTTCTCAGAGCTGGTCCCCCTTCTGCCCCCTTTGGGGGAACCCTTGCCTCCCGCACTTTAGAACCCTCCCGGACCCGCAGATTTGGGCAAGACACAGTATCAAAGTGCTCGGGGACATTCTCTCGGCGGGTGTCCTGCTGCCATTTGCAACTCTCCAAACTACACACCGCTTACCCGGGTGGATGTACTTTAGGTACCTCCAGCTACGCAACGCTACTCGGGCCCAATTCCAGACACCCCCTAGGTTGAACATGGACCCCATTGAGGAATTGTTGGCTCAGGAACAGTTGTCAAAACTCCTCTCCGATCTATACTTGGATCTACTGAGAACTGACTCCACCAAAGTAGACAGACTCTGGGACCAGTGGAAGGCAGACATACCGGGCCTAGATAAAGAAAACTGGGAGGATTACTTAGCGGCTAGCACTAGTGTATTAATCTCTTCAAAAGAAAGTTGATACGGGTTTAATTACTACACAGGTTTTATTACACCCCCCAGAGGCTTCACAAAGTATACCCACAACAGTTGCAGGACTGTCCCAGGTGCCAAAATAGCGTAGGAACGTATTTTCACATGTTATGGAGCTGTCCGAAGATTGCCAGATACTGGGGGGAGGTGGTAGACTCTGTTAATGGCCGCCTCCAGCTGACTCTTCCTGTCTCCCCGGAGCTAGTGCTTCTGGGTATACAGGACGATGATCAGAGACCTCACTGCACCAAACTGTTACTAACTTACCTTTTCTTTTATGCAAAGAGAGAAATAGTACTACATTGGGATGCCCCCACCCCCCACAGTAGGATCTTGGGAAAAGTCAATAAACGCTGTTCTTCCACTCTACAGATTAACATACATTAATAGGAACTGCCCTAAGAAATTTAATAAGATAGGGCAGCCATGGACGGCATAGGTAGGAGTAACTCCTTACTGATGAATCTTGGCACACAGGGTTGCAGTGCTAGCTGTTGCTCTAGCTAAAGTAGAATAACAATTGTCGCGTAGTTGATGTACCTGCTATTCCCTGTCTTAAAAATCATTTGTACTATTGTCTTTTGATTTCGTCCATGTTGGACAAATTTTGTTTCATGCCTTGACCTTTTTGTTTCAATAAAGGAATATACTGTTCGTTAAAAAAAAAAGTCCCCACTATAGTTCTCAGATCAGAGCAGATGACCTTGATCAAGAGCACCTAAGTTGGATGATCAAAACTACCCCCAGCACTGCCACTGATTCCACCCCCCACCAGCACTGCCACTCATCAGAACTACCCGCCAGCACTGCCACTCATCCCATTCCCCCCCCACAAAGGAGTAAGAGAAGGAAAAAAAAAAATGGAGAATACATGGAAGGTAGCGGAAAAGAGGGGGAGGAACAAAGAAAAAGGGAGAGAAAGAATGAGAAAGAACAAGAAAGATGGCTAGAGAGAGAGAGAGAGAGAGAGAGAGAGATGGGGAAAAAACAAGAAATTAGGATAGAGATACAAGGGAAAGAAAGGAGAACAAAGAGTGGTACATCCTAAAATGTACCATAAGGGGTTTTAATACTGTACGAGTGGAATCAGGGAGCGCTAAATATCTGGGGGTTAGGAGCGCAAATTACTTGTCTTGCCTTGGGTGCTGACAACCCACGCTACAAAAATAATTTTACTGTTAGGGGTCCCACAAATTGGGAAATTTTATCAAGGGGTCAGGGCACTAGAAAGGTTGAGAACCACTGCTCTAAACCCAGTAATAAACTCATCTCTCCGTTACTCTGCTTTCTCCTTCTATCAGCACGCTTCTTGTAAGCACATAAACTGATTGACTCCTTGTACTGCTTCCTGCTGTACATGCACTGCCAGAGGTTGACACCAGGTCAAATTCAGATACCTACACTGCTTGCATTTAAAACATGCATTAATCTATGGTGTTAGTGATTATAAAGTTGCATTAATATGTGTCTTTTATATTGTCTAGAGTTTGAGGTTTGGCGTGACATATTCTTTAATCTGTTTCCATTGGGAAAAATTGGCATTCATACAGGGGCTTATGTATAAGCGATAATTAATTAAAAAAATTATGTGTATGTTTTTTCTAAACTAATAAAGTAAAAAGTTGTTTAAGAAAAGGTCACAGAGTTCTGTGACAAGACCAATAAAAGTTGAAGAAGCAGTGACCAACGCAATAGCTTCTTTATTAGACCATAAACATGGTGTGATTTTATCTAATGTTCACTATTAGAATACTGAAAACAAACAGTAATAAGTCTGAAAGGAGTCAAGGTTCAACACGTATAATTTTAAGGTCACACTGACTTTTATAATGGAAACCTGCACATCTCTTGGAATTGTCCTGCAGGACAGACACTGCGTTGCCCTGGTACAACTCTACTCCTCAGTGTTTAATGACTTTATGACACTTTTGTGAAAATTTGTTGCCTCACCAGTGCATCTTTCTAAAATCGTAACTCTTTAGCCAATTATAAAGATGTGGATGAAATCTTAGTGTACCACATTAAATTGGACAGTGCTACAATGGGTTTAAAATGCATAAAAGTCCACCAGTAAACATATTCCTAACATAAATTTATAAGGCCCCTTCCACACTGGCGGAGTCTGCCAGCAGATCTGCCCGCTTAGCAGGGGATCTCTCTGCAAATCCCCCACTGAGCAGGCAGTCCGCTGGTCTCTATGGGACTGTCAGATGGGAACGGACCGCCTGGGTTTCCATCTGACTGTCATCCAATTCGTCTGTTCTTAGTGGACAGGATCAGATGCCGGTGGGAGTCAGCCGCTGACATCCACCACTCCATAGAGAGCAATGGCAGACCTGATCGGTCCATCAGTGTAAAAGGGGCCTAAAAGTTAATAAACCCACAGTATTTAAGTATTAGCACAGTTTAAAGAATGTACATAGCCAGATGTGATTTATACAGAATCATCCACAAAGGCTTTAGGCAACTTCAGCCCTTCCAGTAAATACCAAAATTGACAGATTGCTAGTCCAGACCTACAGGTGGAATTCAGGCCAATGATAAAACATCTGAACCTATGCATAAGGTGATCTGGTCAAAATGCAAAGCCACTTTAGCATGCTTACCACTTGTCTTATATTTCACTCTCCTATATCATTGCCTTCCAACGGAATCCTGAATTTCAACTTACCTCTGTATAAAACCGATGTGGGTTAGCTCATCTCAAGTACCTTTTAATATGTATAGAATTACTTCCGCTACCCTCATTCTCTAAATATAGTTTTAAAGAAACCTTTGAGTATTTATATAAATACAAATTCTACAGTGGCAAGAAAAAAGTATGTAAACCCCCTTGGAATGAACTGGTTTTCTACAGTAATTCCCCATAAAATGTGATCTGATCCTTCACAACAGACAAACACAATGTGATTAAGCGGGTAACACACAAATATGATGGCGGCAAGCGGTTCAGGCCCTGAGGCAGCGGAGCACATCCAAATCAGGATGTTCCATCCACCATACTTCACAGGTGAGATGATGGTTTGATGTTAGTAAGCTGTGCCCTTTTTGTACCATACATAGTCCATAGTCTTCCTAAAATCAAACTTTTGTTTAATCAATCCACAAAACATTTTCCCAGCAGCATTGCAGTCTGCCAAGGTGCTCTTTGGCAATCTTCAGGCATGCAGCAATGTTTTTTTGGAGAGCAATGACTTTCTCCAAGGTGTTCTGCCCTCGGTTGCCCGTTGAAAGACTTGCTTATACTAGACTCATGAACTGGGATGTTTGTCAGTTCCAGTGATGTCTTCACACCTTTAGCTGTTACTCATGGGTTCTTCTTTATCTCATTAAGGATTCTGTATTGTGCCTTGGCAGTCATCTTGGCGGGGCGTCCACTTTTAGGAAGCATATTCACAGTACTAAACTGTCTCGGTTTATAGACAATTTGTCTGTTGACTGATGGATGCCTAAACACTTTCAGATTGCTTTGTATCCCTTTCCAGTATGACGTCACAAAGCTCCTTTTTGTGAGGCATGGTTCATATCAGCTGATGATTCTTTTAAACATCAATCTTAAAATGTTTGAGTGTATTTAATCAAAGTAGCTCTTAGCACATTGGTACAATTTGACATGCGATCTGGCATGTCAAATTGTAATAAGAAGAGCCGGCAAAACTGTAATCTTAGTCGTAAAACCTTAGTCGTAGTTCTCAGCTACGACTAAGGCTATTGCCGAAACGCGTCAGCTTTATTGTTTAACTGTCACTCTGATGTATCAATAAACGACACTTCAAGGATTACAGTTTTCCCGGCTCTTCTTATTACTGTTGCATTGGAGTGTGTTGGGACACATCGAGCCCTGGCACCTGTGAGTGGACCTGGTGTATAGATTGAGTTGTTCATGAAGAGAGCGCTGTTACCTTTCTTCTTTTCCATGCTGACATGTCAAATCGGCTGCAATGGCAGTTCTAATCAGTGCAACGCTGCATTTGCTGTGAAACCTGCACAGATGTCTCTGAAATCGCAGTCGAAATCGGGACCCACATGCGGTTTCATTCCCGCAGCTCAGTGTGAACCTGGGCTAAACCACATCTCAAAACTCATTTAATTGGGCTCCAGGTGTGCAAACGGCTGACTTCAATCAGCCTTCATTGAAATATTTAGTCTGGGGGTTAACTTATGTTTTCCTCCAGCACAGTGAATGTTTAATAGGTGTGTTCAATGAATAATAGTTTGTGTGTTATGGCTTAGGCACTTTGTGTTTGCCTATTGTTATCACTTAGAGGATCAGAGCACATTTTATGGCAAGTTACCACAGAAAACCGGTTAATGTCAAGGGGTGTACATACTTTTTATTGCCACTGTATATCTGATTGTTTTAAAGGCGATGTTATAAAACATTATCAATATTAATTTATTTCATCCAGCAAGTAAATGTTCTCATGAGCTTGTCAGGTTACCCTTTGGGGTACACATTTGTCTGGCTGGAAACAGCTACACATTTCTTTAAATGTGTGTCAGAATATACTTTGCCAACATTTACAGTAAACTATAAAGGAGCAGCGTTTTTTTAAGCCAGTGTGCACGGACCCTAAGCAAATCTTGGCTGACACTAGAAAAAAAAAAAAACTGTACAGTGGAGTCTGTGGGCCAAGGACAGCAGAGCATTATCTTATCTCCTCTAATCATAGCCATTGCCAGCAGTTTGGTACAAGGTGAGAAAGCAGAATATGAAGCCAGGGGACACAGATCCGCACTGATAGGACACATAGGAGATAACTACACTACAGTGACCAGCTTATCAGCACAGAGGTGACTTCTTCAAAAGGGGCAAAGTATACAATTTTTTATCATTATTCTCCTTGAATATCCTGTAGAGGGAGGAACCAATCATCTCTCAGGTTGATTTTTTGGAAGACTGGGGAAAAGTAGAGTATAAACTGTAGGGATTAAAACTAACCAGTGTAGCTGGTGGCCAGGAAGATTTAAACTCCCTTCACACCGGTAATGCTGTTGGTTCATGACCTGCAGTGGATTGCTTCCTAATGGCCCTTTCTTAGCAGGCCATCATGAAGCAACATGCCGCCTTCTGCATGCCTGTTTAAAGAGGGATTTCAGTGTGAAACCGCATCCATGCAGCACAACCTCATTCAATTCTATGGGGCATGTTAGCAGGAGTTATTGCTGATCGCGAATGCTCTACCTTTTTTTTCTGCACCACAAAGCCTCCAATTTACAGGAATGTGTAATGGGTACTTCCTGCAGCCATTGACAGGTTTTGAAGGCGGGTGAGGCAGGTCTGTGAAAGGAGCAATAGAAAAGAAAGGCCAACTGCAGCTACCCGCAACCCAGGCCTGAGCCACTGCTCCGCCTGTCAATCACTCACATGTGTATTAAGCAATTTAGCTCAGCACACTACATTTAACACCTTACTTTTGGGTCTGTGCCGCCTGCCAGGTGTCCTTTCAGTGCTTATGTGGATCCAGCCTAAAAGGAGTTGTATTTTTGTTGGGGATAACAGAAATGGGGTGATTTCTACACAGAGGAAGTGCAATAACACAATCGGCCTGTGTATTGGATTCCACAAAAATAGATTTATTTACATAAGACCATGTATTCGCGTCATTATACAAAATCTTCGTAGTATCTTCTTCTCCAATACTGTGCAATGACCACCTGGAAAGCTCACAAGAATACCACACCTGGCAATTCCACTTCAGTGGGTTAAATTTACATTGTTTCAGTTAAAATATCACAGACAAGTCTGAAAGTTCATCCAACACAATCCAACCAGCGGCACAGCTCCTGCACTCTAGGTCTGCTCTGATTCCTTCCTGTCACGCCTCTTTGCTTTTGTATATTTGAATGTGCGAAGTGGATTCTGTGTCCTCTTGAACTAGAAAAAGAGAAGACATGAATTTATTTATTTTTAAAAGTACAGTACCACAAGCATTTTATTCAAAGCTGAACAGCAGGAAAACCGTTAAATACACAGATGCCATAATATTCCACAGTAATTTTACCTGTGAAAAGACTTGTATTTCTGTACATCTAGTTCAAAGATTTACACAGGTCTGCAATACAGCAAAGCTCTGTCTGTCAGAGTGGGAAACCTGATTTCTCTCTGCAGTTAAGTAACACATATAGGTCTCCTCCTCTCCCACTGCCTGTAAATAGGCAGTGACAGGAGAAGCAGAAGAGTGACAAATTTATCGCTCTATCACTCTGCTCTCTCTTCCTACCAGCATGTCCCCCTTTTACCGCATGAACAGTGCAACACAGTTAGACCAACAGATTGATAGGTAATATTCCAGGACTTATACTGCTTGCATTTGAAAATATAAATTTAGGAATGGATTACTGAATACAAAACTGCATTAACTTTTGTCCTTTATATCTAACAGAGTCCAGCTTTAACACTTTCGCTGCAAGAGACACTTTATTTTTTTTACCCAAATTAAAATGCACAATTTAGGCCTGAAGAGTACTTAAAACCCCCAAAATTGTATATAGATGCTCTGAAAGCAGAAACCTGTAAAATAAAATGCTGGCAACTGCAATTTTATATGTCATAAAATATTAGAGATATTATTGTTTACCGCTTCAGGTCCAGCCTATAGCAGTTCTACTGCTACAGGGCAGCACCTGTGCAGCAAATCACAAACATAAAGGTGATCTGACACTTCTGGGTAGGGAGCACGCATGTGTGCCGCTGGCGGCTCGCTTCCATTGTGATTACAGACAGGAGAAGCCAATCATTAAGCAGAGAGACAGAACTGCAATCTGCCTACGTATACAAGGCAGATCACCATTCTAACAGGAGGAAAGGAATGGAATTTGTGTCCTTGCAAAGCAGGGAATAAATACCATCTCTTCCCCTAGTAAAAGCACCTCCCACACAGTGCACAAAAACACTGGCTAGGCCCACAGTTAACACTTTGATCACCCCTGATGTTAACCTCTTCCCAGCCAGTGTCATTAGTACAGTGACAGTGCATATTTCTTAGCACTGATCACTGTATTAATGTCACTGGTCCACAAAAAGTGTCAAAAGTGTCAGAATATCAGTCGCTGATTGCCTCCGTTAGTAAAAAAAAATAAATAAAAAGTATCCCATAGTTTGCAGACACTATAACTTTTGTGCAAACCAATCAATATATGATTGGGATTTTTTTTACCAAAAGTATGTAGCAGAACACAAATCGACATAAATTTATCAAGAAAGTTGATTTTTTTCAATTTTTTTTTTTTTTTATTGGATATGTTTTATAGCAGAAAGTAAAAAAAATGTGTTTTTTTTCCTTTTTACAAAATAGTCGTTTTGTTTTAGAGCGCAAAAAAATAAAACAGGTGATCAAATGCCATCAAAAGAAAGCTCTATTTATGGGAAAAAAATACATAAATGTTATTTGGGTACAGTTTTTCACGACCGCGCAATTGTAAGTTAAAGTAACGCAGTGCCGTATTGCAAAAAATGGCCTGGTCACGAAGGGGGGGTGTGTGTGTGTGTGTGTGTGGGGGGGGGGGGGGGGGGGGGTAAATCATCCGGCGGTCACATGGTTAATAAAAGTCTATTTTCGGGAAAAAAAAAATTATATATATATATATATATATATATATATATATATATATATATATAATTTGTGTATACACACAAATTCAGGTTAGTGCATATAAACACAATTGGGTGGATTTTCTAACACTGGGGAGTGCAAAATCTGGTGCAGCTGTGCATGGCAGCCAATCAGCTTCTAACATCAGCTGATTCAGCAAAAAAAAAACAAAAACTGGAAGCCGTTTGGTTTCTTTGAAGAGCTGCACCAGATTTTGCATCTTCCAGTTTTAGTAAATCAACCCCAACATATTACATTATATATAGTTATATTTTTTAAGTTAAGTATAAAAGTTGAGGTTGTGTAAAGTAATGCCTGTCAAGCATTAAAATTGTGCCCATCCTTAAAACAAGTGAAAATCTATGGTGTCAAAAACAGTCTATAAGTGAAGCTTTGAAAGCCTTTAAATAGGCGTCATCAGTTTAGAGTGAATGGTGGCCCAAAATTATCGCTATCCAGCTCGCGTGTTGATACCCAACACATTATATTGTATCCCCAGTCCACGCTTCTAACACTCACAAATGTAAACTAACTCCACAGTGAACAAATTAAACCATTCAAGCAGCCGTATTTAAAGCAGAACCCCTTATCCAACATTAAATAAGGCTAATCTCACTTGAATACAGCAACTGAAAAATTATTAAACAGTGTTACAAAATGAAATATCTTTTCACTTAACCTTATTGCTATTACAACAGGGCTTATATCCCCACTATGACAGCAAATGACAGGTTCTGTTGAAGGAGACATCAGGTGTCTAATGTCATCTCTGTGCTCCTTGGAAGCTAAAATAGCACAGAACAGGATAGGAAGGGCAGGAAATGACCACGCTAAACCTGGGAGTGATCAGAGCTCATAGCTTCCAGGTTCACTGTTCAGAGGGACAATCAGCAAACTGATGTTCACTGATCTCCCACCATTCACTCTGCTGATACCATGGATGTCCTGGGCATCTACAATGGACAGGGGGATCCCAGGACACATGGCATGGGTTGGCATCATGTTGTTGTACATTTGTAGGTGATCAGTAGGCTTTATAGTTGCCAAGATTACTTACAGTAGAAAACTGACAGGTGAAGAAGAACAAACTGCCAGCTGGACTGGGCTGTGGTCAGGGATCTGTTACTAGGCTGCCGTAGACACATGCCTTACATCGATAACAGTGAAAGCGTTCAACCATAGCTTTGATCAAAATTCTGCTCCATTTTAATGATAGCTAGTTGCTGAACAAATTTTTGCTTATCATTTATTTTGTGAGTATCATATCTGCTGCTACTGCAAACAGACAGCACCATCTAGGGGTAAATAAAATCACTAAAAAAAGGGAAGACTTGCTTTACAGACAATATATTTCCAATAATAGAAATAAATAAATAAATGAGGGTAGCTCAAAATTGTTATATTGTATATATACAGTATACCTACTTATATCACACACAAAATGTTGCTCTAAAGCCAACAAGCCCCAAAGCAGTTTAGAACTGTTCAAATATGGGGGGAAAAAATAATGGGACCTAAAACAAGCATACTGGGGCTCTAATAATAATGTTAACTCCAAAAACATAAACAAATTTGAAATAGTGTATTATAAATATCAGTTATAATAATCTGATATTCTGTATCACCAATAATCCTGTCAGTGTTTGTGTACCTTCTGTTGCATGTTGTCCCTTTACTTTCCCTTTTCTCACTATTCCCATTATAATGAATTTGGGAATCATATTTGTAATGCAGCAGAATTTTTTTTTTAAGGATTACTCGTTTTGATTCATTATGGAATTAACATGTATGATTTGTTGCACATAATAGTTTAATCTTATGATGATCACATATGGGTTAAAAAACATTAACCACTTCACGTTCAATCTTCAATTTTTACTGAGCAATAAAGTTATATGGAAAAAAAAAAAAAAAATTAGAATTCTGTGAAATTTGCCACAAGTCACATTGAAGTCTATGGGAGGCAAATCTTGATGCTAAAATTCTGACCAGTGTCAAAATGAATATGCATGCTATTGTCCAAAAAAGACATGAGGAGTTGAGCAGTGCCATGTGGGACATTTAACAAAGCAAGTACAGTACTTGGGCAAACTTTGAAGAGCAAGATTTTTACAGCAGCAAACATTTTAGGAATTTGGCAGTTCCAGCTGTAGAAACATTGTATGGCACCTAGGTAATGGTAGCCAGTATAATTTTTATGGGGGTTTTAGGTGTGGGCAGATGGCAATTAAAAGTGTAATCTACAGCATGAGTGCTCAACCTGTGGCCCTCCAGCTGTTGCAGAACCGCAAGCCCCATGAGGCAATGCAAGGCCGCGTAAAAATCGGGACTTGTAGTTCTGCAACAGCTGGGAGGGCCAAAGGTTGAGCACCCATGATCTACACCATCAGCAGCAGGGGTTTGTAGACAGGCTATATCCAAAACTGGTTCTTTTTAATAAAAGCGAGCCAGTCCAGAGTCAGGTCTGGGTCTCTGAGCATGGGTGTAGAGATGTTGTACACAAGCATATGTATGCCTGCCATATTGCAATGACTGTCCACTCTCCCTAAGAACTACTCCAATGCACAATGACAAATGGCTGCTGGGAACCCACCCTTTTAAAGTAAGGCCACATAAAGCCACCATCATTGGCTATTCTAAGAAAGCTAACCTAAGTTCAAACGCTAGATTACAGTGCATTACTGTAACAGAGTCCAGTTTACCAATTTTCTGCATTCATTTGCTGGGACAAAACATTTCAAGCCTGCTAGATATTACAACAAACCCATGTTTGCAGTAAACCCAAAACCCAGGCAGGGAAAAATGCCAGCTCTCACCTTGCTAGAAGCAAACCTGGAAAGCCCTCCTGGCTTCAGTCTTAGCCTTTTTTTCTTCTTGTTCATAAGACTGATGACAGAGCGCATGGAAGGTGGAACTGTGAGAAACAGTAACATAACAGCAAGTGAGAATATTGTGATTAGTGAATACAATGGTAAAGCTAAAAACAAGGAAATATAAGCTAAGGATTTATTTTGAAATTTGAATGTTTTCCTGCAGTGCCATGTTATTTTACTATAGAAAAACAAAAAAAACGCAAAAAGAGGTCAAGCACAGTAATGTCTATATAGGATGTTCAGGAGTTAAAGTATACCTAAAGGCAAAACATTTTATTTTAGTTTTGGATAGAATGGAGAAGGATTAGAACATCTGTCAATTTTTATTGCTGTCTGTGCCCCATTAGGGAGATTTACCTTCTTTATTTGTCCTGTTTACGATTATCACTGAAAGTGAAAGTAAAGAAAATCCCATATTTTGGCTTGTCCCCAGAAAAGTTAGAGATGAAATCTTCCAATGGGGACACTAGTTATGGTGACCTGGGGTTCGCCAAGGAATTCCTTTAATTTGCAGGGATTTCCTCTCACTTCCTGTTTGGCTATGGGATATGAAGTAAAGGTAATTTTCTGCAATAGGACACAGAAGGCAAAAAAAAAAAAAAAATCTCACATGGGCTATAACCCTCCCTTTCTCTATCCAAAATGGGGAAAAAAGTTTTGCCTATAGTTACTAGAGGTGTGCATCTTCACTGGTCTCATGACACAATTCAATTACGATTATCTTGTCAACGATTTGATTAGATTCTGCGATGCATCAAGATTACTGACAAGCTCCCACTTCCGCTTGGGCCGCCTAGGCGGCGCTTCCTCCCTGCAATCTTCGGGGACATATCACAGGTCCCAAAAGATTGCCTGATTATGCAAGACAGCGCAGTGAGATATGCGCACCTGGCTGTGAAACTGCAAGCTGTCACAGCCGGATTCCCACAGTGGTATTGCCAGCGCCATGGACAGGAGGGGGAGAGAAGGGAGGGTTTGGGTGGCCACGTCGCTGGATTGTGGGACAGGTACAGAGTGTCTTTATTAAAAGTCAGAAGATGCACTTTTTTGTAGCTGCTGACTTTTAATAAACAAAAAATTGACTGGAACTCCGCTTTGAATTAAAAATAACCTCACTCCCTTAAAAAGTGCACTACAGGGTACAGACATTCACACACACTGCTGCTGGGAGGTCAGGAGGGATTACAATCGACAGCTGACAAACAGCCCTGTGAAGTTCCCTGTACTGTCTCTGTGCTGACTAGTGGCAGCTGGTGCTCAAAATTTTTTGGGGGGCGCAAACAAACTGAAAAATACTGAACCTCCCCCATTAATTGCAGCCTCACTGTGCCCGTCAAACGCAGCCACTTGTGCCCAAACGCAGCCTCACTGTGCCCATCAAACATCAAAAGCAGCCACTTGGGCCCATCAAACGCAGCCACTTGGGCCCATCAAACGCAGCCACTTGGGCCCATCAAATGCAGCCATCACTTCACTAACCCCCCCACAATGAACGGGCGCCACTGGTGCTGACAGACAGTTCCCTGGCATTCCTATTTGCACCTTCCAGCACATTAGGACTTAACACAGTGGAACGTGCAAAGGGGAAGCCAGGGAACTGTCAGCACGGAGCGTGTACTAGGTGTAAGTAGAGTACAAACTCATTACTGTTGGTAAAATTACTGTGTTTTAATAAATCCCGTGTTACAATCAATGAAGTTCCCTGCTGTATGTGCTTTTTAAAAAAATATGGAACTTCATACTGAATTTCACAGTACAATACATGCCACTCATGTGACTGCCCGGCCCGCCTCTCACGTCTCTTCTTAGTCCCGCTCACTGACTGCAGCTATCAGATCAGAAGAGAGGTGGGCGGGGCTGAGAATTCCCCGTTGACTGTCAGGGCTCAGGAGAGACATGAGGAGAGAGGCGGGGCGGGCCGGGCAGTCACATGAGCGGCATGTATTGTACTGTGAAATTCGGTATGAAGTTCCATATTTTTTTAAACAGCACATACAGCGGGGCACTTCATTGATTGTAACACAGGACTTATTGATTGTAACAGTAATTTTACCAATACGCTCGGAGCGTTCTCCCGGGAGGGGAGGGGCAAATCGGGATGACTTCACCCGGCAATCGATTTTCTGGTCGTATGCATCGATTCCGCATCGGGGACATCCGAAACGTGATGCAGCGATTAACTTCAGCACCCCTAATAGTTACTTTATTTTTTCCTGAAGGTCTAACTTCACTGATCTGATTGGTTTTCTTAGAAAGAGAATAAGACACTAAATCAACACAACAGCCAGGCAAGAAGAATTTTTGGAAGGAATTCAGAAATGGCAGCCATTTCATTTCTATTTTCTTCAGACAAGTGTTTTTTTTTTTTTTTTTTTTTTTTGAGGACACAGCTTATCAGTGGATGGTTAGTCTAAATACATGCACTGATTAATATATTTATAGTGCTGTATATTGGATAGGTTTTATATATATTTTTGTAAATATTTTTTTTAGGAGCAGAATATTTATGTTGGAGTCTGAGAATGTGCTGCTTGTAAGGAGGTTAAAGCAAGCCTTCCGCTTTTAACAAATCAAAAAATGGTTATCCCAGTAACTGCACACATATAACTGATACACCAGGAGAACGTATACTTACTCAAATATTCTGGAACATTTTTCAGGTGAGGTTTCACTACTGCTGGGTGCAAAGCCTTGTCATGTCTAAGAAGGTGTAAATCCCGCGGATTATCCTCAAAATATGTCTACAGAGAGAAGGATAAAAAAAAGGGTTCACTTTGCAGATGTTGCACACACTTAAAAAAAAAAAATTGTATCAGCGAAAACCATGGATTACATGTGAGTGTCTTTGATTTCACAGAAATATACAAGAACCAAGAAAATAATACATGGATTAAAACTACCCAAAACTATCATTTAGTTATGGGTGGATAATGCTTGCTGCCATATTTACTGAGAGATATCCACAGTTCCTAGCTTGCCTCACTTCCTAGAGACATCATTTTAAATTCAGCAGAAGGAGCAACCCTTTATGGGGTAGAAATATAAATTCTGCAGGGAGCTTTCAACCCTAAATTCAGAGAGATTTGATCAGTTGCTGGGTGACCCAAACTTCCAGCAAAATATCGGAACTTTATATAATATCTGACTTGACATGGTGTACTGAGAAAAGGATTTCTATACCTCACAGAAAAAAGTATATTGTTTTGGAAGAGATACAAGTTCATACATTTAATATAGAATGTAGAGTGCTTTGGAAAGAACATGGAGCTAGGAATCACTGGCTGACCTCAGATGATCCCTGTTCATTTTTCAGTGGTTATAAAACATTAATATAGTCCTATATGTTCTCTGATCAGAGCAGTTCAACTGGACTCAAGACAGCTAAATATACACAACCATGTGAACAGGTTACCTTCCAAAATATTTTAAAATTCTGCTCAGTCACACCCTTGCCACACTATACAGCTTGGAAGATAACTCCACTATGCACTACCACAGCTTTTCCCTTTCCTACGTTACCTGCCTGCATGCTAACTATCAAGCAGCATAATTTCACTGCTGAACTCTTTAACTTCCTCCAACTGTAAGCTGCCTAAACATCTCCCCATTCCCGTCTGCATATTAGATTGACAGCAATGTGCAACCCAGCCTGAATGGCTCAAATTGCTAATCTCCAGCTGACAGTCTGATGTATACTAGGCAGGACACTATGGGAAAATATAAAGACAGATTTCAAGAAGTTACACTAGTATCATTTTCATACATTTTACATTGAACACATAACTAAAGAGTGCTCGATTTGTTTGGCATTCTGTTTTAATTGAAAACAGGTTTATTATATGTAACAATTATTTAGATGTTGTGCTATTATCTTCCAGAATGGGTGCCATTCAAGCTGGAAGCAAACATGAAATATGCTTGAACAGGACCAAAGCTGGGCTACAGGGAGGACAGCTCCAGCAAGATTTTTATACTGTAGTAGTAGTATTGGACTAAATAAACATGCTGGTGGATTATACAGTGACAGAAAAAAGTATTTGATCACCTGCTGATTTTGTACGTTTGCCCACTGACAAAGAAATGATCGGTCTATAATTTTAATGGTAGGTTTATTTTAACAGTGAGAGACAGAATAACAACAAAAATATCTAGAAAAACGCATTTTAAAAAAGTTATAAATTGAGTTGCATTTTAAAACATAACTTAGTACTTGGTGGCAAAACCCTTGTTGACAAGCACAGAGGTGAGACATTTCTTGTAGTTGGTCACCAGGTTTGCACACATCTCAGGAGGGATTTTGTCCCACTCCTCTTTGCAGATACTCTCCAAGTGATTAAGGTTTCGAGGCTGACGTTTGGCAACCTGAATGTTCAGCTCCCTCCACATATTTTCTATGGGATTAAGTTTTGGAGACTGACTAGGCCACTCCAGGACCTTAATGTGCTGCTTTTTGAGCCACTCCTTTGCTACCTTGGCTGTGCGTTTTGGGACATTGTCATGCTTGAAGACCCATCAACGACCCATTTTTAATGCCTTGGCTGAGGGAAGGAGATTCTCATCCAAGATTTAAGGGTACATGGCCCCATTCATCGTCCCTTTGCTGTGGTGAAGTTGTCCTGTCCCCTAAGCAGAAACCCCCCCACACCATAATGTTTCCACCTCCATGTTTGACAGTGAGGCTGGTGTTCTTGGGGTCATAGGCAGTATTCCTCCTTCTCCAAACATGGCAAGGTGATGCCAAAGAGCTCGATTTTGGTCTCATCTTACCACACCACTTTCACCCAGTTCTCCTCTGAATCATTCAGATGTTCATTAGCAAACTTCAGACAGGCCTGTACATGTGCTTTCTTGAGCAGCGGGACCTTGCGGGCACTGCAGGATTTCAGTCCTTCACAGCGTAGTGTGTTACCAATTGTTTTCTTGGTGACTCTGGTCCCAGCTGCCTTGAGATCACTGACAAGGTTCTCCTGTGTAGTTTTGGGCCGATTCCTCATCTTGCATGGAGCCCCAGACCGAGGGAGATTGACAGTTATTATGTGTTTCTTCCATTTGCGAATAATTGCACCAAGTGCTGTCACCCTCTCACCAAGCTGCTTGGCGATGGTCTTGCAGCCTTGTGTAGGTCCACAATCTTGTCCCTGACATCCTTGGACAGCTCTTTGGTCTTGGCCATGGTGGAGAGATTGGAATCTGATTGATTGCTTCTGTGGACAGGTGTCTTTTATACAGGAAACAAGCTTAGATTAGGAGCGCTCCTAATCTCAGCTCGTTACCTGTATAGAAGACACCTGGGAGCCAAAAATCTTGCTGATTGATAGGGGATCAAATACTTATTTCACTCATTAAAATGCAAATCAATTTATAACTTTTTTGAAATGCGTTTTTCTGGATATTTTTATTATTCTGTCTCTCTCTGTTTAATCAGCAGGGGATCAAATACCTTTTTTCTCTCACTGTATATACAGTACACTTGTCACTGCCCCATGAACTTCAGTTGCAAATGCTGTTGTCCTGTAATGCCGGTCAAAGCAATCATTTACATTTGGCAGCATCACCAAGCTCACACCTGTTTCATTTAATAAAAAAAAAATACACAAAAAAAAAACAAAACATTGATAGCAAATTTTGTCTATCAGATGTGTACGTTTAATCACCTGCTTGATGTCAGACTTTGCATAAACTTAGACTTGCTCCGCCCAAACAGATTTTCTGGTGGCAATCTTCTTTCCTTCAAAAGCCCACAAAACACTATTAGACCAGCTGGTTTCCTAGCAAACTTGACATCCAGCAGCTGTGAGATGAGTGTCAGGAGAAAAGTAGACTGTGAACTGTGCTGGTTCAGAGGCTACTGTGCAAAAAGACTCCCCTCAAAACTTACTATAACATTTCCGCCCACGGTCGAGATCTGTTGGATGTGGACATCACCATGGAAGAAATCAAAGTTGCCAAGGTGAGTAAAGGGCCAGACAGGTACACTGCCTTTTTTTATTTTACACAAAAAGCTCTCTGATCTTATTCCGCATTTGCGGTGTATCTTTAACATCCTTGAAAAACTGGACAACCCTTTCCCTTCGAATCATTATAGGCCAATGTGGTCGTGCTCCCTAAATCAGATAGTGACCCACATTCATGGTCTAATTGCCAACCAATATCTCACCTAAATAGAGATGTGAAAATTCTCACTAAGATATTGGCAATCAGACTCAACTCTTTTTTGGGAATGCTTATCCAGAAGGACCAAGGTGTTTTTTTTTGTACCACTAAAAAAAGCTAGCGATAATGTGCATAGAGCAATATAACTCATCCATTTTACCGATTTTCGCTCAAACCCAACTATGCTACTGTCTCTGGACGTCCACAAGGCTATTGATACTATTTCCTGCTCTGTGAAAGTGGGGTTTTGACAAAAGAAATTTGTCCTGGTTTTCGGCCCAGTTCACACTGGCGCAACTTCGGCACGACTTGCATACAACTTCTTTAACCGAAGTCAATGCAAGTCGTGCTGAAGTCAAACCAAAAGTAGTGCAGGAACCTTTCTCTAAATCGGAGCGACTTAAGTCACCACTATTAGAACTATTCCATTGCACTTAATGGGCTGCGACTTGTCATGCGACGTGCTCTCAAAGTTGGAGCGCATGTTGCACCAGTGTGAACCAGGCCTTCTTTGCCCAGCCCTTGGCTACGCTGAAATATGCAGGCTTCACCTTGGACCCCTTTCCTATTAGGTATGGCACTAGGCAGGGATGCCTCTTTCCTCTAGATTATTCATTTTGGGGCTTGAACCCTTAGCAGCAGCTATCTCTGCAAACTCGAATATCTGTGGTCTCAAAATATCTGGAGAGCACAAAAAATGTATGCTTTTTGTCGATGAGATCTTGATGAACGTCTCTTCCCACCCACACCACTCTTCTTAACCGCTTTGTGGTCTTTTCCGACTTTGGGTTAACATCAAACTTACCAGTCAACGAAACAAAGTCTAAAGCACTGAAACTTACCTTGGCTTCAGACCAACTCCAAATGATTAAAGGAAATATTTTGCCTGGCCCATCTCCCCACCCTACCCTGGCATCCAGTTAACATAGCTGGGTTTTTACCCTTCCAGGAAATGGCAGCTAGACACAATATTAAGAATTTCACATAAAAGATAAATATAACAGAGGCTGGTTATTATAAACAAAAAGCCACAGGGTTTTCCCTACCTTTAGTTTCTCAGAGTTGAGTAGTTCCTCTTTTATCTCCTTTAGACGTGCCTCCTTTATAGCTTGTTTGGTCACTGACCTCATTGCATCCTATAGGAGGAAGAGACAACAGCCAAAGTTACAATTTCTGTTAGCAGAAACAGTCGCAAAAATTCAAACAGCCTAATTATCACTCTGCACTTCAAAGTACAAGCCAACTGTCTGCCTAGCTGAGGAATCCTGAATTGAGCTGATCTTCCTGCAGGAAACAAACTGGAATTAAAATGTCAGTCTACCCACAATTGGTGTTTAAGTTTTTTTTTATTCTGATGAGCTAGATCATCTGACAACTCTTATACAGGTGCATCTCATAAAATTAGAATATCATCAAAATGTTAATATTTTTCAGTAATTCAATTCAAAATGTGAAACTCATATTTTATATAGATGCGTTACACACAGAGTGATATATTTTGATGATTATGGCTTACAGCTAGTGAAAACCCAAAAATCAGTATCTCAGAAAATGTGATTATTACATAAGACCAATAAAAAAAAAAGATTTTTAATACAGAAATGTTGGCTTACTGAAAAGTATGTCCATGTACAGTATAGTATGCATGGTACCAATACTTGCTCAGGCCTCCATTTGCATGAATTACTGCATCAATGCAGTGTGGCATGAAGGCGATCAGCCCGTGGCACTGCTAAGGGGGTTATAGAAGCCCAGGTTGCTTTGATAGCGGCTTTCAGCTCATCTCACCACAGTCAGTGATGATTTGGGGAGCCATGTCATCTGCTGGTGTTGGTCCACTGTGTTTTATCAAGTCCAAAGTCAGCGCAGCCCTCTACCAGGAAATTCGAGAGCACTTTATGCTTTCCTTTACTGACCAGCTTTATGGAGATGTTGATTTCATTTTCAGCAGGACTTGGCACCTGCCCACACTGCCAAAAGTACCAATACCTGGTTTAATGATCATGGTATCACTGTGCTTGATTGGCCAGCAAGCTTGCCTGACCTAAACCCCATAGAAAATCTATGTGGTATTGTCAAGTGGAAGATGAGAGACACCAGAACCAACAATGCAGATGAGCTGAAGGCCACATCAAAGCAACCTGGGCTTCAATAACACCTCAGAAGTGCCACAAGCTGATCGCCACATGGATACAGTAATTCATGCAAAAGGAGCCCCGACCAAGTATTGAGTGCATACTATACTGTACATGGTCATACTTTTCAGTAAGCCAACATTTCAGTATTAAAAATTGTTTTTTTTATTGATCTTATGTAATATTCTAATTTTCTGATCCTGAATTTTGGGTTTTTACTAGCTGTAAGTCATAATCATCAAAATTAAAGCGGAGTTCCACCCAAAAATGGAACGTCTGCTTATCTGGTTCCTCCCCTCTTCTGGTGTCACATTTGGCACCTTTCAGAGGGGAGGGGGGGAGCAGATACCTGTCTAATACAGGCATTTGCTCCCACTTCCGGTGAAAGATTGCTGCAGAATCCACAGCGATCTACGCCATGTCCGGCCCCTCCTCTGTCGCATCTATATAAAATATAGGAGTTTCACATTTTGAATTCAATTACTAAAAAAAAAAAATTACTTTTTGCTGATATTCAAATTTTACGAGATGCACCTGTATATCTTCCAAACACTCTAGTTTTAAGATCCTGTGCATCATTTAGCAGGTTTACTCACATGCTGTGGGTTGCAAATCTCTCAGTCAGACATTTAGCTTTTTAGTGAGGATGCAACAGATTGGGTGTAAACACTCCAAATTCCAAAAGTGCGTGAAAACAGACCAGAAGCTAAAAAGAAAAGCTTACCCCCTAGGAACCTCAAAAGCCAGTGGGAGATTTCAGACTTCACAAAACAAACAAAAAATACAACTTTGTATTAAAGGATAAGTTCACCTTTACAAAAAAAATAAACGCACATTTTTTACAGGCAAAACAATATGCATTTATCATTTTTTTTGTAATGAAACCGTTAAGCATTGCACTCACGATGAGCAGATCATGGGTGTAATGCCACGGTCCTACAGACTGATCTGTGTATCTGTCTGCCCGTACCTCCGATATGGTCGGGCAGTTACACTGTGACAGGAAGCATTAATGAACTACCGTAGAGCTCAACAGTGCCCTGGTGGTTCATTGAGAACTACAAGCCGACCGCCGCAAAGGCTGTTGGGACTTGTAGTTTTCCCATTCACAGAACATGGTGAATTAATGATGCGGCCGGGTGGGTGGAGCCCCACAAGGCTGAATTTTTTTGCACATTGTGACAGAAAGCGGGGGTGGGGTGGGTGGATCCCCCACTAGCTGTCAGAACAGGGGAGCGGGGGCTAGTGCATCTGTAACATGTAACACACTAAATATGGGTGTAAAATGTAAGACGTTGCAAAAAGGTGAACTTATCCTTTAACCCCAAGAGCCTATTCACACAAATGCTTTTGTTCTTGAAATCAACGGAAAAGCATCAAAATGTACGTCAGCGTTAAGATGCAAGTCAACAGATATGAAAGTGCATTGATGAGTTGTGAAGCTGGCTTAACACCTTTGAAATAACTACGTTAAACCCCCTTTTTAGTGCACAGTGGTATTTGTACCCCAATCACCTTTTTTTCCTCCTCAATTTATGTCCTGAAGGTAACAGTCACAGGAAGCTGTGGTGTATCCCTGGAATGCAGACTCAGATACTCTGCAAGGTTTTGTTTTTTAGCTGTCAAATGTTTTCACTACTTAAGCTTTTGGCAACCTTTTTACTACGGATGAACCTTGAAATCATTTTCAAGTCACAGGACCCATAATAAAATTGACTTTATCTACAGCTCAAGCTATGTTAACCACAGCACAATGAGAGAAGAAACCTCTTATGTTAGTGGTCATTAAGAAGACATAAATATCACCATTAGAGTCCATAAAAGGTGGTTTTACTTGCCAACATATATACAAAAAAACTGACATCTAAATTTTGAAATGACCAAACCTTTAACTGTGCAGGTAGATATTATTTGTAGACAGTGCTTATATTCAGAAGTCTTCTGCATTTCTCATTGAGCAAAACAGATTTTATGAAATAGATATATCTAGTGTTCACTCAATGCAGAGGAAATAAACTGCTTGCTTTATTATCCCTCTCCACAGAAAAAAACAACTTCTTCCTTCTTAGATGCCTCCTTGCATAGAGAATAAAATACCCGGTACTTTTAGGTATAGAGGAGCATGTAACAGCACTGGAGCTTGACATTTGACGCTATCACACAGGACAGGGAGAGTCCTCAGCCTTGCTTTGCATAAGCTGACTTGAAGCTTACTCATGGCCATATTTCTTTGTTTCCAGCAGTTTAACATAACCATGGGAGCCAAGCAATGCATGTGCAGCTGTGGAAGGGAGCATTACATTTTAAGGGTTTGTTGCTCCAAAACTTCATATTCCTGATATGTGGCTGCTGTACCATGTACTTGTATGAGAAAGTATCCTGCTCTCTTTGTATTGCTATTACTTGCAGTTTAGGAGATATTCAGAGTGCATGCAGCCGGTGACGTTACCGGCGCATGCGCGCTGAAGGTCCAGCATACAGCGCCAGACCTTCAGAGCTCGTGCGGTAAACGGCAGCTCCTGCACGCATTCGCAGGAGTCACGTCATCGCACCCCCGGCCACTCATGTAGCCAGAGGGCGTAAAACATGGAAGGAAGACCAAGGGAAGATGTAAGACCTCTCAGCAGTGACAGCATGGCGCTGGAGGGCTTCATACTAAGGTAAGTCTCTCATCATGTGCTAGTATGCGATGCATACTAGTATATTATGACATTGCCTTGCATGGGATTTTTAATTTTTTTTCCCCCCATCAACTGCAGGTTACTACCGTTTTAACATACCTGGTTGCAATCCTGGTTATCGATTAGAACTGTTAAGCTCCTGATCCCTGGGAGATCAGGTTTATGTTTTCTATTCCCTGACAACGTTTGCTAGTCTTTCTAATCGAAGAATGCCTACTTGAGAACATACCATGACTACTGTTTGTTTTGTTTTTTTTACGATGGTTTATGTCATCTTGTTTTTTCATGCTTTATGGACTTGTGTCTTTAAGTGAGAACCAGAGAACAGGCTTTTGTTTAATTGGAATATTTGTCATTACCAGATTTTTTTCAGTAAAAATATTGACATAAACAAAGCTCAGTACACCTTAAAACCGTATTAGGAAAAATATGGAAAAAGCTGCAAATAAAATCTATAAGCGCTTGGGTCCAGGTGTGGCTGTGTTGTTTAGATTACCTGGCATGTGTCAGCTGTTAAAACCAACTTCCAAGGTTATGTGGTGCTTGCTTGTCCGCAATAGGAAAGGTCCAAGATGTGTCTCGCCACTCACAGGTTCCAATGTTGGTGTGTGTCAGCTGAGCTGAGCAAGAAATTTCAGGAGCTGCTGGAGGGGGGGCACTGTGTGGATGGCCGTAGCGGTGCTAGGAAAGTAAAGGACCGCAGGTTGTGGCAATTCACCCCATGGAGACAACACTGGTAGGGGCGTCTGGTGATGACGTCACTTGTCGCACCGACAAATGGAAGAGGAAGCCAAATCCAGGAAGGAAGGACACTTGGGGAGCAAGCCAAACGTGTTGGTCCCATCGTTATGACGACATGTTTCGCGCTCCTGTGCTTTGTCAAGTCATGTGACGGGACTGGACCAATCGAGATTAAAAGGACTGAAAACCTGAAGTGTCTGAGGGGGCTTGGATATCGCAATTGGCTGTGACACATCTGACCCATCCCTCTGGGAAAACTTAACTTCAATTAACTACTACTTCTTGTTTACCAATACTGCTATTCCTATGGTTTATGCCTGGTAATATAAACAACACAGCTACACCTGGACCCAAGTGCTTATGGATTTTATTTGCAGCTTTTTCTATGGTTTTTCTACCCAGGAGTAAATCCTAGCAGCTAAGGTCCACTGCTTTGCCTAATTTTCGTTTTCCTACAATGTTGTCCCTCCCATCATGTGGGACAGAAAAATTCTACAAACTCCATAAAAATCTTATAGGACATCGGTAGAATATACTATGCCTTTGTTTTTAAAGAAACATTAAACCAAAAAGCTAAATACATTGCTAAAATACAAAACATTTTTTCCTGTAAAGACAGCCTAGAAAACCAGGCAGAACACGCCTATATTTTCAGTCATACTGACCCGACAACGGTACCGGAAGCCCTCCACTTCCTCCATGCGAAACCTGTAGGGACGCAGCACACTTTCCCCGGTACCAGCTGCAAGATAAATATTTGCTTATTATCACAGAAACTGAATTAAAAAAGCAATCGCTTATCTAATCTCTAAATCAGGAGTCATTTTTGGCCTCTGCGACTGCCTTTTTCTTACTTTATCTACCTCGCTTTGTTTTCGAAGATGCAAATAAAAAAAACTTATTTTAAAAAATGTGGGTTTTTTTGTTTTTGTTTGTTTTTTAAATTGTTTTACAGCAAGCTTGAAATTAGATTCTGACCCAGAGGAAAAGAAAAGTGATACCTTAGGGAGGGTGGGAACCAAGCAGGATTTGTGTACTTTCACCTTTTTTAGGTCTATAAAATACTGACATTAACAGGGCCTGAAGGGCCCTGCTTGTGAGAGATTAAAATCTAAAGGGAAAGGGCAAATGCAACACAAAGGAATAACCGTGTGGGTAATAAGAACAGCTTTGAGTTGGTGGTGCTCGTTAACAAGACCCAGACATCTATATCCTATCTGTCCCTGCAGAGGGTTATATCTGCAAGCTCGTATGACCTCGCCACAGAGGAGGTCCAACAAGTGGGGTAAGGGTACATCCATTACTCCTCTCCCGCAACTATTGGTGGCTTGGAAGTGTTTCTGCACCTTTCACCTTTCTACCCTGATGTGACACACCAAAGGAACGGCTTTTCTTCCTCACATATTTTGTTATTGCTAACTTGTTTTTCATGGACTGAATGTGGTGTCTTTTAAACGATTGGGCGTCCAATCGCATCTTCAGAACTTTCACTTCTTTTTCTAATAATTTTTTATGGAGATATGATATACTTTCCAACCTTAATTTGTTGTTTTGTTATCTCTTTGCATTGGTATTTAAATATATTGTAGCTCCTGGGTATTATCCAAAGGAGTTTTCTAATCGTAAAAACCTCATTACATGTCATATTTATGCTAGCGCACAATTTTAGTTTATAATGTTATATATGCACACAGAAGCAAAGTTGTAGGTATTTTCATTATCTGGATAATCTGGCTGCAAAAACAATCACTATGGTCTCTGCAAGCCTAGTGTTTGTGTTTTGTGATGAATCCAAGATTTACAGTATGACTTGCAGCAAAATATCATTATGACAGCTACAATGACAAATGTATGCCAGTGTGTCCAGGTAATAAACTTAAGCCGGTTATACATGGATTGAAATTTAACCGATTCAGCAGGAACTGGCTGAATTTCAATCCATGTATAGGCATCCTGGTTGTACACAAGTTTCTCTATCGATCGACTTGTAAACAACCAGCCTTTCTGGTTTTCAGCCTTTCTGGTTTTTCCCAAACAATTAGTGCTGTCGGATATAGCCAGCAACACTAATCATTGTGCTCTTCTGGCTGGGAAGGCTCCCCCTCGCCAGAACACAATAGCGATGCGAGAGGGACACCGTCATAAACACTAAAACACTAACTGCGTTGATTGGGATAAATCAAGCAATTTACTTTCTTTCCACAAAAAAAAAAAAAAAAGTTGCATAATCTATGGCTTGCCTTACCTCCACCAAGAGCTTCCTCAATTTCTGCAAGCATAGAGAGCTCTGTATGTGCCACCAATGTTAGGACCACACCTGGGTTGTTAGCGCGAGCAGTCCTAAAAGAGAAAGCAATTTAAGAAAATTCAACCCGGGGGGGGGGGGGGGGGGGGTGTGAGTTCATTGTACTTGATACCATACGCACCTTCCAGCTCGGTGAATATAGGCATCAACAGATTGGGGGAAATCAAAGTTTAGTACTGTAGACACGTTCTGAAAGTCTATGCCCCGAGATACTCCATACTCACTGTCCTGGCCTCTGAAAAGAAAATGCAGCAGCAATGTAAGTAGCTAAGAAGCAATTATTAATATCTGGAGGAAATAGGAGATCATGCGCTGCCATGTACAAGCAATCAGCAATTCATTGACAGTTATTGGCTGGATATAGATGGCTATATAGCAAATATAGGAAAATGAATGGTTAGCAACTCAGTGGGAGACATGGAATTACAGGTATAGTGGATGTAAGATACAATGTACAATCAGTAGCGCCAGTGGAACTTTAGCAAGTTGTTACATTGTTTGAGATTTACATAAAATAAAACTCACTTTTCTCCTTTTCCTTTTTTCTTCCTTCCAGTTGCTTTCTTTTGCTTCCCGCTGGGTTCAGCTAATGATTGTTCATCTGTTGCAATGATGTAGTCATAGAAACCTTGATTAAACTGTGCTATAATGTGACACCTGCAGGACCAAAACATCAGTTATAATACTCTGGGGAAATGCCAATGTATTTTCACAGCACAAAGGTACTGAGGTTGATTTACAAAAGGAGTAAAGCACTGTGCACAGATTCATCACATTCAGTAAACAAAGTTGTTTTTTTCTGTTTGCAAGGTGTATTTTTCACTCAGCTAAGTGAATGAGGTGAAGCTGGGTCACATTCAATCATAAAATCATGTGCAAGCAAAAATTGTGTTTTTTTGTTTTGTTTTTTACCATTTTACTTGGACGTGACTGGATATTCATTGCAAAGTGTATTTTCCCTTAGCTGTACTTCATACACCAAGTTAAAATGAACTTGGCAAAGTGAACACGTGCTAATCCTTTATCTCTACACAAATCCCAGAACGGATTCTATATAAACCATGCTGTCTTCTAAAGATTGCTAGCTTGGAAGCCAAGCATTAGTTACATGTCACTATCAGATACTTACTGATTAGGGCTGAAGTTAGGGGATTACTCAAAACAAGAGGGTCTCCCTACATTCTGCATGCAGAACTGATCTACCTGCAAGTACCTTGACTGCATTTCAAACACCAGTGTCTGTTAAACTATGGGTTGGTACCCAAATTGTGTAGCGGATGTGTTTGATGGGTCGCCACATGACCCATCATGTAGTAAACCTAGCCTACTTTGTCCTGTCCTTTTTACTCATTTGGCTTCAGGAACATTTTAGTAACAATTCTCTTGGGGGCCAGTATGGTAACAATATTTCTTACTTGGGTACTTGGATTAAAAGGTTTAGGAACCCCTCTAATACATGATATACTAAGGATTCCAATTATTTTGGCTATCTTATTTATTTTATTCCAGCACTCCTTAGCATACTCCAAGAGGTGTTCCACACAAATGTACTATGCAGTCGGACATCAGTAAAGAGGTGAAGGGCTTAAAGTGTTACTAAACCCAGGACCCTGCATTCACTATATCTGGTCTCCCACAGAACATGGAAATGCAATTATTTTAGTAAACATAAACTGCTAAATACCTTTTCTCATCAGCAGTTAGAGCAGTCTTGTGACTTGTAGCAGTGTCCAGCCAAGCACAGGTTAAAGCTTGTACGAGGAGTTTTCTGACTGCTCTATGAGACTGCAAGCCCCTGTCCCTCTGTCTGGACAGTGCCGATTGGCTCTGTGCTAATCAGATGCACTCTCCCAAGACCAAAAAAAAAAAAAAACACCTTTCTAGCAATACACAACAAACTGGGCATGTGCAGCCTGACTCCATAGGCTCTGGATTATCAGGGGACAGTGGAAGGAAGGGGGGGGGATCTGGGCATACAGGCTTTTTACACAATGCGGAGGATTAACCCCTTAGGTTCCACAGTGAGTATAACAAGCATGCTTTACTGCACATACAGACTGATTTTACTGTTGTGGGTTTAGTAACACTTTAAGGTGTCATGGCCTTGATACATGAGATGTCACCTGACGTGCTTAGAAATATTGTCATTTCAACTGTCCCTAGACATGACAGTGGAGCAGTATAAGGATGCAAACTTGAACTGACCATCATGCTGAATTTGCTTTATAACCTACAGTCGGTATGATCCTTTCCACTAAACAAGGAAACCAAACCAAATATTTTAAAACAAAAATGGCAATATAATTTTAGGGATCTGAAAAGAAACCAGATGGCCTAAAAACAAACCAAAGTACATCCAGGGAGACATACAAACTATTTCAGATAGCGCCGCTGGTGGCAGCTGAACCCAGGCTTTTAAGACGTACCGTGACTGAACCGGCAGTTCAGAGTTTAGCACACAAGCTGGAATACTGAACTGTTCCAGGAAAAGCTTGAGCCGGTAACTCCTTTCCACATCGTTAACAAATAGAATGGTCTTGCCACGGATGAGGGAGAGTTTTAGTAGCGTGTAGAGTAAAAGGAATTTGTCTTCCTCCTCACACTGGATCTGATATTGTGTCAACTGAGAGCTGTCAGGCAGCTGAGATTCTTCTAACTTCAGGGTCACCTGGGTGGCAGGAAAGAGATTGAGAGCCAGAAAAAAATAATATGCAATAAAAGAAAGTAAAGGGTGATGGTCTGCTTTCTGGCGCTCGCTCATCCTCCCTCTTCCCTAACCTGCCGGGCTGCATGCTCGGATAAGAATCTGGTATGGATTTTGGGCGGACACCCTCCACTGCGTTTTTTTGGCATGGGGGATCCCCTTAAAATCCATACCAGACCCAAGGGTCTGGTATGGATCTTGGGGGGACCCCACGCTGTTTTTGTTTTCATTTTGGCGTGCGGTTCCTCTTCAAGATCCTCAGTGTACAAGTCGCACCGCAAGTTGAATCATCATGATCCAACTTCTGGTGCAACTTCTATTCAATCAATGGGCTCTCATAGGGAACCATAGATTTTGAATAGAGGCAGAGAAATGCCGCTAAAAGCTAGCATGAACGCCAATACAAAAAGCTACTAAAAGCACCTTTTTACAGCTGCTTTTTCCTGGCGTTGGTAGTGGCTTTGCAGCTCGTTTTTTGTAACGCCCTGTGTGCATGACCCCCTAGCTTTCCCCTTAACCACTCCCGAACCGCACCATAGCAGATATACTACTACAGGGCAGCCGTTCTGTTCAGAATCATGTACAGTATCCCACAAAAGTGAGTACACCCCTCACATTTTTGTAAATATTCTATCTTTTCATGTGATAACACTGAAGAAATTACACTTTGCTACAATGTAAAGTAGTGAGTGTACAACTTATATAACAGTGTAAATTTGCTGTCCCCTCAAAATAACACACAGCCATTAATGTCTAAACCACTGATAACAAAAGTGAGTATACCTTTAAGTGAAAACAGAGTTAGGTACCTGGTAACTTTTTCTAGCAAGTCTTCCAGGGCAGCATCCAAGAGATAGGCTCCTCCTTCCTGCAACAGGAAACACATTAGTCCACCATTAAAAATTTGTTAGTCTCACCTGTGTGCCTCAGTAGTATTAAAGCACCGAAGTAAGCCAATGCCTCCCCACAATACCTGGCATCATCGCTTAGGGTGGGAACTAGTGCTGCCCTGGAAGACAACTTAGAAAAAAAGAGTTGCCAGGTACCTAACTCTGTTTTCTCCAATCGTCTTCCAGTGCTGCATCCGAGAGGATGTATCAAGCAATACTTACTAGGGTGGGGATAAGGCCTGGAGCACCTTGCGACCAATGTCTGGTCTTGACAGACGGTCAATGCAGTAGTGCCTCGCAAAGGTACTGAAGCTCGACCATGTCGCTGCACTGCAGTTCTGCTCCGGTGTTGCCCTGCCTTTTCTGCAACTGAGGTTGCCTAGGCTCTGGTCGAGTGGGCTTTGACCCCACTTGGGGGGCAAGGTTTTGTACCTGATAGGCCATCTGTATAGCAAGGTTTATCCATCTGGCCGTCGTGCTTCTCGATGCCTGCTTTGCCTTTTTGACTCCTGCATGGAGGACAAACGATGTGGTAGTTCTTTGCCAGCCCTTTGTTCTCTCGATATAAGCTATGAGTATTACCTCTAGCTTGTTGTATGCGTCTCTTTTCTGCTATCCATTGACTTAGGAAGAGATGGGATAACCACATTCTGCGTCCTGTGGAAGGTTGAAGAGACTTTTGGTAGAAAAACTTGGTTTGGCGAGAGGACTATTTTATCTGTCTGGATCAGGCAGTAGGGTTCCATCATGTAAAAAACCTTGACTTAAACCCACTACCATGGCCGATGCTGGGGCCACTAAGAGTGCGTGTTTTAGTGTAAGATTTTTATCTGAGCACTCCTCCAGTGGTTCGAATGGCGGAGAGAGGAATACTCTGAGCACCGTGGAGAGCTCCCATGTCGGAGTTCTTCTGACTTTAGTGGGTCTGGCTCTATTTAACAAGATCAGGAATCTCTTTACGAGCAGGTCCTCTGCTAATCTGGTGTCCAGACAGGGGGAGATTGCTGCCACTTGTACCCTCAGCGTGCTCGGACAGAGGTTCTTGTCTGCTCCCTCTTGCAGGAAATCCCAAATCGCCGGGATGATTCCCTGTTGGAAACCTGTTTGTTCCCATACCAGGAGACAACCTTCCTTCTCGCTCTAGTTATGGGTTTTCTGCTGGCTAGAATGGGGTCCATCACTCTGTCCGACAGTTCTTTCTTTTGCAGCCTCACCTTCTCAGTAACCAAGCCGAAAGCTTCATGAGTTTGTGATTCGGGTGGTTGACTGGCCCTCGTGATAAGAGGTCCGGTAGGTCTTCCTGTATCAGGTGCGGCTGGAGACAGTTTCATCGAGTGACAACCATGTTCCCTGGGGGCCAGTGAGGTGCTATGAGTATCACTGTTGCTCTTTCTTCCCTGATTCTTTGGCTCACCTTTGGTATTAGAGCGGTCAGAGGAAATGCATAACACAGCTGGTGTGCCCAGCTTTGATTGAACGTGTCCACTCTGAAGTTGCCATCTGTGGGATCCAGCGAGAAGAACCTTGGCAGTTTGCATTTGTCTTTGAGGCAAACAGATCTACCTCGGGCACTCTCCAGGTCTGCGTGATCCACAAGAAGGTTGCTTGGTTTAGAGACCACTCTGTCTGTTTTTTGGTGTTTCGACTTAGAAAGCCTGCCAGCGTGTTGTCTGTCCCCTTCAAGTGGATGCCCGAGATTGATCTGATGTTTGTCTCTGCCCATGACAAAATTGCTTCTGTCAGGCTCAAATTAGGAGATTTTGTCCCTCCTTGCCTGTTCAGGTATGCCACCTTTGTGTCGTTGTCTGACTGAATCCGGACATCTCTGCCCTGGATAGCTGGTAGCAATGCTCTCCGTGCTCTCTAGGGCTTTTAATTCCCTCATATACTAGGAGGCTCAAGACCATCTGGCGTTACAACTGCCCTGTACAGAGATCCCCCCATGTGCGCCCCCCATTCTAGGGTACTGGCATCTGTGATGATCCTCACAGGGTTGGCTTGCGTCCATCTGCGCCCCTAGGCGTAACGGAGCAGATTGAGACACCACTGAAGAGATTGTTTGACCAAACGAGGGACAGGAATGAACATCTCTAAGGATGATGGATAACCAACCCACTGGGTCAAAATGTGATTCTGTAGAGGCCTAATGTGGAGCTGTGCCCAGGTGATGGCTGGGATTGAATATCTCATCAGTCCTAGCACCGCCTCGTTCTTTTCTTCGTCAGGAAGGTTTTGGTTACCCTGGCGTCTAGCACATAATCTTCTGTTCAGCGGCTTCCTTGTTAAATCTCCTGGAATGACAAAAGAGTGCTTCCCCCCTTTTTTTTTTTTGCTTGGGGGAACCCTTTGTTCTTCACTGCGGTCTTGTCCAGGACAGTTTACAGGTCTGGCCCAAACAGAAAATTTCCTGTGAATGGGATCACACACAGCCTATTCTTGGAGGCGATGTTCCCTCCCATGACTTTCAGCCACAGGGTTCTTCTTACTAAGGCCGTTGCCCTAGAAGATATCTTACTATTTCAGCCGAAGCATCCACTTGGAAAGCTGCCACTCTGGTTAGTGTGGGAATGGTCCTCACTAATTCTTCCCTTGGTGTGTCTCCTAGCAACTCTTGCAGTTGAGACAGCCAGCTAACAGGGTGCAAGCTGTGCATGTGGAAGCCATTGCCGGATTTAAAATCACCACCCCTGCTTCCCATGCTCTGCATCATCAAAAGCTAAGTCGAATTTGCGACTCTCACGAGGGAGGCATCTACTTTGGTACATTTCGCCCAAGTCTTCGTGTCTTCCTCTGCAAATGGATACCTGCGCTGGCCCCGTGCGGGTTGGTGAACACACCTGCACCTGCCACGTCCTCCCTGGCATCCTCCTTCCTGGGTTTCCAATAGGGAGGGGAGCATTAAAGGCCTTTTGTAATTTTTTAAAATCTGCGCTGCAGCCGACCGGAAGTGATGTCCCTGGAAGCGACTCACTCTAGTGCTGCCCCTGGAGGCTCCAGCCTCCACCAAGATGGCCGCTGACTGGACTGCGTGACCGGAAATGTTGCGTCCAGTGTCATCTTGCTACACCTCCCAGGACCGCAAACAAGGTAATTTTGCGGAGATGTCTGTGGGATGCGAGTGGAGTACGATCGGCGGGCAGGATGGTCGGTGGCCAGGTCGCCAGCACAGCGAGAAAACCTCTAAAGCACCTGGAGTGCGGGGCTCGGCTGTATGGCCCTCCACCATCGAGGAGCAGTAGCTGTGGGGAAAAATGCCGGCGGGCATGTAGTGCAGCTGGGGGGATAGTTGCATACTCCTCTGTAGGGGTGAAACTTCAGGCAGAGCCTTGAGGCTCAGATTGCTGCCCCTGCTCGCCCTCCCAAGGCCCCCTGGGCTGAATGGGATGTTGGTCAGGGAGTCCCCTGCAGAAAGCACAGAGACTGGATAAAATAACAAACGTTTGCAGCTCCTGTGGGTCCGGAGGAAACACAAAACAACCGAGGCACACAGGTGAGACTAACAAAATATATAATGGTGGACTAATGTGTCTCCTGTTGCAGGAAGGAGCAGCCCATCTCTCGGATGCTGCCCTATAAGACGATTGGAGAAAATTTCCTAATTGGGCACAATTAGCCATTTTTCATCCCCGGTGCCATGTGACTCATTAGTCTCATTCACACCTGAGACAATGTCTCAGGTGTGAATGGGGAGCGGCTGTGTTAAAATTTTGTGTTATCGCTCTCACTCTCTCATACTGGTCACTGGAAGTTCAACATGGCACCTCATGGCAAAGAACTCTCTGAGGATCTGAAAAAAAGAATTATTGCTCTACATAAGGATGGCCTAGGCTATAAGATTGCCAAGACTCTGGAACTGAGCTGCAGCATGGTGGCCAAGACCATACAGCAGTTTACCAGGACAGGTTCCACTCAGAACAGGCCTCACCATGGTCGCCCAAAGAAGTTGAGTGCACGTGCTCAGCGTCATATCCAGAGCTTGTCTTTGGGAAATAGACGTATGATTTAGGGCTGAAACAACTAATTGATTATGAAAATAGTTGTCAACAATTTTCATAATCGATTACTCGGCCAGCCGATTAGTTGGCCTGCATACAGAATGCATTATATGTTTACATATCAGGAAATACAGTGCAGCACACATACAGCTCAGTACACCATCCATACAGGTCAGTAAGTGCCTGAAAACTTGTAAATATGTGAGGAGCAATGCCTCATGGGACATGTAGTCCTGGGCAGGAAGTGAGTGGCTCAAAAGGCAGAAGTTTTTTTTACCTTGCTATAGGGTCACGCTATACTATAATTTGCAGCTTGCTATTGGGGCACTCTGAAGGCAGGAGGAGCCAGAAGCGTCTGTGGGGGACCCCAGAATAGAAGAATTGGGGCTGCTCTGTGCAAAACCATTACACAGAGCAGGTAAGCATAACATGTTTGTTGTTTTAAAAAAAAAAAAATTACTTTAAAGACTGCGCAGGGAAGATCAGCATCTGAACTCAGAGAAAGTGGAGGCTGATAGATTTGAGGTAATAGAAGGCATTACAATTACATTTAAAGTAAACTTTTACATGGAGGCAAGCCACATTACGTGGGGGCAGGGCACATTACGTGGGGGCAGGGCACATTACATGCGCCCCAGTGTGAAAGGGATCTAAATAAAAAATGTGATCCGAGTCTGATGATATTTACCAGATTCAACCTCCAATAGTATATACAGTATATCTCGTCTGTCTGTTATTCTCAGAGTGGATTGAAGATTTTGCTCCCTAACCATATAGTTGGTAATTTATATTTACCACTGCATATAGATTAAGAATAAATTGCCTTATTTTTTAACTTTACATATTAAAAAGGGATTGTAAACCCTTGTGATGCATTAAGGTGAAAAACCCCCAGCCCCCTCGTTTTTTTACCTGAGCCCTGGAACTTCATCCGGCGGGGACACGCTCTTCCTCTGCCCAGGGTTCTCGGCTCTTTATTGGATAGATTGATAGCAGCGCAGCCATTGGCTCCCACTGCTGTCAATCAAATACAATGATGCGGAGGGCGAGGCCGAGTCATATATTCGGCGGTTATGGACGCCGAATGATGGACTCAGGAGCATGCCCGCAATGTAACCCCCTGGGAGAGTGCTTCTCCTAGGGGGTTATCTGATGTGGGGAGGAGCCGCGAGAGCCTCCGAGGGACCCCAGAAAACGGTGTTCAGGACCACTCTGTGCAAAACGAGCTGCACACTGGAGGCAAGTATGACATGTTTATTTTTTATTTTTTTTTAAATAAACAAAGCTTTACACTCACGTTAAATTATACACCACACTTTTAAAGGTTATTGTCTGACTAATCGGCCAAATAATTGATTATGAAAATAATCGTTAGTTGCAGCCCTAGTATGAGTGCTGCCAGCATTGCTGCAGAGGTTGAAGGGGTGGGGGGGGTCAAACTGTCAGTGCCCAGACCATACGCCGCACACGGCATCAAATTGGTCTGCATGGCTGTTGTCCTAGAAGGAAGCCTCTTCTAAAGATGATGCACAAGAAAGCCTGCAGTTTGCTGAAAACAAGCAGACTAAGGACATGGATTACTGGAACCATGTCCTGTGGTCTGATGAGACCAAGATAAACTTATTTGATTCAGATGTGTCAAGCGTGTGTGGCGGCAACCGAACCAGGTGAGTACAAAGACAAGTGTGTCTTGCCTACAGTCAAGCATGGTGGTGGGAGTGTCATGGTCTGGGGCTGCATGAGTGCTGCCGGCACTGGGGAGCTACACTTCATTGAGGGAACCATGAATGCCAACATGTACTGTGACATACTGAAGCAGAGCATGATCCCTCCCTTCGGAGACTGGGCCGCAGGGCAGTATTCCAGCATGATAACAACCCCAAACACACCTCCGAGATGACCACTGCCTTGCTAAAGAAGCTGAAGGTAAAGGTAATGGACTGGCCAAGCATGTCTACAGACCTAAACCCTATTGAGCATCTGTGGGGCATCCTCAAACGGAAGGTGGAGGAGCACAAGATCTCTAACATCCACCAGCTCTGTGATGTCATCATGGAGGAGTGGAAGGGGCCTTCAGTGGCAACCTGTGAAGCTCTGGTGAACTCCATGCCCAAGGGGATTAAGGCAGTGCTGGAAAATAATGGTGGCCACACAAAATATTGACACTTTGGGCCCAATTTTGACATTTTCACTTAGGGGTGTACTCAGTTTTGTTGCCAGTGGTTTAGACATTAATGGCTGTATGTTGAGTTATTTTGAGGGGACAGCAAATTTACACTGTTATACAAGCTGTACACTCACTACTTTACATTATAGCAAAGTGTCATTTCTTCAGTCTGCATTCACACCTGAGCAATTTCAGCTCACAAATTGCTCCTAAAACGCCTGAAAAACGCCTAAGAAGAAAAATCAAAATCTCATTCATTTCAATGGCACCTGTTCACATCTGAGCGTTTTGTCACCTGAAGCAAAACGCCTGAAAAATGCCTTAAGCTCAAAAAAGAACAAGAGCTTCTTTGGGGCAGATTACAGGCGTTTTTCTGCTTTTTACATTGGTGACCTTTACAAAATTGCGACAAAAACACAGTAAAAACGTGCGACTTTGAAAGGCTCCAGTGTGAATGCAACCCAAGTGTTGTCACATGAAAACATATAATAAAATAATTTACAAAAATGTGAGGGGTGTACTCACTTTTGTGAGATCCTGTATATAAACACATGTGATTCTGCACTTTCGCCTATCTGCGGTGCCAACCAATGAATGTCCGCCGGCACCCACCAACCGTCAAGCATAGACACAGAATGGAGCTATGCCGATGTAAACAAGGCAGAGCTTTGTTCTGACAGGGGGAAGTGATGGATTTTGTGTCTCTACAAAGCAGGGAATAAAATCCATCACTTCCCTTAGTAAAAGCATCACACAGTTTACACCAGGGGTCTTCAAACTATGGCCCTCCAGTTGTTCAGGAACTACAATTCCCATCATGCCTAGTCATGTCTGTGAATGTCAGAGTTTTACAATGCCTCATGGGATGTGTAGCTCTGCAACAGCTGGAGGGCCGTAGCTTGAGAATCCCTGGTTTACACAAACACTGGTTAAGCACAGTTAACCCTTTGATCGCCCTAGATGTTTAACCCCTTCCCAGCCAGTGTCACTAGTACAGTGACAGTGCATATTGTTAGCACTAATCACTGTATTAGTGTCCCTGATTCCCACAAAGGGTCCGTTAGTGTCTGGTTATTTCCTGCAATATTGAATTCCCGCTAAAAGTCGTTGATCGTCCGCCATTACTAGTAAAAAATAAATAAAAATTCCAGTAAATACAGGTACTCCTCACTTAACGACCAGGTACTCCTCACTTAACGACCAGGTCATTAAACGAATTGGTTGTTAAATGAGGAATCACAAGTAATCGATATTTTAACCGCTTCGGCCCCGGAAGATTTTACCCCCTTCCTGACCAGAGCGTTTTTTGCAATTCGGCACTGCGCGGGCGTGCGACGTGTCTCCCAAACAAAATTGACGTCCTTTTTTCCCCACAAATAGAGCTTTCCTTTGGTGGTATTTGATGGCCTCTGCGATTTTTATTTTTTGCGCTATAAACAAAATAGGAGCGACAATTTTGAAAAAACACACTTTTTACATTTTGCTATAATAAATATCCCCCAAAAATATATAAAAAAACATTTTTTTTCCTCAGTTTAGGCCGATCGTATTCTTCTACATATTTTTGGTTAAAAAAAAAAAAAATCGCAATAAGCGTTTATTGATTGGTTTGTGCAAGTTATAGCGTTTACAAAATAGGGGATAGTTTTATGGCATTTTTATTAATAATTTTTTTTAACTAGTAATGGCGGCGATCAGCGATTTTTGTTGTGACTGCGACATTATAGCGGACATGTCGGACATTTTTGGGACCATTGTCATTTATACAGCAATCAGTGCTATAAAAATGCACCGATTCCTGTGTAAATGACACTGGCAGTGAAGGGGTTAACCACTAGGGGGCGGGGAGGGGTTAAGTATGTTCTAGGGGAGTGATTACTAACTGTAGGGGGATGGGCTATCATTTGCCCAGCCCTGCCATTCTGCCGACGTACATCGGCGTGCGCCGGTCGGGAAGGGGTTAAGCATTCTTAACTACTTACTGTGAAAAAGAATAAAAAAGGTCTAAACACACAACTCCAGCTTATTAACGTTTTAGTTTGCATAAGTACAGAACACAAACGAAAATTCTGTACTGTACAACACAATAATGTATAGTGCATCGTTCGGGTGGGGAGAGCTGGTCCTTAATCCAAGTGGTTGTTAAACATGCAAGTCATTAAATGAGGAGTATCTGTATATACACACACACACACCATAGTTTGTAGACGCTATAACTTTTGCACAAACCAATCAATATACGCTTACTTACTTTTTACCAAAAATATGTAGCAGAATACATATTGGCCTAAATTTATGAAGAAATGTGACTTAAAAAAAAATTATTGAATATGTTTTATAGCAGAAAGTAAAAAATATATATTTTTTTCAAAATTGTAGGTCTTTTTTTTATTTATAGTGCAACCAATAAAAAACACAAATTTTATTTGGGTACAGCGTTGCACAACTGCGCAATTGTCAGTTAAAGTAACAGTGCCGTACCGCAAAAAAGTGGTCTGGTCGTGAAGGGGAGCATATGTTCCGGAAGACAAGTGGTTAAAGTGTATCTAAACCCAAGAACAAAAATGTAGTTTAGATGTGGTAGCTGCATTAGTTTGTTTTTTTCAGGCTTTTTCACAGCTTTTTTCTCCGCTTTATTTTTTACGGATGATCATACCAGTACTAGGGAGACAATTCTCACTCACCCTACTGTAAGTTTGAATCAGCAGCAGGAGGGAAGTGTGTTAGGACTACAGACTATCCCCCCCCTTTAAAGTTCCATAACATGGATGGGGAGGTGATCTTTACTCCAAAGAGATAGCTTGTGAAAATGCTAACTGATAAAAGTTATTTCTGGTAGGATCAATAAGTATTTTTTATTGAACAGATAAAACAAAAATGCATTCAAAAGTAAATTTAACAAAGATCGTAAGAGAGAAAAATGCATTTTTGGGGTTTACTTTTAGTACAAGGCTCTAGAACTCATACTTTCATGGCTTTTCAGAATTCACCTTCAAGTATACTAAATGTAAACAACTGTAACTATCTAGCTGACCCTCCACTAATAAATCCTGATAGATATACTGTATATAACCGAAAATCAAACTCACGGGATTGTGCAACACAAGCTCTTTAAGTGCCTGGACATCTTCATTAAACGTGGCAGACATAAGGAAAGACTGAAATATCTTAGGAAGTTGGCTGATAAAAAAAAAAAATAAAAAAATTATGAGGTCTAGTAGTAAATGCTTTCAGGAACAGCTGTCACCAGGATAAACAACACATACAGCAATTAACATTGTCAGAAGTTCTAATGCCCCGTACACACAATCGGACTTTCCGACAACAAAACCATGGAATTTTGTTTGAAGGTTGTTGGCTCCAACTTGTCTTGCATACACACGGTCACACAAATGTTGGCCAACAATTACAAATGTGGTGATGTACAAGACGTACGACGAGCCGAGAAAAAGGAAGTTCGATAGCCAGTGCGGCTCCTTCTGCTTGATTCCGAGCATGCGTGAACTTTTGTGCGTCGGACTTGTGTACACACGATCGGAAATTCCGACAACAAAGTTTTGTTGGCGGAAAATTTGAGAACCTGCTAGCCAACATTTGTTGGCGGAAAGTCCGCCAACAAATGTTCGATGGAGCAAACACACAGTCGGACTTTTAGCCAACAAGCTCACATCCAACATTTGGAAAATCCAATTGTGTGTATAGGGCATAACTCTTTTTGTGCAATACTAAAATTACAACGCTAAAAAATAAAAATGTTCAGGCAGGAATTGTGCTTTGAGAACACACAGTTAAAGTGTTCCTAAACCCAGGACCCTGCATTCACTATATCTGGTCTTCCACAGTACACAGAACATGGAAATGCAATTATTTTAGTAAATATAAACTGCTAAATACCTTTTCTCATCAGCAGTGTATAGCAGTCTTGTGACTTCTAGTAAAGCTTGTAAGAGGAGTTTTAATTCTACTCTGACTGTCCTGTGAGGCTGCAGGACTCCTAACCCTCTGTCTGGACAGTGCCGATTCACCCTGTGCTGATCATATGCACCCTCCCAAGAAAAGAAAAAAACTTGGGGACAGTGGAAGAAGGGGATGATAAGAGAAGACAGGATCAAAACAGCCATTTTACACAGAGCAGAAGATTAACCCCTTAGGCTCCATAGTGCTTAGAACAAGCATGCTTTACTGCATATACAGACTGATTTTACTGTGGTAGTTTTAGTAACACTTTAATTAGGGTTGCACCTCTACTGATACCGGTGCCGATACTGAGCATTTGCACAAGTATCGGTACTCGTGCAAATGCACTGATACTTGAAACCAAAACTTTTAGGCTCAGTTCTTTGAGCCGTCAGCGGGATTACCCCACCGACAGCTGAAATGTGTAAAAAAAAAAAAAAAAAAAGAAAAAACACGTCAATTATCAGTTGTTAAGGAGCCTGGCCGCTGTGTCCTTAACCAATGAACTTATTCAGCTGTCAGTGGAGTTCTCCTATTGACAGTGGAACCACGCAGACATTTATTGGGGGGGGGGACCTCCAGCTTTTTCGGGATATCCACATTGACAGAAGCTAGAGAATTTAGCAGATGGACAACCTTTAAGTGTTACCAAACCCACATCATTAAAATCAGTCTGTATATGCAGTACAGCATGCTTGTTATACTCAATGTGGAACCTAAGTTAATCCTCCACATTGTGTAAAAAGGCTGTATGATCCTGTCTTCTCGGATCCTCCCCTTCTTCCGCTGTCCCCAATCTATCTCCTGATAAGACAGAGCCCTTGGAGTCAATCTGCACATGCTCAGTTTGGTCTGTATTGCTAGAGAGTTTGTTTTTTTTCTTGGCACTGTCCAGACAGGGGGTCAGGGGTTCTGCAGCCTCACAGGACAATCAGGGGAGAATGAAAATTCTTCCTACAAGCTTTAACCAGACACTGACAGAAGTCACAAGACTGCTATATACTGCTAATGTGAAAAGGTATTTAGCAGTTTATATTTACTAAAATAATTGGATTTCCATGTTATGTGTACTGTGGGAAACCAGATATAGTGAATGCAGGGTCCTGGGTCTAGTAACAATTTAAATCATTCACACATACAAGTTCCAGTAATTAGGTGCTTACCACAGCAAGTTTTTCAAATCATCTTCAAATCCAAATGAGAAGATCAGGTCAGCTTCATCAATCACCATTGCTTGGAGGGTGTCCCGCACACACAATGTTCCCTGATTCATGTGACAAAGTACTCTGGATGGTGTACCCACCACAATATCCGGTTTTTCCATAAGGATTGGCCTGAAAGAAAAAGGAGCCCCAGTTAATGAAAGTGCACCAAGTTTCCAAAAGGTACTATTCACTGTACATGAAGAACACCTACCTCTGGGCAGAAACATCCACCTGCCCAGAGATGTCTGCCACTCTTATATCACGGGCACAGTAGAATGTCAGCTGACGAATCATCTGCTGAACCTGCTGGCCAAGCTCCTTGGTGGGTACCAGGATCAGGACCCGAACTGCCTGCTCAGAGACAGTCTGCAAACAAAAGAATACAGGAGATATGAAAACACACAGATACAAACATTGTTCATTCATTAAAACTGCGTACAATGAACTCAAGTAATATGAGGAGTAAAGAAGAGGGGGAATTAAGAAATTTACAAAATCAAGGAAAACTTTGATGTTGGCTATCTTGTTTAAATGCAGCATAGTTAATATTGGTTATTGAATTATAGAGCAGCAATAGTACTTCACTTTCTAAAGCATGTTCAAATTAACCCTGCCGAAACAGAGGCTGCACTGCTGATCAACACATAACTGCTGAAAATAGTTAAAAGGCTGTCACGCTGACCCATACAAAACAAAACTGATCCAGAACAAGTATGCAGATAAAGGACTTTACATTTCCCGATCTGAACACTCATTCCAGGTCAGCAAATCAAAGCATTAAAGCCAATTTCCAGCTTTTAGTGAAGTTTAAATAGTTTGCTTGGACCAAGCTGGTCCAAACAAATCATTTACTTCACTAGGGCATACAGTGGCTCTCAGTGCAGTATGAACTGTATGTAGCCTCAGCTACATACAATATACAGTGCTGTGTTCCAGCAGTGGGATAGTGACTTTCTGTTCCACATCCGGGACAAAATTGAGTTGGACTGAGTGCTGCTCAGCCATTCACAGGGAGCTTTGTATTCTCAGAATGTATACAAAGCTTCCTCTGTTTGGCTCTGTTTGAGTCAGAGGTCATGAAATCATCTGCCCATCTCGCCGCCTTAGCCAATCAGAGAATGGTTTGTATTTATTCAGAAAATACATAGCTTGCTCAGCCCAACTCAATTTTGTTCCGGGTGTGGAACAGGAAGTTCCCATCCCACTGCTGGAATACAGCGCTGTATACTGTATGTACCTAAGGTTTGGTTCAAACCAACTATTAAAACTTCATCAAAAGCTAGAGATCCACTTTATAAGTCAAAGACTACCAGCCTATTGCATTTTCAAAAGGGAAGCAAAGGCTTCCCCCATGTTTCTCTCATGGCAGGTTTACTTTAAAGCTTAACTCCACGTTTACTATGACTTTAAATAGTTCAGCCCAAACAAACCATTTCCTTCACCAGCAGATTTGCCTGCTGGACACACGGTATAAACTGTATGTCGCATCAGCTACATACAATAAACAGTTCTGTATCTTGGAAGCGGTACAGGGACTCTTTACTCTCACAACAAAATGGAGTCAGGCATTTACAGGGAGCTTTGTATTTTTGCATTAAATACAAAATTTCCTCTGATTGGCTGAGGCAGAAAGGAGGGTGGACAATGTCATGATCTCTGACAACCAAAGGAAGCTTTGTATTCATTCATAGGATGACTGAGCAACACTATTTCATTGCCAGAACACAGCCCTGTATACTCCATGTAGCATGTGTGCATAGACAGCATGCTTAGCAGACACATCAGTTAGTGAAGGAAATAGTTTGACCATTTAAAGCCCCAGTAAACAAGCAGTTAGGCTTTAGTGCAGTATTTCGTAGACCAGACAGTATAAATTAGTAGACAACAGGTGATTCTACATTTTAACAGCAGCAGAAATATATTTTCAAAAGAAAAAACAGCTCTATTCCAACAGTGGTAGTGAATGTAAACCAATGCAGATATGGAGCAGACATACAATGGCCAAGAAAGGATAATAACCATGCCCTAGTGCTGAAAAGCAGCAGTAATATTATTATTATTATTATTATTATTATTATTCAGGATTTATATAGCGCCAACAGTTTACGCAGCGCTTTACAATATAAAAGGGAGACAATACAGTTATAATATAATACAATACAATACAATACAATAGGATTAAGAGGGCCCTGCTCAGAAGAGCTTACAATCTAATAGGGTGGGGCAGGTGGTACAAAAGGTTGTAACTGTGGGGAATGAGCTGGTGGAAGTGGTAGGAGATTAGTTGGAGACGTGATAGGCTTTCCTGAAGAGATGAGTTTTCAGGGATTGCCTGAAGGTAGCAAGAGTAGGGGCTAGCCGGATAGATGGAGGTAGCGAGTTCCAGAGGATGGGAGAGGCTCTGGAGAAATCCTGGAGACGAGCATGGGAGGATGAGATGAGAGAGCTTGAAAGCAGGAGGTCTTGAGAAGAGCGGAGAGGACGATTTGGGTGATATTTGGAGACAAGATTAGTGATGTAGCTTGGGGCAGAGTTGTGAATGGCTTTGTATGTTGTGGTTAGAATTTTGAATTTAATTCGCTGGGTGATTGGGAGCCAGTGTAGGGATTGAAGTAGAGGGTTGGCAGACACTGAGCGGTTGGTAAGGTGGATAAGTCTGGCAGCAGCATTCATGATAGACTGAAGAGGGGATAGCCTATGGAGCGGTAGGCCAATGAGAAGGGAGTTGCAATAGTCAAGGCGAGAGATAACAAGGGAGTGAATGAGGAGCTTGGTGGTTTCATTTGTTAAAAAAGGGCGAATTTTAGAGATGTTACGGAGGTGAATTCTACAAACTTTTGACAATGATTGGATTTGAGGCTGAAATGACAAGTCGGAGTCTAGGATTACACTTAGTACCCTGGCGTGAGGGGAGGGACTGATGGTTGCATTGTTGATTTTGATGGAAAAGTCATGGAGGGGGGCACGGGCGGGGGGGAATATTAATAGCTCAGTTTTAGAGAGATTTAGTTTAAGGAAGTGGTGCGACATCCATGCTGATATGTCAGTTAGTAAGTTAGTAATGCGAGAGGAGACTGAAGGAGTGAGGTGAGGAGTAGACAGATAGATTTGGGTGTCATCAGCGTATAAGTGGTATTGGAAGCCGTGGGCAGTTATTAGGTGACCAAGGGAGGTGGTGTAGATAGAGAAGAGAAGGGGTCCAAGAACCGAGCCTTGGGGGACCCCCACAGAAAGGGGCAATGGAGAGGAGGAGACAGAGTTGTACACATTTCTAAAACCGATGGTACTAATTTTACATATATGTGTAGCCATAACCATACTTAAAAGACAATACTGTCATCAGATAGAGAGAGGATAAAGAGGACATAACACAAAAACACAAGTACACATACCAACTTGGACTGTAGAAGGTTCTGTATTATGGGAATGGAGTAGGCCGCGGTCTTCCCTGACCCTGTTCTTGCCCGCGCCAGCAGGTCCTTTCCTTCCATGGCCAGCGGAATGGCCTTCTCCTGAATTAACGTTGGCTTGGCCCATCCTAAATCTGCTATGGCCTACAGCGGCATGGAAATGGCAGGAAAAAAAAAAAAAAAATCAGACTTTATAGGTCAATCTACTAAATTTGTAAAGGTTAGTATATACTATATGGACCAATGACTGCTAAGGTTTCTGTGGAGACAAGGTGACAGACAAACGTGCACTATTCAATTGCTTCATACTCTTGTGCAAAGATCAAGTGTATTGGGACAGCCCAAAACAACTTTCATACAACCACTTTTTTTTTTTTTTTTTTTTTATTAGCGATACATTGCAGAAATTTCTTTAACTGTAAAAAACCTTGAAATGCTAGCTTCACATGTAACTGTCAGCTTTTGCAGGTGTTTTTTGTATAGACCAACGAAAAGCAGGTTACTAGAAGGAAACTGGTTGCTACGCACATTTTTTAGGTGCACCCATAAAGCTCATGGTGCCAAAAAAATGTTACAATCCTGCCCTAGAGAAGGGAGAGCACATCACTTAGATGTGAACAGGTCCCTTAAAGTGGTTGTAAACCCTTACACACCACTTTTACCTACAGGAAAGCCTATAATAAGGCTTACCTGTAGGTACTGGAAATATCTCCTAAACCTGCCTGGTTTAGGAGACATTTACCATATACGCTTGCGCCAACGTCATCGGCGCATGCGCACTAAAGAAAGGGCCCGTGCCGCGACCGTCGGCTCCTGTGCAGATGCGCGGGAGTGACGTAACGCGACTCCAGCCAGTCAGAGTCGGAGTCCGTGGCCCCCGTTGGAAGAGGGGTGAAGCTGGACGCAGCCACCAGCGGGGACATCGTGGGCTTCGTTTGCAGGTAAGTGCAACATAATGGGCTAGTATGCAATGCATACTAGTCCATTATGCTTTTACTTTGCAGGGGAATAAAGAGGAAGTAAAACCCATCAGGGTTTACTTCCTCTTTAAAGTACATGTAAACTCTCACTTTGCTAAACGATAGAGATAGACACACAGTGGGTAAAATAATTACTTGATCCCCTGCAGATTTTGTAAGTTTGCCCACTTACAAAGAAATGAAGGTTCTATAATGGTTATCATAAGTATATTTTAAATGATAGATACAGAATATCAACCAAAAATCCAGAAAAAACACATGATACAAATGTTATAAATTGAGTTGCAGTTCAGTTAGTAAAATAAGTATGTGATCCCCTACCAAACAACAATAGTTATGGCTCCCACAGACTGGCTACAGTATGTGGTGCACAGATTGGTCCTGTCAATTTAAGAAAGTGCTCCTAACGACAACTCGTTATGTGTATAAAAGACTTCTGTCCACAGAATCGATCCATTCAAACCTCTCCATCATGGGCAAGACCAAAGAGCTGTCAAAGAACGTCAGGGACAAGATTGTAGACCTGCACAAGTCTGAAATGGGCTACAATACAAGACCATCAGCAAGAAGCTTGGTGAGGAGACAACCGTTAAAGTGATTATTCGCAAATGGAAGAAGTACAAAACAACCATCAATCGCCCTCTGTCTGGTGCTCCATGCAAGATTTTGCCTCATGCTGTAAGGATGATCATGAGAAAAGTCAGGGATCAGCCCAGAACTACATGGGAGGAGCTTGTGAATAATCTCAATGCCGTTGGGGCCACAGTCACCAAACAAACCATTGGTAACACAATACGCCACCATGGATTGAAATCCTACAGCGCCTGCAAGGTCCTCCTCAAGAAGGCACATGTACCGGCCCGTCTGAAGTTTTCCAATGAACATCTAAATGATTCAGAGAAGGATTGGGAGAAAGTGCTGTGCTCAGATGAGGCCAAAATTGAGCTCTTTGGCATTAACTCGACTCGCCATGTTTGAAGAAAGAAAAATGCTGAAAACACATCCCTACAGTCAAGCACGGAGGTGGAAATATAAAAAAAAATACAAACAACATGAGAAGGTGGTTAAAGGCAAGCATACTGGTAGACCAAGGAAGACATCAAAGCCTCAAGACAGAAAACTTAAAGCAATATGCCTTGAAAACAGAAAATGTACAACAAAACAAATGAGGAACAAATGGGAGGAAACTGGAGTCAACATCTGTGACCGAACTGTAAGAAACCGCCGAAAGCAAATGGGATTTACATACAGAAAAGCTAAAAGAAAGCAACATCTTGTGCAACACTGCGTGATGATTTACCCTCTTTAAGGAGTTTGATAATCCTCTCCTTTTTTTCAATTGACATCTCTGGTGTTGGAGCCATGCTTCATGTCAGTCCACTTGTTGCAACAGCTCTCCAAGGTGTGATCACTCCTTTTTACCTACATACTAACAAGCAGATTTAATCTGATGCAGATGTTAGTGTTTGTAATGAAAATTTACAGGGTGATTCCATAATTTTTTCCTCAGAATTGAGTGATTCCATAGATTTATAGAACAAGCACAGGAAATAAATTATGGAATCACTCAATTCTGAGGAAAAAATTATGGAATCACCCTGTAAATTTTCATTATAAACACTAACACCTGCATCAGATTAAATCTGCTTGTTAGTATGTAGGTAAAAAGGAGTGATCACACCTTGGAGAGCTGTTGCAACAAGTGGACTGACATGAAGCATGGCTCCAACACCAGAGATGTCAATTGAAAAAAAAAGGAGAGGATTATCAAACTCCTTAACCACTTGCTTACAGGGCACTTAAACCCCCATCCTATCCAGACCAATTTTCAGCGCTGACGCATTTTGAATGACAATTGCGTGGTCATACAACACTGTACCCAAATGAAATTTTTATCATTTTTTCACCACAAATAGATCTTTCTTTTGGTGGTATTTGATCACCTCTGCAGTTTTTACTTTTTGTTAAAAAAATGTAAAAAACTGAATTTAAAAAAAAAAATTTTTTTTATTTTTTTATATTTTGTTATAAAAAATTTAAAACGGGTCATTTTTCTCCTTCATTGATGTACGCTGATGAGGCGGCAGTGACGGGCAGCACTGCCAGGTGGCACTGATTGGCACTACAGGTGGGCATTGATAGGTGGCACTTGTGGGCATTGATAGGTGGCACTGTGGGCACTGTTAGGTGGCACTGTTAGGTGGCACTGTGGGCACTGTTAGGTGGCACTGATGAGGCAGATGTGCCTCTTCCACTTGGGGACCGATGTCCCTCACATCCAAGCCGGTGATCGGCTTTTTTTTCTACTCACGCTGTCAGCGTGAGTAAAAAAAAAAAATGATTACCGATCTTTTGTTTACATCATGTGATCAGCTGTCATTGGCTGACAGCTGATCACATGGTAAGGGGCCGGGAATGGCCCCTTATTCGGATCGGTGATCACAGCGCGCCCTGCAGGGCGCGCACAAAGGGGAGGATGTCATATGACGGCCTCCCGGGAATTCAGGTCCGCGCTGTGGCCGTCATTCGGCCATAGCGCGGATGTGTAGTGGTTAAAGAAGGTAAATCATCACGCAGTGTTGCACAAGATGTTGGTTGTTCACAGTCGGCTGTGTCTAAAACATGGACCAAATACAAACAACATGGGAAGGTGGTTAAAGGCAAGCATACTGGTAGACCAGGGAAGACATCAAAGTGTCAAGACAGAAATCCAATCATCCACAGTCTACGACTGCCTTTCCTTAGCCCATTGTAACCTTGTTTTTTTGTGTTTAGGTGTTAGAGATGGCTTTCTTTTAGCTTTTCTGTATGTAAATCCCATTTCCTTTAGGCGGTTTCTTACAGTTCGGTCACAGATGTTGACTCCAGTTTCCTCCCATTTGTTTTGTTGTACATTTTCTGTTTTCAAGGCATATTGCTTTAAGTTTTCTGTCTTGACGCTTTGATGTCTTCCTTGGTCTACCAGTATGCTTGCCTTTAACCACCTTCCCATGTTGTTTGTATTTGGTCCATGTACTAGACACAGCCGACTGTGAACAACCAACATCTTGTGCAACACTGCATGATGATTTACCCTCTTTAAGGAGTTTGATAATCCTCTCCTTTTTTTCAATTGACATCTCTGGTGTTGGAGCCATGCTTCATGTCAGTCCACTTGTTGCAACAGCTCTCCAAGGTGTGATCACTCCTTTTTACCTACATACTAACAAGCAGATTTAATCTGATGCAGGTGTTAGTGTTTGTAATGAAAATTTACAGGGTGATTCCATAATTTTTTCCTCAGAATTGAGTGATTCCAGAATTTATTCCCTGTGCTAGTTCTATAAATCTAACTGTTACTGGCCACCACAATTATTTTTATTGATTTCTTTTAGTGTTTCTTAAAGCCAGAAAGTTGCCATTTGAAATGCCTTTAGTTTTTGGCCATGTCTGTGATCTGCTTTTTTTCTACAACAATAAACAACTGAAGGAACATCCTCAGGGACTGGTGATTCCATAATTTTTGCCAGGGGTTGTATATACAAGATTTTAGTAATGAGAACGGTATCATTAGCAGTAATCAGCATGGATTCATGAAGAATCATTCTTGCCAAACCAATCTATTAACCTTCTATGAGGAGGGGAGTTGCCATCTAGATAAAGGAAGGCCCGTAGACGTGGTTCATCTGGGATTTTGCAAAAGCATTTGACACAGTTCCTCAAACGTTTACTGTATAAAATAAGGTCCGTTGGCATGGACCATAGGGTGAGTACATGGATTGAAAACTGGCTACAAAGGCAAGTTCAGAGGGTGGTGATAAATGGGGAGTACTCGGAATGGTCAGGGGTGGGTAGTGGGGTTCCCCAGGGTTCTGTGCTGGGACCAATCCTATTTAATTTGTTCATAAACGATCTGGAGGAAGGGGTAAACAGTTCAATCACTATTTGCGGACAATGCTAAGCAGGGCAATAACTTCTCCTGAGGATGTGGAAAACTTGCAAAAAGATCTGAACAAATTAATGGGGTGGGCGACTACATGGCAAATGAGGTTTAATGTAGAAAAATGTAAAATAATGCATTTGGGTGGCAAAAATATGAATGCATTCTATACACTGGGGGGTGAAACTCTGGGAGAATCTAGGATGGAAAAGGACCTGGGGGTCCTAGTAGATGATAGGCTCAGCAATGGCATGCAATGCCAAGCTGCTGCTAACAAAGCAAACAGAATATTGGCATGCATTAAAAAAGGGATCAACTCCAGAGATAAAAAGAGAACTCTCCCGCTCTACAAGACTATGGTCCGGCCACACCTAGAGTATGCTGTCCAGTTCTGGGCACCAGTCCTCAGGAAGAATGTACTGGAAATGGAGCGAATACAAAGAAGGGCAAAAAAGCTAATAAAGGGTCTGGAGAATATTAACTATGAAGAAAGGTTGCGAGCACTGAACTTATTCTCTCTGGAGGAGAGACGCTTGAGAGGGGATATGATTTCAATTCACAAATACTGTACTGGTGACCCCACAATAGGGATAAAACTTTTTTGCGAAAGGGAGTTTAACAAGACACGTGGCCACTCATTAAAATTAGAAGAAAAGAGGTTTAACCACGTAGAGGGTTCTTTACTTTAAGAGCGGCAAGGATGTGGAATTCCCTTCCACAGGCGGTGGTCTCAGTGGGGGGGCGTCGATAGTTTCAAAAAACTATTAGATAAGCACCTGAAGGACCGCAATATACAGGGATATACAATGTGATACTGACATATAATCACACACATAGGTTGGACTTGATGGACTTGTGTCTTTTTTCAACCTCACCTACTATGTAACTGTGTAAGGGGGGAGCTCCAAAGAGGCCAGGTCCTGTAATGGGACTCTGGTGCAGACAGCTGATGAAAAGGGGAACTGTGATGGTAAACTTGATGTAAAGAGGGACTCTGATGAGAACTCCTGATGTTAGAGGGGGACCCTGAGAGGGGCACGGGTTCTGTTTAATCATCCTAATCTAATGATAGCTTAAAGCGGTTGTAAACCGCTGGACATTTTTTTTCCCTTACCCTGCAAGGTAATGTCATAATGTGCTAGTATGCATCGCATACTAGCACATTATGTTAAACTTACCTTATTCACTTACGGATTGCCCCCCGTCGTTTTACGTCGCTACTTTGAAGAGAAGTATTGGTATCCTCTTCTTCAGTGGGCGGTCAGCTTTCATATAGGCGATCGGGTCCTGTGTCCTGTTAAGCATGGAGACGAGTGAGGGGAAGATGGCCCCCACCCGTCTCCATATTATTGCAGGGTGGAAGCGACGTCAAAATGTCACTTCTGCCCATAGCTCTTAAAAGGGACATTTTTTATTTTTATTTTCAAATGACATTTTTTTTTTCTATTGCATTTTAGTGTAAATATGAAGAAAGATCTGAAGAAAAAAAAAATTTTAAACGCGCCCCATCCAGACGAGCTCGTGTGCAGAAGCGAACGCATACGTGAGTAGCGCCCGCATATGAAAACGGTGTTCAAACCACACATGTGAGGTATCGCTGCGATCGTTAGAGTGGGAGCAATAATTCTAGCCATAGACCTCCTCTGTAACTCAAAACATGCAACCTGTAGAATTCTTTAAACGTCGACTATGGAGATTTTTAAGGGTAAAAGTTTGTCGCCATTCCATGAGCGGGCGCAGTTTTGAAGTGCGACATGTTGGGTATCAAATTTACTTGGCATAACATTATCTTTCACAATATAAAAAAAAAAAAAAAACTGGGCTAACTTTACTGTTGTCTTATTTTAATTAAAAAAAAAGTGTATTTTTTCCAAAAAAAACAAGCTTGTAAGACCGCTGCGCAAATACAGTGTGACAAAGTATTGCAACGACCGCCATTTTATTCTCTAGGGTGTTAGAAAAAAATATATATAATGTTTGAGGGTTCTAAGTAATTTTCTAGCAAAAAAAAACAGTTTTTAACTTGTAAACACCAAATTTCATAGAGTGGTTAAAACAAACCTCTTCCAGCACTGAGATGTCAGCGCTGCATTGCTTCCGGGTTTGCGAACTTCGGCTCTGTGGTTGGCCGGAGCTGCGATAACATTACTCCTATGCATGCACGTGGGAGCCATCGTTCAGGGCACAGGGCTCTGATGGAATGGCGTGGGTGGCCGTTCCTTCAGAAAGCATGCGCCAGTGATGTCACAGGCTGCATGTACAGTAAATATCTCCTAAAACGGTGCCCGTTTAGGAGATATTTACACTACCTATAGGTAAGCCTTATTATTATTCCCTGTTAACTCCTGCATCGTCTGATACTTCCAGGTTGTGACCCGTGGTACAGAAGTGTGCTGAGTAAATAGGGAATACTAGCTCCCTGCATCTCTGTCACATTGTTGAAATTATGCCCCCTGACTTTTTCTTACTGCACCTCCAGACCACGTAGGCTAGATCTGGCCCTTGGGTATGAGCCTGGGTACCAAGCCCTCTACCATCACCCACCCCATAAGGTTCAGAATACTCCGCTCCTGGGCTTCTCTTTGCATTTCTGATTTAAACTACCCGACAACCAGATCATATTTTATTATGTCCGTGCACCCTCCATATCCTGTTCACTTCCTGTCATGGTGACAACACTGACATGAGTTACAAACTTTCTCCGCACTGTCTAAATCAAAACCACTTGTTGGTGGAGTCAGAGTTCGATGAGGCGAGATTCACACCCAGCGTCTCGAGAACATGCATTTTTTGCACTAAACCATTGAGCAGCCTATTCCTTTCAACGAGCTTCCCTATGTGCGCCAAAGCAGCTTATGTACCTTTTTTCGACTTTGAGCTTCGCACATCTGCTTGCCACGTTTGGGGTGGCATTAACCGCCTACCGACCGGCTCACGCTGATATACGTCGGCAGAAGGGCACGTACAGGCAGCAGTTTGCGGGCGCGTGTGCGCCGCAACCTTCGTGAGTGTGATCGCGGGTCCCGCGGACCCGATGTCCGTGGGGATACTCGCGATCGTCTCAAGGAGAGGAAGAACAGTGAAATGCTGATGTAAACAAGCATTTCCCCGTTCTGCCTAGTGACAGGATGCTGATCACAGCTCCCTGCAATCATGAGCGGTGATCAGTGTCGTGTCACACGTAGCCACACCCCCTCACAGTTAGAATCACTCCCTAGGACACACTTAACCCATGCAGTGTCCCCTAGTGGTTAACCTCTTCACTGCCGGTCACATTTACATAGTAATCAATGCATTTTTAATTGCACTGATCGCTGTATAAATGTGATTGGACCCAAAATCACACCAAAAGTGTCCGATGTGTCCGCCATAATGTCGCAGTCACGATAAAAATCACGCTGCCATTACTAGTAAAAAAAAAAAAAATATTAATAAAAATGCCATAAAACTATCCCCTATTTTGTAGACGCTATAACTTTTGTGCAAACAAATCAAACGCTTATTGCGATTTTTTTTTTTTTTTACCAAAAATATGTAGAAGAATTCGTATCGGCCTAAACTGAGGAAAAAAAAAAAATTTATATATTTTTTGGGGATATTTATTATAGCAAAGAGTAAAAAAGAATGCGTTTTTTTCAAAATTTCGCTATTACCACCAAAAGAAGGCTCTATTTGTGGGGGAAAAAAGGATGTCAATTTTGTTTGGGAGCCACGTCGTGCGACCGCACAATTGACAGTTAAAGCAACGCAGTGCCGAATCACAAAAAGTGCTCTGGTCTTTGGCCAGCCAAATGGTCCGGGGCTGAAGTGTTTAACAATGAATGACAACGACAAAAAGCACGTTCACAAAATGTTGAGGTGTGATTGCAGCCTGAGAGAGAAGGCCTGGAGCAGAGGGGTCTGTACATTATGGGATGGGTCATGGTGGGGGGGGGTCTAATAACAAGCTCTGACCAGCCCCTGTAAGGGAGGAATATTACACTCAGTGCACCCATCAGGACTATAGGCCATGCTGGGACCTCTGCTTCTACAAGTCCTGGACAGACACTGTGTACACCTATCAGTTGGTCACACAACACACGGCTTCTTTAGTAGCACTGAACCCCTCTACACTCAACACCAGACTGACACCGAGCTCTCACCTTCAGTACACGGTCATCCAGCCCCAGCTCATGGAAGCGAAGAGTAGCCATACCCACGTGTGGCACCGTAGAGGACCGATATCACAGAGACGCCAGTACTAGCTAGCGTGTCGGCGCATACCATAGAGAGGACACTACAACGTCCCTGTATCAGGAAGGGTAATCCGCCCAATCACACCAATGACATAAGACGCAGCGCCATCTTGTGCCAGACTTGGGTCTATGCATGTTTGTGAGACTAAGATAGCAGTTCTGTCACAGAGGGACCTAAAAACTACTACCGTACTGTGATTTTTGAAGCCCGAAGTGAAAAATACTAAGTGTGAAATGCTATATAATAAAAGTGGTCACATGGTGTAAAAGGGGCAATGAGACTTTTATTTTAACCGGTTCAATATAGGGCAATTTCACCCCCTTCCTTCCCAGGCCAATTTTTAGTTTTCAGCGCTGTCACACTTTAAACGTCAATTGCGCGGTCGTGCGACGTTGTACCCAAAAAAAATTGACGTCCTTTTTTCCCCACAAATAGAGCTTTCTTTTGGTGGTATTTGATCGCCTCTGCGGTTTTTATTTTTTGCGCTATAAACAAAAGAAGAGCGACAATTTTGAAAAAAACACAATATTTTTGACTTTTTGCTATAATAAATATCCCAATTTTTTTTTAAAAAAAAACACATTTTTTCCTCAGTTTCGGCCGATACGTATTCTTCTACATATTTTTGGTAAAAAAAAAATCGCAATAAGCGTATACGGGATAGATTTATGGCATTTTTAAAAAAAAAATATTTATTTATTTTTTTAGCAGCGATCGCGATTTTTTTTCGTGACTGCGACATTATGGCGGACACATCGGACACTTTTGACACATTTTTGGGACCATTCACATTTATACAGCGATCAATGCTATAAAATTGCATTGATTACTGTGTAAATGTGACAGGCAGTGAAGGGGTTAACCACTAGGGGGCGGAGAGGGGTTAATACGTTTCCTAGGGAATGATTCTAACTGAAGGGGGAGGGGACGCTCAAGGGGAGGAGACCGATCAGTGTTCCTCCGTTCTGGGAACACAGATCGCTCTCCTCAGAGCTGACAGGCTGTGGATCTGTGTGATTTCAAGGGACTGTCCTCTTCCCCCCTTATCTGTCCCTCATTCCGGTCTGATCCATATAGTTGTATATAAAATTTACTTTTTATCTTTCAAAAAGTGTTTCCCAGTGCTAAACCTTTCATCCAAATTGTAAATGGCTGCATTTGTATATTTTAAAAGCCAATATAAAAGAATAGTAGTGGTAAAAAAAAGCACTTGTGGATTTAATTAACCTTTTTTGGGGGGTTCATTCTCCTTCAAGGGGGCGTGGCAGGGGGCGTGTCCTATCCCTACATATATTTGCTAGTAGGTGTCCCTCATTCCCATCTTAAAATGTTGGGAGGTATGTGTTGTGTCCTCAGTAGGACAAACTGGTTTGGGTGCAAAAGCTAACGCAGCAGCGTGCCCATTTACTCACCATGCTCAGATGCAGGCACGGGCCCCTTAAGGTCCATTTCGCACAATTACCTGGGTTCCTTGACAAGCCCAGGGAAGGTAAGTCCCTCTGTCCTCCTCTCTCAGATCAGGGAAGCCACACTTGCAGAGGTAGCCTGGCAAAGGGTCTGCAGCCAGGTGAGAGGCTCTCTACTGTCAGAACTGGCGTGATGGCAGCCAAACAGGAGCCTAAGAACACACAACTTCTCTAAAAGACCCAGCTACTCTAGGGAGACCCTCTTAAGACTCTACCTGAATACTGCAGTTCCAGGGTGGTGGAAAACCTCAAGGTCTTCTCCTGCGTTACCAGAACTACCCTGGAATTCACTGAGAGGAATGAGGTTTATGAGGATAATCACAGGTACTTGTAGCTGTTTGTCTTTAACCACTTCAGCCACGGAAGGTTTCACCTCCTTCCTGACCAGAGCATTTTTTGTAATTTGGTACTGCGCTACTTTAACTAACAATTGCGCGGTCGTGCGACTCAGTACACAAATAAAATTGATGTCCTTTTTTTCCCCCACAAATAGAGCTTTCTTTTGGTGGTATTTCTGGTGGTATTTTATTTTTTTGCGCTATAAACAAAAAAAGACAGACATTTTTTTTTTTTAAAAACATTATTTTTTTTACTTTCTGCTATAAAATATATCCAATAAAACAATGTAAAAAATCGAATTTCTTCATCATGTTATGCCAATATGTATTCTGCTACATATTTTTGTTAAAAAAAAAATCCCAATAAGCGTATATTGGTTGGTTTGTGCAAAAGTTATCGCAACTACAAACTATAGGATCGTTTTCTATTATTTTTATTTTTACTAGTAATGGCGGCGATCGGTGATTTTTAGCAGGACTGCAACATTGTGGCAGACAAATCTGACACTAAGTGACACTTTTTGGGGACCAGTGACACCAATACAGTGATCAGTGCTATAAAAATTTCCTGCCACTATACTAATGACACTGGTAGGGAAGGGGTTAATATCAGGGGCGATCAAAGGGTTAAATGTGCTCCTAGTTAGCAAGCACTCCCTATGTGGGGGATGCTTTGACTGAGGGAAGAGAGAGATCTGTGTTCCTGCTTAGCAGAAACACAAGATCACTCTCTTTCCCTCTGACACTTGTTTACATAGGCAGACCGCCGTTCTCTCTCAGGGGAGATCACAGAGTGCCGGCAAACATCGGGTCCGCCGGACCCGCTGATTGGCTCTCGCTGTGTACAATCATAGCGGAAGTGGGTCACTGGCTGCGCGCGCCCCCCAGACCCTGGAAGAAGCCGCAACATACTTGTACATGATTTCATGCTAATGGGACCACCCTGCCGCACTTTTTCTCTTGGTGTCAGGAAAACCTGTCAGAAGTGACTCGTGCTGATAGCAGAGGAACAAAGCAACAGAGAGAAATGACATAGGGGTTGATTTACTAAAACTGGAGTGTGCAAAATCTGGTGCAGCTGTGCATGGTAGCCAATCAGCTTCTAACTTCAGATTGTTTAACTAGGCTTTGACAAAAAAAAAAAGGAAAAAAAATAAAATAAATAACTCACAAAACACACGTGCATCCACAGACAATGACTGCAAAACAATTTCCCGCCGAAAGATGTAAGAGGAGGAAAAAAAAAGTTCATCCAGGCTTGCAAATGGGCCTATAGCCCAATAATAGAGAGACAAGTTTATCTAGCTATAATCCACGCTGACTCCGCCTATAGTCGAGAATAAACAAATAAAAATAAGGGGGGGGGGACAAAAAAGGGGCGTGACTTAGCAATGGCCGAGTAAAGACGTGTCTCTAGAGTGCTCCTGGCTTCCCCCTGCCTACCTCGACAACCTGACGGCCTTTAGCCATCATTAAAACGGTATGATATCCACCAAATGATATAGGACCAGATCGACAGCTCGCTGGAATCGGTCCCTCACGCCCCAGAGTGGAATCCAGCGATACCTCCAGGATCTGCACCATACCTCGCCAGGCCCCATTGTAGCTGCTCCACGTGTACACTGCATGGAGGACAACGCCGCACCAACCCTGCCTGTCTCTCCTACTCCGTCTACTCCGTCTACTAACCCAGACCTCTTCCCAGGGACACCGACTGCCTTCTGACATTGCTGGGCTCTCTCAATACTCAGGCAGCCTTACTGAGGACCTGCGTACCATGCTGCAGGCCCTCCCTACCAAATCGGACATCGAAGCCCTTATCTTCCACATTGAGGAAGCTCATGGCCGGGACATACAAGAAGTGAAAGCGGAGATACACTCACTTTCTGACTGAGTGGACTCCGATGAGACCACGCTCTCCTACTTGGAACACCGGGTGTCAGCCCTGGAGTGCTCTCAGACGTCCCATGCAGCCACGTCCGTGGACATGCAGCTCCACCTGGAAGATTTGGAGGACCGCAGTCGCCGCAACAACTTGCGGCTGTGGGGCCTCCCAGAGGCTACCAGAATGGAGGACTTAGCATTGACGGTTACAGCCATCTTACAGGATGTACTGGGAGCCCCACCATCACTGGAGCTGGACCGGGTCCACAGAACCCTCAGGCCTAAACCATCTGACCCCGACAGGCCCCGGGATGTACTCTGCAGGCTGCATCGTTACTCCCAAAAAGAGCTTATGCTCTGCAGAGCCTGGGAACATGGCGATGTAGGATTCAATGGGGCCACTATCAAGATCCTCCTGGATCTCTCCAGAGCTACACTACAGAGAAGGGCCCTAGTGAGACCTGTCCTGGACCTGGCCAGGCCAGACGACAAGGCTGCACTTACCGATGGGGATATCCACTAGCGGTCACGTTCTGCAAAGCAATGTCTTCCTGCCTGCCCTCTTTACCTCCTGGAGGCGGATCCCGCTCCAAATCATCCCTCGCCCAGCGGGCCGCTCGGGACTCTCCACGAACCGGAATGTTAAGTGCAGTTCTCAACTGAATTGCCTCTAGTTTATATTGCTTTGCCAAATTTAGCTCTCAAAGAAGTAAGACACAGAATATAGGTTTCTGTATATCAGTTCCGAGCCTTAAAGGTCCCGTACTGTCTGAACTTAACTGCTTTATTGGGGCCTTTTATAGACTGGTTACAGAATCACATATTTCAGCAAATTTCCATATAAGGTAACAAGCAGTATATTTCAACATACATCTGGAAAAACTTAAGCTAGTCTTGCAACATATGCTGACACGCACACATTATACAGAGAAATGAAAAACAACTTAAGTAGAACTCTAGGCCATTATTTCCAACCTTATCAATTTCCCCCTTTGACATCATCCCCTCCACGATTCTGGGTCCTTGCAAACAAGTGAACAGCCGATACTTCAAAGAGTACTATCCCTGACCGCGAGTTGTCAGAGGAGGATAAGTCTTCTCTATTTACCCTCATCCCTCAAATCCATACCTGCATCTTATAAGCAAAGAGAATAGAAAAGGGGTGATGTCAAGTTACCCTTTTTGTCATTAGAGTTCCTAATACCTTTCTCTTTCCATTCTGTCTGTTTGTGCCTTAATCTTCCTATATAAGCAACAGTTTATCACGGTAAGCAGTACAAAAACTAAAATTAGAATAAGTATTGGATTGAGCATCCAATTAAAAATTGCCGTAGCAGTGGGTGACCATCCAGCAAATACATCATACCAATGATGTGTTGTTTCATCTCTTATTTGTGAGGATAAATGTATTAATTTCCCTTTATCTATAACCGCAGATATTAGATTATTTTGAAGGGTATGTTCTTGTGTCTCTATGTGTTTTCTAAGTATTTCGGACTTAAGATTTGCCGTAAGGGCTCTAATGATATTATAAAAGGAGTAGTATCAGTAAGATTATCTACCGTCCATTCTAGATTAAATATTCTATGTGCATCTGGTTCAAAAAGTGTCATTTTGCCATTTAAGCATTTTAACATTCTTTACGCATCCTGAAAAAGGGGCCGTTTTATTTAAACTTTCCATAGTTTCCTGATCATTTGTGACTAAACAAATATGTTGTGGTCCTATCTCCATAAATCTGTTTCCTACACCTACTGGTAATCTCTGAAACTTACATATGTTAGATTGATGTTTCAATAAGCAAGGTTCATAGACTGGAGAAATTCTTCCACAGACTATTCCCTTATTAGTTTTAGCACATAGACTTAGATCATGAGTCATGTTTTGTGTATCTACATAGTGTCCATAAATCTCAGGATACCAAAATTCAGGTAGATCCTTTCCTATCAGGAGTGGCATCACTATTACCTTACACATTACCTGGACCTCCTCCACTTTGTATACATCAAACCTTCCAGCACACCATCTTTCCTCACATTCAACTTCTTTTCCTGGTACTTCAAATCATGTACTTTCTAAATTTAAACCCTTGAAATAGTTCATCCAAGTGCGATAATTCCCTAATCGTAGCTCATCTCGAGCTCTATTAATTTGAATGTGATAAGATAGTGTAGAAAAAGCACATTGAGTAATGTTTATGAACTCCTGATTTTCTTTCCACAACTCCAGACTGGCTAGTGCTGTGTGATTAACCATAATATTGAGATATTTAGTTAATTATACCTGGCTAATTTGTGTTTCGAATGTTGTAGGTAACCATTTGCTTGTGATTATTAAACTATCAGCTATGTGACTTCCTGCACGTTTCCACTTATTTTGTATCATTTCCATCTGTATCCCATTCATTATTCCCATTCCAGTTCCTGCAGCTCCAAGAACTGTATCATACCATTCTCGGCAATACCTACATTCTGGTAGCTGGGGAAAAGTTACATTAAATTTGATTTTTGTTTTCTGTTGTGATACCGAAACATTTATGCAAGATCTAGGAATAGGAGTTAATACAGAGGATTCGAAGATGGTGGGTAGAGTGTCCTCTATCTTTATATTGAAACCATAATGTTGCCATTGTATATATCCTCCTGTTGTGTTTTCCCATTTCCTTACTGGTACAAAATACCATGCTGTACAAATATAAGTTGCAGATTGATTGGTACTAAGAGGACCTATTAAATTGAATTGCCCACTTCCCCTTGCTGGTCTAGGACCTTTTCCCTTCTGTGCTATCTCGTATTCTTTTGAATTCGGAGTTCTAAGTAACTGTAGTAATTTGTCTTTTACTTCTCTCCATGTTTCAGATGGACCTAACTTATGACATTTATGCGGTGTGTTATTAAAGGGCCATGTTAAATTGTCCCTCCAATGGAAAGTTATGTTTACTTGTGCTTGTGATTTAGCTTTTATCCACACTACTTGTGATTCCATATTCTGCATCATGTAAAAAGGACCCTCCTGTCCTGACACCGTGACATTTCCTACCGTATACCATTCGTAGTAAGGATATTGTGTTATACTCTTATCCTGATTTACCCATCTAAGATCAGTACTATTTTCATGAACTGTTACATTGATACCCGGAGTCCATGTATAAACAAACATTTGAAAACATTCAAGCACTATTATCATAGTTAGAAGGGTCTTCATTCTGTTTCTCTCGGTTCAAGACTCTTTTTGCAGTGTGATGCGTGGATCCAGGCTGCTTTTCCTTCCAATTTCACTGAAGTGGCTGTGGTCAAAAGCACTTGATAAGGACCTTCAAATCTAGGTTCCAATGTCTTTCTGGTGTGTTTCTTAACATATACATAATCTCCTGGTAGCAGTGTATGTGTACCTGCTATTGAGTTAGGGTCTGGAAGAGAAGAATACACACTTTTGTGGATCTTAGTTAGACGTTGTTGTAATTGTATTACATATGCAGTCAAACTATCACATTGCAATTGCATACTCTGTGGAAAGTATAGACCTAATCTAGGTGCATTCCCAAAAAGTATTTCATATGGGGACAATCCTGTTTTCCCTGTTGGAGTGTATCTTATAGAGAACAAAGCCAAAGGCAGGCATTCTGGCCATGGCTTGTTTAACTCTTGCATGGCTTTTTGTATTTTCAACTTTATTGTCCCATTTACTCTTTCCACTGATCCTGAACTCTGTGGATGGTAAGGGGTGTGGAAACTTTGTTGAACCCCTAACATGGTCATCACATTCTGCATGATTTCTCCTGTAAAGTGTGTCCCCCTATCTGATTCTATGGTTTCAGGAAGACCAAACCTAGGTATTAACTCAGTGATCAGTTTCTTGGCTGTGGCTTTTGCTGTGGCTGATTTTACTGGATAGCTTTCGGGCCAACCTGAGAATAAATCGATACACACGAGGACAAATTCAAAGGGAGCGCTCTTAGGCATTTGTATGTAGTCAATTTGCAGTCTCTGGAAGGGGTATTGGGCCCGAACCTGGTGTTTTTGTGGAGTTTTTACTCTCTGTCCTGGGTTATTCAGGAGACAGATTTGGCAGGCTGCACAGTAGTTTCTCGCAGTACTACTGAATCCAGGGGCGAGCCATCCTTGGTTCACAATCCTATACATGGAATTGGAACTGACGTGTGTGGGTAGGTGAACTGCCGCTGCCATTGCTGGGTACAGAGAGGCAGGTAGGCATACTTTGCCTCCTTCCCTCCATACATTGTCAAGGTCTGGTGCTGCTCCCATCCTGACCCACTTATCTTTCTCGCTCTCCCCTGCTTGCTCCTGTAATTTACTCAGCTGCTGCCATGTTGGTTCTGGGATACTCACCTCTACCGCTGCTAAGGTCTCAGGGCTTCCTTCCCCTAGAGCTGCCTGTTTTGCAGTCAAATCTGCAAATGCATTTCCTTTTGCCTCAATTGTTTTTGCGCTCGTGTGTGCCGCTATCTTCATAATGGCCACTCGTTTAACCTTTTGAAGATTGTTCAGCACTCTCTTAATCCCTTCTCCATGTTTTACAGGTGTACCTGCTGCTGTCAGATAACCTCTAGCCCTCCATATGTGGCCATAATCGTGCGCTACACCATAAGCGTAGGCAGAGTCAGTATAAATATTCCCTTCTCGTCCTTTTAAATATTCTAGGGCTTGTTCTAAAGCTTTTAATTCTGCTTCTTGTGCTGACATGTGGGCTGGTAAGGGCTGTGCTTCAATCACCTGTGTATCAGTCACTACAGCATACCCTGTGTGATATTTACCCTTGTCATCAGCAAACCTACTACCATCTATGTACAAAGTGTGCTCAGCGTTTAAGATTGGTGTATCTGTAACATGTGGGAATCCCATTGTCTCCTGTTCCATGAGCTGAAAACAATCGTGCTCATCTATCTCTTTAAACAGAAGGGTGTCAGTTTCCTCATCTCCTTCCTTATTAGCACTATTATTCCCCCTTGCCAAATCTGGTGACTGAAGAGGCAAAAAGGTGGCCAAATTTAAGGTTGTACAGCGCTGAAAAGTGACATTTGGAGGTAAGAGTAAAGTACACTGTAACCTTAATTGCCTAGCCATTGAAATGTGTTTGGGCTGTACCTGAGACAAGATTGCATGTATGTCATGTGTAGTGTGCACTACAACTGGATTGTCTAGAACAATCTCTGATGACTTATCTAAGATTATCGACACCGCTGCTACCGCCCGTACACAGGACGGTGAACCTCTGGACACTGGATCTAATGCTGCTGAAAAGTAAGCAACGGGTCTTTGTTTTACATGTGCCTGTGTCAAAACACCTGTGGCGTGTCCAGTGATTTCAGCAATGTACAAATGAAATGTCTTGGTGTAATCTGGAATACCAATAGCCGGGGCAGAAATCAACAACCTTTTCAAAGTGACAAACGACTCATAAGCTACTTCTGTAAGCATATACGGTACAATTTTCAAACAATCGTATAATGGCTGCATCAAAGCGCTAGCGTGTGGTATCCATTGTCTACAATATGACACAATACCTAAAAACATACGCAATTGTTTGAAATTCCGTGGGGGTAACATTCCCTTTATCACTTGAACCCTCTCCTCAGTGAGATGTCTTGTACCCTGTGATATACAATGTCCCAAAAATATAACTTTTTTCTGACACACTTGCAACTTTTTCTTATTAACCTTGCAACCTTTTTCTGCCAAAAATTGCAACAAATTAAGGGTGGTGGCCAAACAAGTTTCCTTGTCCAGGCAGCATAACAATAAATCATCCACATATTGTAACAACACACAGGAATCTGGTGGTACCCATTCTCCCAACACCGTTTGCAATGCTTGCGAATACAAGGTAGGTGAATGCGCCATACCCTGAGGTAGGCGTGTCCAGGTTAGTTGTCGATTTTTGAGGGAAAATGCGAACCACGGTTGGCATTCTTCCGCAAGCGGGACGGAAAAGAAAGCGTTGGCCAAATCTATAACCGTAAAGTACATACTGGTTGATGGTATTTGTGACAGTAACGTATGTGGATTGGGTACTAAAGGTGTCATCGGGGCTAGTATTTTGTTGACCGCTCTGAGGTCTTGGACCATTCTGTACTTAACCGGACTACCGGCTGCTGTTTTCTTTTTAACCGGATACAAAGGAGTATTCGCCGGTGATTTTACCTCTTTTAGAGCTCCACTTTTTAACAAGGATTGGACCTGCATTTCTATGGCCGCCTCTTGGGGTGCTCTGAGTGGATACTGTTTTTGTTGGGGAAGCACTGCTCCTGGAATCAGCTGTAGGATAACCGGAGGTATGGGCAAAAGTCCAACATCAGCTGGATGTCTCTCCCATAGTTCTTCCGGAAGGGATGACAAGATCTGATCCAAATCTGGAGGAGATGGACCGGACAGTTCCGATTCCTCCTCCAGGTATTGTATCAGGTTACACATCTCCATGTGTTCTTGATTATCCCCTATAGCTAAGGTGACAGTACCATCTGGGTGATAGGTAATGTTAGCTCCTATTTTCTGCAAAATGTCAGCTCCTAGCAAATTAGTGGGGGCACCTCTAGATACCAGAAAACGTGAAAGGAACATGTGGTTCCCTATTTTAACGTTTAGAGGTTTTGTCAGCGGGGCGTCGGCTAAAATGCCATCATATCCAGTTATCAATATAGTGTCAGGTGATTCTTGCTCAGGGAGTAGTTCAGAATCAGAAAGTAACGAGCGTGAAGCTCCTGTGTCAACTAAACAAGAAATTTTCTTATTACCAACCGTTATAGTGGTCTTAAGCATCTTTGTTTTGGATCTTTCTAAAACCGGGGCGAGTCATGCCCGTGGATCATCTCCCTGTCGCCTTATGTCACCATTATTGTTATTGCCCCTGGGCTGGTTTCTTCTCTGATTAACTGGAGAATCAACACCTTCATCTCCTTCATCCCTTATTCTTTTCCTGCAGTGGCGTCTGATGTGACCAATCTTGTTACAGTAGTAACAGGTAAGGGGTTTGCGAGAGGAACCTCTACCTTGCTCTTGGGGACCCACAATCGCATTGATTGCCTGATGTTTCCTCCCTTTGGTTTCTGCTAAGTCCGCCTCTATGCCTTGTGCCTTCTGTAACAATGATCCTCTATCTCTAATTGCCCTCCACTCTGGTGTGCAGGCTTTCAGTCTTTCACTTATCTGTGGATTTAATCCTTCCATAAACTGTCTATTGAAGGCTCGGATCGTGACTGGCAGAGCCAAATCCAATCCCTCATCTGCCATCATACTTTCCATAGATAAGTAAAATTCCGATACAGTCTGTCCTGGCATTTGTTTCATGGGTGATATTGACCCCCTCTCCTGTTGTTTTGCCTCACAGAAAGCTTCTAATCTAACAATAAAAGGGGCCCTTGAGTCTATGTGTCTGACGTGTCCTGCCTCTAGATTGCCATCCCCGTCAGCTCGGTCTGCAGGTCGGTGCGGACCTATTTCAGTCATAAACTGGTTAAACAGGGTCAGAGTCATTTTATGTCTGCATAAATCCTCCCCATCCTGCCAGGTTGCTTCATGTGTATTCATTAACTGTGTCACAAATCTACAGAAAGCAGCTGGCTTTGCTACCGGGTCTGGGGCGCTCTGTATTAATGCCATAAGAGTATCTGCTGACCATGGTGCCCAAGTCCTTATTTGCATCCTACGAGTAATAGTAGGTGGGGTGTGTGGATGGGCTACATGTCCAAATTCTGGATTATTTACCTGTACAATGCGTGTATCAGTGCGTACGGGGGCTACAGTTTCTGAATGAGGTTTTTGTGCCCCACAATGCACACATTCTATTGCCCATTCTGGATTCTGTGTTCCACAAACCTGACAAACCCATCCTCTCCCCTCAAGTACAGGATATAACCCTGGCTTATGCGAATTTTGCTCTATGTCAATGTATGGGGGTGGGATGGTTGAACTAAGATTATTTAAAATTCCAACATTTTTTGTTCTTCTGTCTTTCATATCCCAACCATCACAATCTGGATTATATTTCCACCCCTCTTCTTTCGCTCTATTTGAGACCTTAATTAAGCATTGAACCTGATGCATCCATTGCTTCTCTAACACCTCTCCTTGTCTGTCCCTTTTTATTTCACTCCATACATCCGGGTTTAAACCCGCTGCTCCTTTCACCTTAAATTTACGAAGGACATCCTTTAAGTCCCGCGCTTCATCTTTCCCATAGATGTTTTTAATTATCTGTGGCACCGTATAATGCGCCCCAATTCCCTGACGGGGTTTCGTGTTCTGCTGGCCCATTCTGACAGTCCGTGCCTAGGTAGCGTGTGGGACACTTAGTGTACAATACAAAATACTAAAAAAGCTACACTAGTTCCTCGTTGCCTTCCTCCTAGGGTGCCAGAATACTAAAAACCTCTCCAGGATGAGATTTCTGAAATCGAATTACTTTATATGCTAGCCAACTGACAAATATTATGACCAGACTGACTACAACATATACAAGCATTCCTTTAAGTGACCAGGTATCTGACTAGATCTCCGGGCTTTATGGAGACCTCATTCCCCCCCCCCGTATCTTGGATCCCTCTCATACACTCTTATCCCTGCTTTATGGAGCAGACAGGGCTTATACTCTCAACCCGTCTATGGTTTAAGCGTTAGATGTGAGGTTAAGCATAAGCGTCAGACCCCCAAAACTCATGTGAGGTAAGGGCGCATTCCGTTGCTTAGTTCGGCAATCCCCTTCTAACTCATACCATCCTTGACAAGGCTCATTCACTTTCTCAACAAGACAGACAGACAACAAACAACAAATAATTCCAGCAATATAAACCAAAATATGCAGTAATTCTAGACTCACCACTACAGAGGCTGGTGTTTTAAAACCAGGAGAACCGTAACTGACAGAACGGATAGGCACAAATCAGGGGAGCACAGAATATAAGAAAAATAAAGCTTTTTCTTACCTGGCCAGGTTTTCAATCTGTGGTTCCCGGAATGCCTGTCCTTTTGTTCCGTCAGTACTCATTCATCCACCTCTTGAAGTATCATCGGTGTGTCCCTATTTTCGGGCGCCAGAAATGTTAAGTGCAGTTCTCAACTGAATTGCCTCTAGTTTATATTAATAAGGGGGTAGTGGCTGCGCTGTAATAGGGGGGAAGGGGGAGGAGTGGGGATCGACAGGGGGGTAGGGTAGGACTATGCTAAAAAAATAATAAAAATCATGTGACCGTAGTGAAATAAGGCAAACTCAACTATGGGTGTATAATCAAATACAATTAGAATATAAAAATGTAAGTACAAACACAATATCTGTATATATATAAAATAAATATATATATACCAGCAAAAATCATATGCAAGGATAGGTGAATCTACTAGGAAAAAGGCATAAATCCAAAGTCTATCGTGATAACATAAGAAATACCTCCAATAACATTGCTAGAACCTTGTCTGTAGCAAAAATATAAAATAATCAACAAATAAATCCACACGTGAAATAATAAATAATGTGAATACAAAGTGAAAAAAGGTGTCCATAAACAGTAGTCCCAGTGATTGGCGTTGGTGTCCCGCCAACACTTGGCGAAAAAAAAAATACCATAAAAATAAAAAATGATAATAGTAAAAAATGACACAAACTGACAGCAGTCCCACCACCAAATTTAACAATCCTGGATGTGAATACGATGTTGAATGAATCAGGGGAAAGGAAGAAACCAGTGTGCTGACAGGTGGGGGCACCTTCGTGTTCCCAGGCCCCTTACCTTACGGCTGTAAGGTATACAGCATATGCCAAAGAAGCTCCACAGCTCCTACGGTCACATGATTTTTATTATTTTTTAGCATAGTCCTACCCTACCCCCCTGTCGATCCCCACTCCTCCCCCTTCCCCCCTATTACAGCGCAGCCACTACCCCCTTATTACTATTTTTTGATCTGTTCTGGAGCAGTTTTTGTGTGTTGCAGCAGTACTCCCTTAGTATAGGATTCCTCTGACAGCGCAGGAGTCTTCTACACAGTCTTTTCTCTAGTTTATATTGCTTTGCCAAATTTAGCTCTCAAAGAAGTAAGACACAGAATATAGGTTTCTGTATATCAGTTCCGAGCCTTAAAGGTCCCGTACTGTCTGAACTTAACTGCTTTATTGGGGCCTTTTATAGACTGGTTACAGAATCACATATTTCAGCAAATTTCCATATAAGGTAACAAGCAGTATATTTCAACATACATCTGGAAAAACTTAAGCTAGTCTTGCAACATATGCTGACACGCTCACATTATACAGAGAAATGAAAAACAACTTAAGTAGAACTCTAGGCCATTATTTCCAACCTTATCAGGAACAACCAGCCAGGACCAGAAATAGATCCCGGGCTCCCTCCACTGAACGGTCATGTGAGTCATAACTGTCCTACCTTGTAACTGTCTCACCTTACCGCAGCACACAGGTTGACTGTTTTTTTCCCCCCAGTTGCTTGTTCTACTTGTCCCTCTCGCCGATCTGCCAACGGATGATGCATGACTTTCTCACTAACATCGCACTGTGCTCCCCTAGCCTGCTAAACAAGTGTACCCACTCTCCTAACAAACACTGTTGATCTTGGGTCTTTCCCTGCCAGCCTGGATATTTGGCTTGTTTGAACAACCCGCCTACAGGTGCCGGGGGGGGGGGTTGCTCCCTAATGAGTGTGTGCCTAGCCAGGAGACCTTACCTGTTTTACCATCTGATCGAAACTTTGTGATGCTCTTCTAGCAAGACATATTCACAAACTATTTTCTTATGTACTCTGACCCTAACCATGATGATAACAGTCCTCTATTTGTTTACAGGGTTACTGTTCACTACTTTGTCTCTAATTAATCGTTATCTGGTTGGGGTAATGCCTGTCACTATGTTTCCTGCATACTCTGGGACTTGGTGCCTTAAAGTGGTGTTCCGGACGAAATTATACTTTTTAAATAAAAATATCCCTATAATACACAAGCTTAATGTATTCAAGTAAAGTTAATCTGTAGGCTAAGGTCTGTTTTGTTAGTTTATAGCAGTAGTTTGTTATTTTATAAACTTACAGCAGGCCGTGACCATCTTAAGTCTGGGCATCTGAAGCCAGACTGTATTTCTTCCTGGATCTCATCCTTGCAGATCTCGCACATGCTCAGTGCAGCACAAGCAGTGTAATAGGTTTCAGGTCAGGTTTCCATAGCAACGGCAGTGTCAGAGGAAATTGCCGCCCCTTCCCAGAAGGCATTGCAAACAGGAAATGATGCGATGGGCCGTGGCCAGGGAGGAGGAAGTGAAAAATGAATACAGCAGACATACAGTAAGTGCTGAGAAAAAATTTTTTAAAATATCCAATTCGTTTACAGTGCACAGTTTAGTGAGGGATGCTGAAGAGTTGTAAAAGTGGGTGGAACTCCACTTTAATGTTTTTTTTTTTTCTTTTGAAGTCAATCCCCACTCTCTTCACTTGAACTGTACCTTTAGGATCCGGTACAACGGTCTCCCAGAACACTCTCTCGGCACACAGAGCAGTGATTCCCAAAGAAGGCAAAGACCCCTCCTCCTGCGGGAGCTACAGACCGATCTCGCTGCTCAACACTGACCTTAAAATCTTTACAAAACTCCTGGCCACCAGAATTCAACAACACCTACCAGCCTTGAGCCATCTGGATCAAGCTGGATTTGTACCGACTCGTGAAGCAAGGGACAACACGATCAAAGTCCTGAACCTCTTACATATGGCCAAAATCACTTGTACTCCCTGTATGTTCCTGAGCACGGATGCAGAGAAGGCCTTTGACAGGGTGAAATGGCAATTTATGTCTTCTGTTCTAAGATATGCAGGGTTTGGCAGCACCATGTTCAACTGGATAAATGCGCTTTACTCTGACCCCTCGGCCCAAGTTAGAGCTAATGGTGTCCTGTCAGAACCCTTCAAGATCACTAACGGGACGTGACAGGGATGCCCTCTGTCACTGCTCCTCTTCGCCCTGTCACTGGAGCCAGTCCTGTGTACTATACGTTTAAACCCAGACATAACAGGAGTAGTGGTAGGAGAGACCCAGCAGAAGATCTCCACATAAACGGACGACATGCTATTCTCGCTCATAAACCCTTTGATCTCACTTTCGAACCTTCTTCACGAATTTCAAACATACGGAACCTTATCGAACTTGAAGATTAAACTTCAACAAGTCAGAAGCGATGGAAGTAGGCTTAACACAGCCCCTGCTTGCACACCTCCAGGCTAGTTTTAAATTTAAGTGGGACAAACATAGCCCTGAAATATCTAGGAACTAGGGCTGGGGAAAAAAAAAAAATCGGTTTTAATCCTGAATCGAGTTGTGAGCTCAAATCTATTCAGTTTTGAAGAAAATCAATTTTTTTTAGATTTTTTTTCCCTTTAGAGTTTTGGATTTGCAGAGTGCACAGAGGACACGGGAGGCTGTATTCCCGATATAGCCAGCAGTGAGGGGGCAGGGTCGGGAGCTCCACTGATGCGCTGACTCCGCCCCATGTAGCCTTTATGCTCAGAAAAGAACGGCTGTAGTTTAGAGCAGTGATCAGAGTGGGCGCGTCAGTGGAGCTCCCGGCCCCACCCCCTCTATACTGGCTGGGGAATACAGAGGTCCGGGGGCGGGGCCAGAAGCTCCACTGACGCTCCCACTCCGATCACTGCTTACTGCAGTACAGCCAATTTGTTCCGAGTGGAGCTCCTGGCCCCGCCCCCTCTCTGCTAGCTAGCGCGCGAATACAGCCTCATGTGTCCTCTGTGCAGTGCACTCTGCAAAGCTGTCATCGGGGGCCCCAATTCATAGGCAATCTCATGCAGTATATCCGCAGTCTCTGATAACCTCATGCAGTATATCCGGCATCCGCAGTCTCTGATAACCTCATGCAGTATATCCACAGTCTCTGATAACCTCACACTGACTTTTCGGTTAGAGAAGGGGTTTACCTTTGCAATTTTGTTTGTTGATGCACTGTAATATAATTAAAAAAAAATAAAAATCGGATTCGAATCGTGAATCGAGTTTTTTATTAAAGAAAAAAAAAGGAGATTTTTTTTTTGGGGGGGGGAAATCTCCCAGCCCTACTAGGGACAAACATCCCCCCTAAATTGTCCCAAATATTTGCACTGAGCTTCCCACCGCTGCTGAAAAACGTTCAAGCACTGCTTAACAAGTGGCACGCGGGCCTACACTCATGGTTCGGCAGGTGCAATATCCTCAAGATGAGCATCCTCCCCAAATTCTTGTACCTCCTACAGGCCCTGCCCATCCATATACCCTCAAATTACTTTGATCAAGTAAGGGCAATGTTCTCCTACTTTATTTGGGCACATAAACGACCAAGACTGAACAGAAGACAGCTCTCACTACCCAAACTCAATGGTGGCCTAGCAGTGCCAGAGTGAAGGACCGGGGAACAATCCTCCACATCTTCTGGACCTGCCCTAAACTGAAACTTTTCTGGAAGACAATCCAGCACACTGCCCAGAAGTTTACGGAGCACCCCATCTCAGACGACCCAGCCTTCTTCCTGCTCCACGCCTCCAACATTCCAAGCAAAACGTATAAAAAAAATCATTAGTTCGACATCTCCTCAACGCCGCCAAGGCATGCATCCCTTTTACGCTGGAAATCCACACAACCTCCATCCGTAGGCCTGTTTTTCAAAAAAGTGGAGGAAATCACCAAAATGGAGGATCTTATCCTCCTGGCCCGCCATCAACGCGAACGTTACACTAAGACGTGGACAATCTGGAACATGTTTGCCTGCTCAGATGAGGGACGAGCCATCTTTGAAAGTGACACGACAGATTAGAACAACCCTAGTATAACCATGGTAGACGTCGGTGACCTACTGGCGCTATCCACCAACCATTCCTGCTTTTACTGCAACCCGAGAGAGGTGCATTCATTGCCCCCCTGAGCCCCCATTTCCCCTCCCAACCCTGTCCCACCACTACTGTCCCTTCACTTTCTCTCCATCCACCAGCCCCTCTCCTTCTCTCCCCCCCCCCCTTTTTTTTCTCTCCTTTTTCCTTTCTTCTGTATTTTCTGTTTCTAGTTTTATTGTGTTGTTTCTATAGATCTATATTTTACTACCGGCTTATAATATTTGAAAAAGTTGGGGCAGGGTCCACGAAACCACCCATTGCAACACACTGAATCCCAGGGGAATCTATATTCAACGATCCAGTTGTAGAGGTTTATGACCACATTTTCTCTGTCCCTCCAATGGGTTGATGCTATCTGTGAAGATCGATAGACATGTTTGACATGCTATGCTTAATTATATTTGGAAATTCTGTTTATTACAGGATATATACTGATTAACCTCATCCTTTACCACTGTACCTCTTTTAACTGAGGATGCTGTGTTGAGTTTCTTTGCCTCTTTAAATAAATACAAAATTTGAAAAAAAAAAAAAAGGAGGAGGCATCTCGAGAGAAACTCTAAACAAACTATATAACAGCTGTATAGCAAGTTATATACTCAAGCAAAACCTTTTTAATTACACCAAAAGAGAAGAAAAAAAAAAAAAGAAGAATAGAAAAACTGCTCCAACTATTTCAGCCATCAAGCAGTATTCTTGCTAGAAGCAGAAAAAGTCAAATGTTGTTCGTTTCTATCGAGCCAGGTATTAGCCTCTTTGGGATCATCAAAAAAAAAACAGTTTCTCCCTTAACCACAATCCGGAGTTTAGCAGGGTAAAGCATAGCATATTGAATTTGAAGGGTACGCAGACGCCTTTTAATATCTATAAACTGAGCTCTCCGTTTTTGAACTGCCAAAGAAAAGTTCGGAAAGAAAGAAACTTTGGAACCATTAACTTCGATATTGTCCTTCATACAGGATAGAAAAAGAATGTTGTCTCTATCACTATAGTGGAGCATTTTTAAGATGATCGGTCGGGGAAGGTTACCCGGAGGAGGTGGTCTAGCAGGACTACAATGCACCCATTCTACCACAAAAAAGGAGGTAAAGTTTTGTTTTTCAAAAACATCCAGCAGCCATTTTTCAATAAACTCGACAGGGTTCCTCCCTTCCATGCATTCTGGGAGTCCAAGAATGCGTGTATTATTCCTTCTAAGTCTAATTTTCAATGTCATCTATGCGATTATCATGGTATCTAGATTGAAGTCCCACTGCCTTAAGTTCTTGTTGCATACATCCCGACTCCTTCTCTATGATGGTAACCTGATTCTCTAGTGCTAATGTGCGTTCTCGCACCTTCTGCATGTCTAGATGCATAGTGGTAACACCCTCCCTTAGACAATTGAACTGCGTAGATAATGTATTTAAGGTATGATTATTCCGTATAGCATGGAACACGTCTTTAAGGGTTGGTTCCCCCTTTGAGGCAGATAGGCTAGGCTTGGAAAAAATCACCCGTGACAGAGGCACCTAGTGCCAAGCATCCACCTCTCATAGCCATAGCCATACAATCCTCTGCTTGCCTTCCCCCAGCCACTACCTCTGTTACCTCACATACAGTTGTAGTCTCTGCTGCATTCACTGGCTCCTCCAGGGTCTCTGGCACCGGTCCTGCGGATGATATAACGGCATAGCAGAGGCGTCCTTACCCGAATCCAAGTCCTTGATGGAGCTCCATGCAATCTTAGCAGCAGCCGCCGCTTCCCCACACTTATCCTTCTCCACAGTTGGCATACAGGGCAGGAGGGGGTGGAGGAACTTAATGGGCCTGCACAGAGTCCCGACCTCAACCCGATAGAACTCCTTTGGGATTAATTTGAGCGGAGACTGCGAGCCAGGCCTTCTCATCCACACCAGTGCCTCACCTCACAAATGCACCTCTGGAAGAATGGTCAAACATTACCATAGACACACTCCTAAATTTTGTGGACAGCCTTCCCAGAAGAGTTGAAGCTGTTATAGCTGCAAAGGGTGGGCCAACTCAATATTAAACCCTACGGCCTAAGACTGGGATGCCATTAAAGTCCATGTGTGTAAAGACAGACGTCCCAATACTTTTGGTAATATAGTGTATGTGCATTAACTTTACAGATTTGTAATCAAAAAAGTTATCCGTTATGTCTTTAAAGGCATTGTACACTTTTTGATGTTTTTGTTGGCTAGTTAAAACATTAGTGTATATTCCCCGTATTGTTTATTTGCCTTCCCTTGAAATGATGGGCTCACAGGTTGTGGTTGCAGTTTGTAGTGTCATGACTGATTGATTTCCCTATGTCCATGTTTTACCGCAGCTAGCCTGTAGTGCTAAGGCGTTTTTTTTCAACCTCTTTTCAGGTCAAGGCACCCTTTAGAATTGTGCACAATCCCAGAGCACATCAGTCTGAGGGCTCATTCATACCAGTAGATGCATCCAAGCGCACGCATTTTTCTGCTCATTCCCACACATAACTTTTTTTTTTTTTTTTTTTAAATAAGCTGCTCTATACATGTAATATAGGCAAAGGGATGTCGGCATTATTTCTAAAATTGCACAGCACCAAAACACATGGTACTATGGAACCATGCGTTTTAGCAGGGAAAACGAATGCACATTTGCTAGATGCGTGGGGGGTGTCATTGAGAATTAATGGCACCCACGCATGTCAGCAAAAGGCTGCACATTTTTGTGCGGTACGAGAAAACATGCCATTTCACACTGTACATGGTGTGAACAAGCCCTAAAATGTACTCTGTGTGAGACAGAGATCAGTTGTCTGTAGGTTGTAAACTCCCCCCCAATTCCTCCCTCTTAGCAAACACAACCCTCCCAGTTAAAATTCCCACTCCAAAACCCAGGTAAAATACCCCTCACAACATGAACCCAGTACATCCATTATACTCTGTACACATGGAAATAGTATTCTTTTATTACAATTCAAAATAGTCACAGAAATGAAACTTTTTTTTTGTAATCCCAAACTTACAAAATAATATATTAGAAATATTTTGGAGTCCAAAACGTCAGGAGAAAATGAGAAGAAGGATGAAGAATTAGTGTTAGCTTGAGGACCATCAGTGCTGATAAGTTGTGGGCAACAGAAATTAGTGGCAAAACCTTATAATCCTGTTTGTTTTGTAACCCCCCGTCCGTCTCCATTATGCCCTGCAGAATAGGTGCGAATGTTCTGACAAACTTTGATATACATAACACAATTATTTATAATCTCTCAGGCAAACAAGTGACTATTCCTGTAGGCAATGAAGTAAAGGCTAGTCCAATCTAAAGTTACAGCTCAAGCTATTTTACACTAGAGAATGCGACAGGGGAAGTGAGACTCTAAAGTGGGTAAAGTGGGGACTGGCAGAGCAAGGAAATCGAATGACGATATCCAAGTAATAAGATCCTGAGGCAGATGAGTCAACTGACAGGAGACAGAAATGACAGTTCATAAAATTTGCCCCCACATGTATGTTGTGATGGAAAAACCTTTGAAATCCCTAACAATGTCAGAGAAAAAGTGGATGGAGCTTTGCAAGAAGGGGGGCTGGCATTCACACACCCTGGTTTTGACACATGATCTCAATATAGGCAGACATTTTATACTGCATGTTCTGAAAGTATAGTTTCAGTACAACACTCTGTTGGAGTAAATCAGCACAGGGAGACAGGCCTGTATGAAATGTTGCTCAACAATTCAGACACATCTGTTTCCAAATGTGCTGTCTGCTATGAAAGTACAGATTGTAAGGCCTCTTTCACACGAGGGATCCGTATGTCCGTTTTTCATCCTTCCGTTTTTGGATGAAAAACAGACATACATGTATCCCTATGGAGCGTCGGATGTCAGCGGTGACATGTCTGCTGACATTCGACCCGCTCTGATCCGAAAAGTGTAACGGAGGAAAAACCTACTTTTCCATCCGTTTTCGGATCGGATCGGGTGACGACGGACACTACGGTCCGTCATCATCTGATCCCCCATAGGGAGAGCGGCGCTCTGACAGGTCCGTAGCTGCACAGTGTGCAGCGATGGACCTGTCATCTTTCTGCTCAGCGGGGATCGGCGGAGCGATCCCCGCTGAGCAAGCGGGTGTTCACGGAGCGGATCATCACTGATCCGCCCCGTGTGAAAGAGCAAGGCTCATTTCTTTTATCTGCCTCTGAGAAATATAAAAACTTACCATGATTCAGCCCCCATGTCTACTGCTATGAGTAGTTGGCTACTATAAATTGGACTGAGTGCCAGCAACTCAGAGCAAGATGACTTCTATACTACTTTTTGCTCCCATCCGTATATATATGAAAATACGCCAAGCTTACTGCTGCAGCTAACAGATTTAATTCTTTTGAATTTTATACCTCATGTACATTCAAAGTAACTTTAGCATTTAATAAAAGACTCAGATGATTTAATTGTGACTCTCCCCTACATACTTAGGTTCATTTTTTTCCCCATATTTCCCAGTTTACAAATAAATAGTGTGTTAAAAGGAGGACCTCACATGGCAAACAAAAGGGTTGCCAGCTCCCGCCCCCCGATGGCCCTGATGTTCAAACACTCCTGAGAGCCACAGGTGAAGCATTCCACAAGAAAGTACCCCAACTCATTGCAAGAGTGCCTTCTTAAGGGATTTCAGCCTCCCATCTCTGCCAGGAGGCCCAGTTTCATTACATGTGCCCCCCAGAAGCACCAGAATGTTTGGCTGGCAAAAAAGTAGACCTTCTGTTTGCCATGGAGACAAGACAAATGCTGTTCGAATCTTGGCGCATGCTGCAATCTTAAAGCAGAGTTCCACCCCCCCCCACCCCCCACCAAAAAATTAAGTCAGCAACTACACATACTGTAGCTGCTGACTTTTAATATTAGGATACTTAACTGTCCTGGAATCCAGTGATGTTGGCACCCCAGCCGATGTTTCTATTGGCTCTCGGGTGCTGCCGCCTCCATTGTCTGTAAGGGAAACCGGCAGTGAAGCCTTGTGGCTTCACAGCCAGATCCCTACTGTGCATGCATGAATCGCTTTCTGAATGGCCAGGCGGGGGAGAAATAAGAAGGAGGAGGAGGGGGGCCTAAACTACCACGTGATCTTGCCGCAGCGAGATCTCTCGGAAGTGGGGACGGGTACCTGTCAAAAACAAGTAACTGCTCCCCCCCTCCACCCTGAAAAGTGCCAAATGTGGCACTGGAGAGGGGGAGGAGGCAGATAAGCTTTAACTACTAATAAAAATACCAGTACCTTATTTATTGTAAGCAATAACTTCTCCTTTCTGCAAATATTCAAAACATGTTTTCATAAATATCCCCAGTTTTTTTTAAAGGGGTCACATCAAACCCCACTTGCACAATTCTTGCAGATATCTATCTTGCCTTATATACAGGAGTTACAGTAAAGCTACATTAAAAAAAAAAAAAAAAAATCACAGGCTACTGTCAGAGATCCAATCTTTATAACCAAGAAGCAGATTATCATCTGCAATGCAGTGATTGAACTACAAATCCTCATCATTTATAGACATAGTCTTATGTATAAAAGAAGTGGAGGAAGGAAAGTGCCACCTCCACATTCTTTTACACACAAGGCTCTTTACTCCATTATGAGTAAAGAGTCATCATTCTGGATGTTGACTGCATTGGCCTATGTGAATTGCCATGTACACCGTACAAACCAACCGCAGTGTTAAAAATCCACCAAACTACTAATTTATAGAAATAGCTGGCTATAAAGGCTCTTAAAAAACATCAGAGTTTGAATTGTATTGCAGATATTAGGGTGGCAAAGATCTTAAAAGAGGTAGGTGGAAAGGGAATTTAAGATGTATGTTAACTGCCCATATTAGGGCCACATGGATCTTACAGCTCCGGCTATAAACATGATAGAAGATATAACTTGTACACAAATATAAACCTCACTACACTGCCCCCTCAGTCAGCCTTTTCCTACCAGCAGCTAAAATTTCCAATGTGCGAGAAATGGACCATTGCCCCACTGGCATTTTATTATGAGTGTCAATGTACAAAGGCTATTCCAATGTACATGAGCCAGGAGACGGTATATAATGCAGGGTGACAACCAGGTTTGTTTCTGTAGGTGTAGGGATATAGTATAAAGTTGGACACAGAGGTAGATGCTTCACACAAGTTTCTTGGCCTCAAAAAAGCTTTTCAGGTGTTTCATTTGCCAGATGCCTGTGAGGATAAGAATGAGAGTCTGGGTAATGGACCACCATAGGACACGCTGGTTAGTGCTCTCGCTTGTTAAGCGGAACCTTTCTTCTCGGTACTGTGAAAAAAAGAAAATTACCATTTTTATTAAATGGTTTCAAAATGCACAAAAACACAAGTGCCTTTTAGAACTAAAGATCCTAAACATATCTAGAATAATTAAATGTTGCTTAAGAAATAATAATGTAGTAATCGTAGTGTACCAGCCAAAAATGTATTAGAACATACTTTTCTATTCTCAGGAGTTGAACAATGACTCTGTAGTAGAGATCTCTCAAGAAATATAGGTGCTATAAGAGCTATACATTTTTTTCAATTATATGATGATTACACTGTGCTTTATGCCGGTCATACATGAATCGAAATTTGGCAGGTCAGCAGGGACCAACCGATTTTCGATCCATATGGGCAAGCTCGCTGTACACAAGCCGATCTACCAATTGACTTCTGTACAACCACTATGTCGGGTTTTTACCAGTTTCGTCAGTGCCACTGGCTATAGCTGGCAGCACTGATCAGTTTATTCCGATGGTGGCAAGGCCTCCTCACTGTTAGATAACAATATTTCAGGGGGAAGTTTTCCCCCAGCCACACATTGGCTTACTTTATGGGCTGCCTTGGCATTTACGCTTAAATTCAAAGGCCAATATTAATTTGGCATGCATTGGAAAAAAAAGAAAAAAACAAGACAGACAAAAAAAAAAAAAAAAAACACACACACACAACACAACACAACACACACACCTGGCTTTTCTTCAGCTTCACTGTCAATGTTGGCTGCTGTGTTTCTAATGCCAGAGCATAAATATCACAGACTATAATGCCCTGTACACACGACCGGTTTTCCCGTCGGAATAAACTCTGAAGGTTTTTCTGACGGAGTTCCGACGGAATTCCGCTTAAGCTGTCTTGCATACACACGGTCACACCAAATTCCGACTGTCCAGAACGCGGTGACGTACAACACGTACGATGGGACTAGAAAACGGAAGTTCAATAGCCAATAGCTTCTGTCTCGTACTTGCTTCAGAGCATGCGTCGTTTTCGGTACGTCGGAACAGCATACAGACGATCGGTTTTCCCGATAGGAAATTGGTTCCGTCGGAAAAATTTAGAACACGTTCTCTTTCTCGGTCTGTCAGAATTTGACGTAAAAAGTCCGATGGGACATACACACGATCTTAATATACGATGAAAATATCCCGTCAGACTTTTCTTGTCGGTCATTCTGCTTGTGTGTAGACGGCATTAGCTTAGAGGTCGACCGATATATCGGCCGATATTTGGCCATTATTGATAAATCGGCAAAGGCCGATTATTATCAAAATTAGGCCGATATTTAACATTACATGCCGTTCCTCCTCCCTTCTCCACACTCAGTGCGGCACTTGATGCTTGCCAGAGCCGCTGAGTGTGTGAAGCTGGCACGTAACAGAGAGGAGAGAGAGAGGGATCTGTCAGAATTGAGGTTGATGTCGGGGGTGGGCGGGACCCGGTGCCATGTCAGTTCCAAACCAGTGCCACCTTCCAGTGCCAACCACTGCCAATCAGTGCCAACCACTACCAATCAGTGCCACCTGCCAGTGCCACTTGCCAGTGTCATCTGTCAGTGCCACCTGCCAACCAGTGCCACCGCCAACCAGTGCCACCGCCAACCAGTGCCACCTGCCACCTCCAACCAGTGCCCAGCCAATCAGTGCCACCTGCCAGTTCCACACCAATCAGTGCCACCTGCCAGTGCTAACCAGTGCCCTGCCAATCAGTGCCACCTGCCAGTGCCACCTGCCAGTTCCAAACCAGTGCCACCTGCCAATGCCAACCAGTGCCACCTTCCAGTGCCAACCAGTGCCACCTTCCAATCAGTGCCATCTGCCAATCAGTGCCATACAGTGCCACCTGCCAGTGCCATGTCAGTTCCAAACCAGTGCCACCTGCCTAAGCCAACCAGTGCCACCTGCCACAGCCAGTGCCATCTGTACTGAGGACATCAAGTGTGTGGTAGAGTGACAGGAGCAAGCAGGGAGGAGTGGAGTGGGTGAAGTCTTTTTTTTTTTTTTTAAATCGGCCTAAAATATCGGCATCATATATCGGCCATCGGCAGCCCCAATTTCTAAATATCGGTATCGGCATCGGCCAGAGAAAAACCCATATCGGTCGACCTCTAATTAGGCTGGGTTCACACTTAAAACTGATGAAACTGCCAGCAGGTGTCTGTTGTGTCCCTGTTCTCCATTTCAGGGTGATGTAGCGCAACATGGTAAGACCATTATGGACTGTTCCATAGGAGCGGTTTCTGAAGCACATTTAGAAAACCCCAACAGTTAAGGACTGTTCCATAGGTACTGATTCGGAAACACATGTTGGGGAGCGACACGCGTTAAGGCAGTTATGGACTGTTCAATAGGAGCCGTGTCTGAAGTAGGGTGGTATGCGCCCTTTAGGCGGATTTGGTTGGATTGCAACATGGTTTAATATCATACTTCTGGTATTTCACTTCCTGGTTGATACAGCCATGTAGCCTCAGCTGGAATGAAACACATCAAAGCTTTGTAATCAGAACAACAATGGCTTGGCTCAAGCCCACCTGCTGTAATATGTGTGATTACAAGCTTCCAAGAGAGCCACTGATGCCAAGATGTCTATGGAGATTTGACACAGGGCTAATAGAGATGATTCATGGACAAGCGCTGCCCCCTGGGGTGCCATGTGATGTACCTGGTAGAATACTTACTATTGTACCGGTATAATACTTTGTCTAATCCCTACAGTTAGCTAGTCTATAAGAGTCTAATAAGCAAAATGATATAACAAACACATCTGCTTAGTAAGTAATCAAGTCTTATTTCCCAAGGAATTAGGAAACTAACATAAAAGTATTAAAAATGTATTACAATGTTACATAGCTTACAATCAGAACACAATATACTAAACAGCAGATATCTACAACATATAACAATCAAACATATAATACAAGAATATACTTATCACATCCTCTTAGAATAGACTCGTCTGCTGGTCTCAAGTTTTTAAAAGGAGAGCTGTGGGCCGCATGGAGTTTAGGCCCAAGCCGTCAGTCAGAGCAAAGTCCCAAGATGGCAGAGAGACAGCCTCATGGTAAGGCTTTGCAGCGAAGAAAGAGAAAGCTCTCTGTAACAATCCTTTTTACAAAACTCACTCATCACTCATTCAAACTCCCCCCGCATTGCCAGTCCCATTTGCTTTGGACCAATCAGTGTTCACGTGACAATCCTCCTTATATTACTGTCTTGCCGTAATTGGCCTCTGGGGGCAGTGTTTGTCCATGAATCATCTCTATCCAACCTGGGTCAAATATATCTGAGTCTTTTATCTTCTGTATCTCAACTCATCAATTATCTCTGCCTGTCCTCTCTTTGAAGCTCGCTTACAGAGCCGTTAATCAGGAATTCTCATAGACAGATCGGAGTCGGTATTGTCATGCACAATAAGAAGCTTAATTGGATACTCAAACTCAACTGGGGGGGGGGGAATCCTGTCCTCCAGGGAGTGAGAACATTTCATTTCAAAAACCATTGAAGCCTGGCTGATTTTGGGAATAAAAACATATGTAGAAAACCCAGAAATATGATATTAATTCATGTTGGATTCCAACACAGGGACAAATCAGGCCCGAATTTTTGCCTGAATTCCAACCTGAAACTGAGCCAAAGACGCACAGGACCCCTGTGCAATCCGCTCCGGAGATGTATGAACCAACTCCATTGAAAGCCAGTCACAATCTCCTGTCATGCGATTTGGATGCAGTGAAAACCGCTTCCAATTCACACTCGTGTGAACCCAGCATTAACCATAGCGATCTCTCACCCTCTGGTAGTTCTGCTCCTTTTGAATTTGCTCCACTTGATCCAATAGCTGTCTGACTCGGAGCTGTAATTCTGTCAGTTTGTCCTTTGCTGCAATTTCAGGGTAGTTATTTGTGTGTTCTCCAATCTGTATATCTAAATGAACTCGCTAGAATGAGGATAAGATAAAGTCAGTACACAAATAAAAACTACAAAACAAAATCATAAAGCATGTCTTATCTTTTGTTTGCTAATGAAAACAAATCTCCCAGACTTATATTCCTAAAAGACTAAATAACTTTGTTTGTGGTTAGGATATAACCCCCTCCAGGGCTTTTAGGTACAAGCTTACCACCTTCTGAAATGTGATCTGCGGTGGACCACCTTTCAAAGAGCAGTACAGTAGCAGCTGGCAGGCATTCAGGAGGTGCTACTGCTACCTGACGCCTGTTTTTTTCTTCAATTATCGCATGGCGATTTTATAATGCAGAGCTGTGTTGCAACTGCAAGCCAAGCGGTTAGTCATGGTTGCGGTGCAGCCTCATTGATCTTAAGAAGCTGCCTGTCAAACTCTGGGTTGAAATTGCTATGGCAGCAGTATGTGTCTAGCTCTGTCAGGCTGTAATGTTAAAATTCAGGTGGGCAGCTGGTAAAACCATGGCTCAGCTACCCGTTTCCCCGGCGGCCATTGTAAAAGAGCACTAAGGCTGTCCAATTCACAGAACATGTGAATGTGACTGGCTCTCAATGGAGCAGTTTTGAAAAGGGTTCTGTGCATTTTTGAGCCCAGTTCAGGTGCGTATTCAAGCAAAATTTTGCACCTGAACCGGTGAATAGAAACGCACCGGACTGCAAACCGCAGCCAGACATGTGAAACTCAGCCTTAAAGTGGTTGTAAAAATGCTCAAGGACTTCTACCTTAATGCATTTTATGCATGAAGGTACAAACCTTCTGTGTGCAGCTCCCCCCCAAGCCCCCATAAAACTTACCTGAGCCCCCCATCTCGATCCAGCAATGTGCACAAGAGCCTCAGCTCTTCCGGGTCTCTCCATCCTCATTGGCTGACACTCTTGGCTCCCGCTACTGTCAATCGGAGCTAGTGAGCCAATGAGGAGAGAGTGGGGGCAGGCCACCCTACATGTGTGAATGAACACATTTAGCAGTGGCTCGGGAGCCCCCCCAAAGCAAGCTGCTTGCTCTGGGGGTACTAGGCCAGAGGGAGAGACTAGGAGTGGCAGCGGAGGACCCGAGAAGAGGAGGATCGGGGCTGCTCTATGCAAAAATCACAGGCAAGTATGACATTTGTTATTTTTTTAAACAAAAAAAAATAAAAATCTGCCACCAGATTAGGTGGTCTTTTTGGATGGTGGTTATACGATGAGGAATCTCTTTCACGGCATTATTATGCAGACATTGAGGAGGTTGTTGCTCCTAACCTATTGAGGGACTGAATACCACATGGGACCCCCTTTCTAGACTTTTTATTGCCATCTGGTGCAAATCTATTTCGGCTAAATGAGCATCCTGTGGTAAAAGCAATTTTTTCCCCCTTGGATTTATTTGATGACCGGATATCGGTGTATCTGACTATCATATTTATATCACGTGCTACCGTATACTAATATCTGCCTGAGCTCCTGCAGAAGCGCGCAACATGTAGAGCTGCATTATATCACATCTACCTATATCAAGCCCGATTGGATATTGGCACCTGCTATGATTTGAATGCCTATACACCCTACTAGGAATGGGGCTCGATGGTTATGGGGGTGTGACATATGCTTTTTAGGCAATGCTTGCATTGGGATATATATTTTTTAATCATTTTGTAATAAAGAATATCATTTTCTTATTCAACTTTGTGCCTACAAAGTCCATGATATTGTCCAATAGCTTTCCAAACAAGATAGGACGTGACACTTCTCTACTGTTTGTGTATTTCCACCCTGTTGTGGTACAACTATTATAGATATAGATATATAGTGCCTTTAATATCACTTTATTGGCAAAATCGGTCTTCAAAAAACACAATTTATTGTGTGTACATAAACACATGAAAGGGTTTATAAAAGTAAAAAACGTATCTGCCTATTAGTAGTCTTTTTTACAATGTACACTGAGCTGCACATGTGTAGCTCAGGAGACATTCTTAGCATTGTGTTTGTGTGCCAGAATAAAGGGAGAGGGAGGGGCAGCCCTGGCAGCAAATTAGGGGCTGCTGCATGCGCATGTCCTGTCAATGAGCATGCAGATAATAGAAGATAATAGAGTTATTGTATTAGAACGTATTAGTCTGTTGCTTCTCTTTCATTGTCCAATTAACGAGGTGGTGGTGTAGAGAAACAGTGTTCTTTTTACACAATGGGGGTTGAGAATCTGGTTGTGCTCATTGTATCACAGAACTGCTACACGGAATTACAAATCAATTGCAAGTAAAGTTCCCATGTGTGCATTTCAACTGGGTATTGTGTGCTTGATTAGTGATCAGTTCTAATGTAAATAATCTTATTAATAATTATGTTAATGTTAAAAACTTGGTTTAAGTGTATAGTTTGTGATTATATATTTGCATGTGGCAGCCCATACATCAATATTTTAGAATATAGGATCTTCAAAGTGGTGAATAATGTGACTGGCCTCACCAGTTTTCCTCCAGAGAAGAGAGACATTCTGGTAGAGTTTGAGTGCAGACAGATCTGGTGCTCCCCTGGGGTGTGAGAGGTAAAGATGAAGCGTCCCTCTGACCCATACTGCCTGGAGAGAATCCCCTGACAGAAGAAAATATCAAACAAGTCAGAAAGTTGCAGCAATCACAACACAAGGTATAAGTATACATTAGAGAAAATATGACCACGATACCAATCTCCAAAATAAATAAATAAAACAAAATAAAGTCAAAGATTTCAGCTCTTGACCAAACACAAACAAATCTACTAATGAAAATACCAATTAGGAAATCACATTTAGAACCACATACACTTTTACACAAAAAAAAAAAAAAAAAAAAAAACATTGTTGCCATATTAATGCAATATTTGACCACTTGCTTACTGGGCACTTTCACCCCTTTCCTGCCCAGGCCAATTTTCAGCTTTTTAGTGCTGTCACACTTTGAATGACAATTATGCGGTTATGCACCACTGTACCCAAACAAAATTTTTATCTTTTTTTCACACATGTAGAGCTTTCTTTTGGTGGTATTTAATCATCACGGGTTTTTTTCAAATTTTTTGCTAAACAAAAAAAGGAACGAAAATTAAATAAAAAAACAACTGATAGGCGGCACTGGTGGACAGATGTTGGGACCGATGCGGTCAGTGTGAGCAGGAAAAAAAAAAAAAAAATTATAACTGGCTTCTGTTTACTTCCGTGACCAGCTGTCATTGGCTGACAGCTGATGACGTGATAAAGGGCCACTGTGATGGGAACTTTACACTGATCAGCCAAGCCTGAAGGACAACGGTCACCAAGCGCACCGCTCGCGTGCCACGGGGTGCGAAAGCAGTGCAATCATGAGAGGATGCCTGCGCTGTAGCCATCTTTTGTCTATAGCATGGGCGGAAAGTGGTTAAAGAAGAATGGCAAGGGTTAACTGCTTGTTTATGTCTATGGGATTGCAGGGCGGATATATACTTACGTAATCTGCCGATCCTTCGTACGCAAGATTGGTCACAGCAGTTCCTCCTGCCCCCCCCCCCGTGGTTTTCTGGAGGATCGAAGGATTGGGCATATATAGCTTTTCCTTGCGCCCATGGAGAAAACGAGCAGTTAACCCATGCAGTGGGAAACGAAACATTTTGCCTGGAGTTCTCCTCTAAAGATAATCTATCGCCTTATACTTTCTTAAGTAGAGATCACCAAGCATGCTGCCACTGCGGACTTCTATCACTGAAGAGCTAGTTCCCTGGCTGTCTTGCGGATCCAATGAATTCAATACACTGACTCCCTGACCCAGGTACAGGATCTGAAGTTCTGACTTTCCTTTTGACTCTCCAGGCCTGTTATTCAAAAAATATTTTAACCAGAGGCAGGCAGGCAACTAGCTTTTCCAGGAGGAGGTCAGCAATGGCAGACATCATCAGTACACGTTTCTTTTTAAAGCAATCCAATACAGGCATAAAATAGGTAAAAATGTACTGTACCTTTTGTGGGGACAGACCTCACCATCTAATACCTGCAAATTGCACTCAGCTGCAAAGTGACCCTGCTGTGCTCCTGGATCCTTACAGGCAGCTTTTGGGTTTCCAGGACACACTGGGCCTGAAACTCTTGGTGGCGCAGAGTGGGAAATTGCGACAGGGAATAATGTGAAAAATGTTCACAAAAAGTTAAAAATTGTAACAAATTATCTATTTTGTCGCAGTGATCATAGCAACTTACTGTCGCAGTGATCATTTTTATTTATTTATTTCAGGTACTTATATAGCGCCGTCAATTTACGCAGCGCTTTACATATACATTGTACATTCACATCAGTCCCTACCCTCAAGGAGCTTACAATCTAAGGTCCCTTACTCCCATTCATACATACTAGGGACAATTTAGACAGGATCCAATTAATCTACCAGCATGTCTTTGGAGTGTGGGAGGAAACCGGAGTACCCGGAGGAAACCCACACAGGAACAGGGAAAACATGCAAACTCCAAGCAGGTAGTGTTGTGGTTGGGATTCCAACCAGCGACCCTTCTTACTGCTAGGCGAAAGTGCTATCCACTACACCACTGTGCCGCCCAATTATACTGACGTACTGCTTTTGTCGCTCGGGGGGGGGGGGGGGTTACTCTATGTGCCCCAAAATGTGTGCAACCTTTTCAATTATATGTCACACAAAAGGCAATTTCTGTGAAACGTTGCAAAAAAGGAATGTTTTCCTATTTGTAATGTGTATGTCGTCATCCACAGGAGAATGCGTTGAAAATCATTGCTTGACGCACTAATAAAAATGTTTCTCTGTTGATAGTTTATAAGGCCCGCTGTAATTGTCAATGAAAGGCAGGTTGGGGATTCAATGGGGGAAACTACACTGTATAGGGTTTAGATTGGTTGCATAGCACTGCATGGGGTTCCTTGGGTAGAGCAGGGACATTTTGAAGTTATTGAGTGCAGTCAGTCACCTATGTCAACTAAATCCCAAAGAAGGTCAGTTTAACCAGTTTTTGGGCTATACGATTACTCTCGAATAGCAATAGAAACCAGTTCCATGTGCTTTCCTCCACCCTTAAGGTAAAGATTCCATGCCCCCCCTTGAATTAAGTGCATGCCTACAGGACATGTATGAAAATACTATTTCCTTCTCCCCAACAGTCATGTTGATTCAGCGGATTCAGTGACCAATTCAGAACAAGTATGCTTTGAATTTCTAACTATTCAAATCTGCATGCTTGTTACAAGCCAGAATGTACATAGCCAGGTAACTACAATTTTCATAGGGGGCAGCAATGGTAGCTTAATTTCAAGTGCAGGTTTCTTCAAATTTTGAGATTTTTCTGAAGAAATTTAATCACATTTAGGTAAGTGATGGTATAGCTCAGGGATATGCAATTAGCGGACCTCCAGCTGTTGCAGAACTACAAGTCCCATCATGGCTCTGCCTCTGGGTGTCATGCTTGTGGCTGTCAGAGTCTTGCTATGCCTCATGGCAATTATAGTTCTGCAACAGCTGGAGGTCTGCTAATTGCATATCCCTGGTATAGGCTATGCATGGGTACCAATGCCAAGAGGCCAGAAGATAATCTTTTGACAAGAGCATACCAGTGTCCATCCAAAATCTAGTTATCTTTAGGAGGGAACTTGCAGTTTAAGAGCTTGTCCACACTTGCTTTGCCCCCTGAAACATGATCTGTGTTCAGATTGCTCTTTACAAAGCATTTGACAGGTGATGAGAAGGTATTGCCTCCTCACTGCCTGCTTTAACCCTCTTGAATCCCACACTAGCATACAGCAACCATGTGCATTTCGCTTGCAGAGTGGCCCCATTCACTTGAATGGATTACGTTCAGCAGTCACTACACCCACTGAAAGCGACAGGAGGTATAATTCCTGCCGTGTTTGCAGCGCAAAGCCTCATGGCCACGGCATTTTTATAGCCTTGGCCATTGCCTCTGTAGCTAAAGAGGGTAGCAGTTGGGGGGCAGTAAAAAAGGTGGCTCAACTGCGAAGCATTACCACCCCGGGTGACCAAGCCCTTAATCCGTTGATTCAAAGAAGCCAACTCAACAATTTTATGTTACCTTCCCATCTGGGTCCTTCACCTCCACATGCATACCCAGGCCTGGGGTAGAAGGAAGAAAAGTTTCAGCCTGTTTATCCCAAAGCTGGGTCTTGTAGTTACCTAGATATAGAAGCAGGAAGTTAATTAAAAAGAACCAAAACCAGCATTTTTGCTAAGTGTATGTACATCCTTTATAAAGCCCAATTCCAGACAAAAGATTTATTTTCCCCTGGCAAGAAGATTAAAGTAGTTGTAACCCTAAAAAAAAAAAAATAAAATAAAAATCCTGTTACTTTAAAGCTGTTTTCACACTGGGGCAAGCGGGCGCTGACGGTAAAATGTTTTAGCGGCACTTTACCGTCATTTTAGCGGCGCTATTCGGCCGCTAGCGGAGCACATTTAACCCTTGCTAGCGTCCGAATAAAGAGTTAAATGCGCCCGCGCAGTGGTGCTTCGGCAGCAGTGCCCATTCATTGCAATGGGGAGGAGTGGTATATATACATCGCTCCTTCACCACCCAAAGATGCTGCTTACAGGACTTTTTTTTTTAATGTCCTGCCAGCGCAGCGCCCCAGTGTGAAAGCACTCGGGCTTTCACACTGAAAATGCAGGGGAGGTGTTTTTCAGGCGCTTTACAGGCATCATTTTTAGCCCAAAAGCGCCTGAAAAACGCCCCAGTGTGAAAGGGGTCTAAGGCTGGGTTCACACTTTAAATAGATGCGGCTGACATTCTCCGTTTCAGGGGCGAATCAGGGCTGAATTTTTGCTTGAATTCAGACCTGAAACAGAGCCAAAGACGCAGAGGACCCTTGTGCAATCTGCTCCGCAGCTGCCCCGGAAAGGTGCGAACCAGCTCCATAGAGAGTCAGTCACAACCTCCTGTCATGCGAAGAGACAGAGACCCTTACCCAACGACCCAAAGTTTCTTATCGCAAAGCTAAGAATATAAAAAGAGTAAAATAGCACCCAGAAAAATCCAAAATGTCATACCCACTTCCGCTTCACACACTCCCCTAATTCCACTAGTAGGAATGTATCAATGTAAGAAAAAAAATGATACCTTACTTTTGTTGCTCAGTCAAAAATTTTTTACCATCAAAGGTAAAACATACACCATAAAAGAATTCCACAACTGTTAAAGTGAGTACGGCATCAGAGTACCCCAGGACACTGTCATCCCCGACAGGCATCTCCATCTCATGAACCTGTAAGTGTGCATCTTACACTAACATTCTACAATCCGTAGGACTATTTCAGTTGGCGCCTCCACCCCTTCTCTCACTCCATTTTAGCTGACAGAGGTAATGGACACTCTCTGAGGATGGCTGCCTCCTTCACACAACTGCTAACACTTTAGTGAAATCTGTGAATTGCCATCCATATAGAACTTTGCAAACTTCCCATAAAGCAACACAGGTTAATAAACATTGGTAAAAAAGTTTATTTTTCCAACAAGTCAAAGAATCAGCCAATGGCAGTAGTTCTTTCAGATAAGATTTTCAATACGCGCTATGCAGAACAACTGTATCCAAACAGTGATTTTTCAAGGACAAAGTTGCAAATAACATTAAGGCCACTTTCACACCACCAGACCGATTGGGTCCATCTGTCCGTTTTTCAGGCGGCCCTGATCAGGCCACCCATTGGTCTCTATGGGGCAGCTGATGATGCATGTCCACTGGCATCCGATCCGAAAAAAATCCGCTAAAAGCAGAATGATGGGGATACATGTCTGCTCTGCATAGTGAAGCCGACATGGACCTTTCATTCGCCTGCTCAGCAGGGATCAGTGGAGGGATCCCCCACTAAGCAGGCAGATCTGCATGGACAGATTACGCCCCGTGTGAGAGGCGCCTCAGGCTCCATTCATACTTGTGAAACTTGTCATGCGACTTTGGACAAAGTCATGTGACAAGTCGCAGCCCATTGTTTTTAATGGCACCCGTTCAGATCGGTGTGACAAAGTCACAGCAACTTTGAAAAAGTGCATGATCCACCTTGATGCAACTAAGTGCCAGCGAGTGTAAAGTCGCATTAAAGTTGCACTGGAAGAGTGCAAATGAAGCCTCAGGGCTCATTTCCACTTGGCGTGATCCACATTCGGATCACTCGTCAGACCACAAGATAGTCAGTGAGAAGGTGAAAACCCCCCTAAATACCAGACAACCGGGCCACAACCACATGCGCTGTGCATGGTTGCGGGGCAGGTGTAGTGCAGTCCCATTCACTTTATGGGCACAACATTGGGTATAATTCCTAATGCAGCTACAGAGCATAAAATCATGGACACAGCATGTGTACACCACTCCCTGCCACTGCCTCAGCAGCAAAAGGCTGAGCGGTTGAAGCGCGGTAAAAGCGCAGCTTGACCACTGGGTTTTACTGCCCCTCAATCACAAGTGTAAACCAGGCCCAATACCAAATTATCTAAACCTGGCCAAATAGGCTACAATTTGATCGTACATCCGCATCTAGAGTTACCAAAACCTGTACAATTTGCTCAGTCTGAATCAAAGTTCACATATAAAATAACGATGCAGGAGAAGCAAATCCGATCGGCTGTACATTTAGATAATAATATGTCCTTGTCAATGCTATTTGATGGATGTTTTTGTTTAATGGAAGAGTTTTTCTCGTTCTATGCTTTACAAATAAAAAAAAAAAAAAATCTGATTTAAAAAAAAAACTGAATCAAAGGAGGCTGGTCACTGAGCCACATTGTTGGCAGATCTAAAGCAAACTCTAAGGCCTCTTTCACACGGATGATCCGTATGTCCGTTTTTCATCCATCCGTTTTCGGAGGAAAAACGGACATACAGTCATCCCTATGGAGCGTCGGATGTCAGCGGTGACATGTCCGCTGACATCCGACCCCGCTCCGATCCGAAAAGTGTAACGGAGGAAAAACCTACTTTTCCCTCCGTTTTCGGATCGGATCGGATGACGACGGACACTACGGACCGTCATCATCCGATCCCCCCATAGGGGAGAGCGGCGCTCTGACAGGTGCATCGCTGCACAGCGTGCAGCGATGCACCTGTCATCTTCCTGCTCAGCGGGGATCGGCGGAGCGATCCCCGCTGAGCCAGCGTGTGTTCACGGGGCAGATCATGACTGATCTGCCCCGTGTGAAAGAGGCCTAAAGCCTCGTACACAAGGGCAGAATGTCGGGAGACATTTGCCGGTACAATAAAGGTCAGCAAACCAGCAGCCGACCAACTCCCGATCAGCTCTCAACCAATAGCAGAGAGCGCTGATTGGAGTGTACTGGTGGGCGGGGCCTCCCCCTGTCAGAACACAACAGCTCAGCAAGGGAGATCGCTGGACTAACATTGCATGGTTAGTACAGCGGCTCCGGACCGGAGCTGTCCGTTTTTTTGAAAAGAAAAAAAAAATAAATAAAAATCGTAGTGTGTACCTGGTTTAACAGGTTTGACTAAAGTGGTGTTAAACCCAGAAGCAAACATTATATTGCAGCTTACCAAATCTGCATTTATTTTCTTCTCTTTTTATACTCTTCTATTTTCATCTGGCGATCCAGCCAGAAAATCCGTTTTTCACAGCACAAACTTTCCAGCATAATGTATCAGTTTACAGGGATGTGACAAATCATTTAACACTGGCAAGGGTGATTAAAATGATCAGCTTTCATTTATTCAGCAAACCCCGTTTGCTGTAACGCAGGGGTGTCAAACTCAATTTTATCGCGGGCCGCATCAGCATTATGATTGTCCTCAAAAGGGCCGATTGTATCTGTAAGATTAGATGTCCAGCGCATCCCTCCACTTAAGATGTCAAGAGCCACCCCACCATCAGAAGTAGAGTCCCCCACTCTCCCTTACATCACAGTGTACCCCCCTTTCCTTATGCTGCTGCTGGGAATAAGCTGTCTGCATTGCTTGAAAGCAGAAAGTAAGGGTCTGGAGGAGGACCAGAAGAGGGTTGGAGCTCTCCTGCAGCTGCAGGGGAGGTGTGAGGGCCACATGAAATGGCCTGGAGGGCCGGATTCGGCCCGCAGCCTTGTGTTTGACACCTGTGCTGTAACGAATTATAAAGCGTGAGCTGGAGTTTGTACTTAATTCGTTAGTATATCTAAATCTGCTAAGGGCTAGTTTACACTTGCTTCAAAACAAGGCTTCGGACAGGCTTTGTTAAAGCTCTCTGAACACCTGTCAAAGCCCCTGTCACTAAAAAAAAATGGTTAGCTTGCAGTCCTGTTTACACCTTGCTTTTGCTTGGGGCATCGATGAGGCTTCAAGCGAGCTTTGCCATAGACTTCTATGGAGGCTTTGAAGACGCTTTAAAGCAACACTAAAGCGACATGGGGTATAATTTTTTAAAGCGAAGCAAAAGAAAGGTGTAAACAGGACTGCAAGCTAACCATTTTATTTAGTGACAGGGGCTTTGACAGGTGTTCAGAGAGCTTTAACAAAGCCTGTCCGAAGCCTTGTTATGAAGCAAGTGTAAACTAGCCGTTAATTTGCGTTGAAGCCGAAGCAAGTATAAATGAGCCCTAATACACTTAAAGTGGAGTTCCATCCAAAAATTCAGTCCCCCCCCCCCCCCCCCCTCCGGTGTCACATTTGGCACCTTTCAGGGGGGAATGGGGCAGATACTTGTCTAATACAGGTATTTACTCCCACTTTCGGCGATAGATTGCCGCAGATTCCACGGCGATCTACGCCATGTCCGGCCCCTGCTCCGTTCACCCCCCCTCCCCCACTGTCTTCTGGGAGACACACAAGTCCTGGAAGACAGCAGGGACCAGTCAGAACGCACAGTGCAACTCACGCACGTGCAGTAGGGAATCAGGAAGTTAAGGCTTCACTTCCAGATTCCCTTACTGAAGATGGCAGCGCCTACACCTGAGAGCCGAGGGACAGATCGGCTTTCGGGTGAGGACATCGCCCTGGACAGGACATATATTAAAAGTCAGCAGCTGCAGTATTTGTAGCTGCTGACTTTTAATTCTTTTTTTCGGCAAAACTTTAACACTACACCCCCCCCCCCCCCCCCTTACTGACAATGCTGCTGTGCCTCCTGTGCTCATTCCTCCAGAGTTCAGTCTCACTAATACAGGAGGTGTGTTACCCGCCAGATCACCAGTGAAAACAGAAGAAAACCAATGCAGCCATCACATCTAACGATTGGTAAGCTGCAATATAGTACATTTTGAGTTTTATACAGCTTTAACTTTGTATTTCTCTTTGTAAAGAGGTTCAGTATTTGGGGGGGGCACCCTTACAGGACAAGTTCTAGAAGACAACTACTGCCTTGGCATGGCTGTCATGACAACAGAAGCCAGTCACCTGTTCCCCTCCTAGCCCCCCATCACACCCCCTACTCTCACCTATCACCATCGTCTCATCCGGGATCTCCTCAATGAAGCAGCGTTTCTCCGTCTCCCCGATATGGAAGTACAGGCCCCGGGACACACCGACATGCAACAACAGCACCGTCAGCGGGAGAAGCAGTGCGGACCGGAGGGACCCGCAACCTGAGGCGAGGGGAGACATGACAGCTAAGCAGCCACAGAACAGAGCGGTGTGTGCGGACAACCCCTTCTGCGTGTCAGGCCTCCATCTGGAGAGCGATGGGCGTCATGGATAGGCTGAAGAGCCTAGAGAGGCGGGGCTAAGAGAGCTGTCAGAGCGAGGCCTGGATAAGATCACATGCAACGTCACCATTCGCTGCAAGGAAACGTCACCTTTGGGCGGTGTTTCGTCAGATTTGGCGACCTGTCAGAATATGTAACGGAAGTGACGTTTCGTCACCGCCATCTTGCTACACTCCGCACTCGCCCACAGTAAGGATACGCTGAGAAGGGGGAAAGTAGACATCTTGTTACACCCACTGGAGTTTTTGTTACACCCACTGCATTTTACACTTATTTCTAACTGTAAACTGAGGTTATATAGTGAAATACAGTACATAGAACTCCGTCTGACAGTTTAGATGTTGAATTTTAAAAGCAGCGAACTTCTGTCAGATTAGCAAACCTGTGAGAGCAGCACGCTTGCCGCTGCTTTTAAAATTCAACATCTAAACAGTCAAACGGAATTCTTAATACTGTATTTCACTATATAACCTCAGTTTACAGTTAAAAATAAGTGTAAAATGCAAAACTACAGTGGGTGTAACAAGATGTCCGCTTGTCCCTGTTTCGTCACATATGGCGAGGCGACCCATCACATTTGGCTACCCGCTGGACTGCGCACGACACCGCCTTTATGCGTTCCAACACTGTGGCGATCTGTGCTTGCGCAGAATTTTGTGGCCACACCCCTAAGTCCAGGTTCAAGCCCCACCATCCAAGTGGACATAGAGTTAGATAATAATTATGCCGAGCGTAGTGAGGCCATGCCCGAAGCGTGGCGAGCGAAGCGTGGCAAGCGAAGCGAGCCCGCAATGGGCCCTGTGGCAAAGTGGTGTCTTACAACAGTGTTGGAACGCATATGGTGGCGTCACGCATGCGCACTCCAGTGGGTAGCAAAATGTGATGGGTAGCCTAATGTGATGAAAACACCCCCTTCCCACTCTAGCCTTACTGTGGCCAAGTGTGGGATGTAGCAAGATGGCGGTGACATAACGTCACTTCCGTTACACATTCTGATGGGTCACCAAATCTGATGGAACACCGGCTTGGTGACGTCACTTGTGTCACTCAGGCAGAATCATCGCTGTCCTGTACACTGTTATAAAGATTAGAGAATTAAATAGTTTTCAGGTGCGATGTTACTGACGATCTTATAAGGTGGTACATTGATTTTCTCCATCACGAGTTAGGGCACTGAGAGTTCATTGCTTGGGGAGCATACAAACAACAAGTTAATATTTATCTTTTACAGGTACTTCTATAGCGCTATCAATTTACGCAGAACTTTACATATATTATACATTCACATCAGTCCTTTCTCTCAAGGAGCTTACCATCTAAGTAAAAATAAAGCGTCACCGATCTGCGTCCTAATCTAACCCTAAGGTTGCAATCACAGCTTAGCGACGTGTCATATTTTTCCCTGCATTGTTTGGCGCCTTTGTCGTACAACAGCATAGGGCACCTTTCACTTCAATGGGTTGCCTTACGCGCAAAAAACATGCCAAAATAGCTCATGTAACATTATTTTTGCACTGAGCCAAGTGCATTTTGTGTTGCGCGTTTTGTTGCGTGACAAATGGACATCAAAACGTGGGACTGCTACCCGCTTTTAGGATGCTGCTAAGAAATGACATCGCAAGTGTGTTGCGCATCTTGCAGTGGTTTCTGCCCGCATTTCCAGAACGCTTAGGTGTGAATGCGGCCAAACGCTTCACCTTACCCTTGTCCATACACTAGCACTGAGAGCCTATTAACATTTACCTGTTGCTGTAATGCGCTGCAATTTACATATTTTGCCATGCACCATTTATTTCAGACGGCACCCCAACGCACTGTTAGGGCTTGTTCACGCTATATGCAGTGACTGGTGTTTTTCTGCACAGAACAATGCAGGTTACCTTAAAGAAGAACTCCAGGGGAAAAAAAATATCTTCCCATGCAGTGGGGCTGTGCCCCCACACTGCAAGGGTTAACTGCTTGTTTTTGTCTAGGAGATTGCAGAACAGAGATACTTACCTAATCTGCCGACCGCAAGACCGGTCCCCGCCACTCATTATACCCCCCCCGCACACTAGCGGTCTTGTGAATGGACTGTTCCTGACATCATCACACCCATAGTCCAGCTATGGACATGAAGACCACAGGAACAGTCCACCGCTGGATGTGGGGGGTCGCGGTTTTACAGAGGATCGAAGGACCTGGTAAGTACAGCCTTCCCTTGCACCCCTAGACTAAATGAGCAGCTAACCCATGCAGTGCAGGCAGAGCCCCACTGTATGGGAAAATATTTTTTTTTTCATAGAGTTTTACTTAAAGCCGGGTACACACTATTCAGTTTTTTTTCGTTTAACTCCACAGGTTGAATGAAAAAACTCTGCTCCGGTCGGAGCCGCTGTAGTAACCATGGGAGGTTAGTCCAGTGATCTCCCATGCTGAGCTGTTGTGTCCCCCCCCCCCCCCCCCCCCCCAGAACATTCCGATTAGCGCTCTCCACCAGGCTGAGAGCGCTGATCGGAAGTCAGTCGGCTGCTGATTTTCCAGCATGGTTATCTGACATACACATGGGTTTAATGTCGGATGTTTTTTCTTTAACCGGCCCCCGTCTTCCGACATTGGGCCCGTGTGTACCCGGCTTAAGGCTCAGTTCACACTGCCGCGGCCTAAATGCCTGTGTAATCTTCCTGTAATGTCTGATCCAAATCACATCAATTAAAGTGGTTGTAAAGCCTAAATTTTTTTACCTTAATGCATTCCTTGCATTAAGGTAAAAAATGTTTAGGTGTCAGCATCCCTCCTCACCCCCTCTTCTGCTTACCTGAGCCCTCTTTCGATCCAGTGCTGTGCATGTCAGCAGGTTTCTCTCCCCTCACTTCTGAGCCTCCCTGGCTTTGTTGGGGCACTGGGAGCAATTGGCTCCCAGTGCTGTCAATCAAAGCCAGTGACAAGGGGGCTGTGGACCGGGCGGAGCCCCGCTGTCTGTGTCAATGGACGCAGCAGCGGGAGTCGGGAGCGAGTACGCACGAGTGCCCCCAAGGGAACCGCTTCCCATGGGCGCATTGAACAGAGGGGAGGGGTCAGGAGCGCCGGTGGGGGACCCAAATAGAGGAGGTTCCTGGCCGCTCTGTGCAATCATTGCACAGAGCAGGTAAGTATAGACATGTTTGTTATTTAAAAAAATACAAAATTACAATCATTTTAAGATGAGGATCTGACTTGGAGGTAACTTCAATTTTTTTTTTTAAAAATAACAAACATGATATACTTACTGTGCAAGGGTTTTGCACAAAGCAGCCCCGATCCTCCTTTTCTGTGTTCCCCAGGTGGCACTCCTCCTCTTCATCGGGCGCCCCCTCGGAGAGCCTCTTTCCACCTGCATATTTAACCGAGGTGGATGGGTTCATATACAAAGTGTGAATCCATGTGAGAAACTTTTCCCCAAAGTCACACTTATGAATTACAATAATAGGGAATATAATAAGTCAAATTTCTTGCAGACATCAAGGAATAAAAACATAGATTCAAGTGATCTAGCTTTGAAGAGATGTTTTAATTGCAGAATTGATTAATATTATTACTGGCTTGTCTCTTAAAGCGGACCTTCAGTAATTTTTTCATCTCTTCATCTATTAAATCTTCTTTCCTTGTTTGGTTTTAACTTTGGATAGTAAAAGATTTTGTTTCTGCCAGTAAATACCTTATACAGCCCACTTCCTGTTTCTTGTCTGATAAAAAGCCTAGGCTTATGACATCATGCACAGCTCTCGTGAGAGTTTGCCAGGAAGGGGTGGGGTATGAGTCATAAGAGGGCCAATGAGAGCTGCAGAGCTGGAGGTGTGTGTCTGTGTAAATCCAGGAAGCGAACAGGCAGCAGCTTCAGCTGCCCACAGTTAAAATGATTGCAGCCAGACTCAGTGGAGGGAGATTTCTGCAGCATATTTTGCAAGTAGAGAATTACAGTATATATAAAATAATATGCAAAGTGGTTGGAGGGAAGCTTCAGAATGGCAAAGATGTTTTTATCACAAATTATGTGAGCAGACGGCAGTTCCTTGTTAAGTACAAAGCCCACTTGATCTTTATGAATGAGTTTCCCCAGGAAAACAGGAGTAAGATGGGATGACAATTTGACCATGAAAGCAAGTCTTGGTGTGGTTTGGGGAGAATGACTATTGTGGCCTTTAAAAGAGAAGTAAATGATTTTTTTCTTTTTGCAGTTTTATACTTACCTAGATGGATGCGGCATCTGTCCCCCAGTGCCTCTACACTGTGTTTTCAGAGCTCTGTGAGCAGAGAGCTGTAGACTGTCAGTCCCAGCTCTCTGCTCATCTCCCTCCTCGCTCATTGCAGTGTTGAGCTGTGGAGGGGGTGGGAGCTGCCGGCTCAGGCTCTCATCGGTTCGCTGAGAGGCTGAGCGGGGTGTCAGTCCAGGCAGTCCAGGCGCCTGGCGGATCCGCGGGATGACGTAGTGCCTGCACTGACATTGGTGACGTCACCAGAGAGCGGACTTTGCTGGAAACGGGTCACAGGAGTACAAAATGAACTGTATTCCTGTGACCCATAGGAGAAGTACAGCCAAACAAGCTTTGGCTATACTTCCCCTTTAATGCCTTCAGGGGAAAGACATTGCCTTGGTGGAGGTAATTAAATGAAGACATATATATATATATACAATAAATAAATATAAATATATAATTTATTATCTCTATTTGTAAGGTACAAATGTCACACAGGCTGCCAAAATGTATAGTTATGAATGTTTTCATTCACTAGGAAGATACACACAGACTAGATTAGACGTAAAAAATATTAATACTACAACTGTTTAAACACTTGACCCCAGGAAGATTTACCCCTTTTACGATACGGCACTGCGTTACTTTAACTGACAATTGTGCGGTCCTGAAACGCTGTACCCAAATAAAATTGATGTCCTTTTTTCCCACAAATAGTGCTTTCTTTTGGTGGTATTTGATCACGTCTATGGTTTTTATTTTTTGCGCTAGAAACAAAAAAAAAAACCCAACAAGTTTTAAAAAAAAAAAAACACCCAAAAAATCGAATTTCTTCATCAATTTAGGCCAATATGTATTCTGCTACATCATTTTGGTAAAAAAATCCCAATAAGTGTATATATATTTTTACTAGTGATGGCAGAGATCAGCGACTTATAGTGGGGCTGCAATATTATGGCGGACAAACCGGGCACGAACTGACACTTTTTGGGGACCAGTGACACTAATACAGTGATCAGTGCTAAAAATATGCACTGTCACTGTACTAATGACACTGGCTGGGAAGGGGTTAACGATCAAAGGGTTAACTGTGTGCCTAGCCAGTGCTTGTGTACTATGTGGGAGGTGCTTTTACTAGGGGAAGGCATGGATCCATGATCCTTCCCTACTGACAGAATGGCAACCTGTCTTGTTTACATAGGCAGATTGGCGTTTTGGCTCTCTGCCTAATGATCGGTGAGTGCAGTGCCATCTTAAGAGCATTATAGGCCCCCGGACAATACAGTGCACTCGGGCCCTGTCTACACAATCACGCACGAGAATAAAAATGCAATTTATCAATAAGGCTATGTTTATTGGTACTACCAACACCTGGATTGAGTCAAGATGTTAGTTTTGGAAGTTTGTACATTTTCTCTTTCTCCTCTGCAGCCTTTTTCCTCTTTTGTGCTCCACTCAAAACATTACGTTTCATTTCTGCTCTAAAGGTTATTTTCACCAACTTGTAATAAAGTTTCTTTTTCCTCACCTTTCTTACACTTCCTCGAACTAGCGGCAACTCTAAGATTGATATATAAGGGGGACACATAAGATATTACAGTCAAAACTTGGGGGGGCTCGAGCACTAATAACTTTCACCACTAAATCATACAGTGCGGGCAGCAAACTTTGTGACATCTGAATGATGCTTGGTTGGGGTCGCTGGGCAGGTGGTGGGACCCCCAGGCAAGTGGGGTCCCCGGGCAACTGCCCAGCGTGCCCATGCGAAAAGACGGCCCTGGATGGGTGCGGTCGGACATCGAATCCACGGTACTTAGATCAGCTGTGTATAATCAGAAGGGGAACGGGTCCCTGGCGGCAGGCCCCAGACCTGGAAGTGCAGGATCACGTACTAGGTCTGTGTACTGTGGGAGACCAGATATAATGAATGCAGGGTCCTGGGTTTAGTAACACTATCTGGTCTCCCACAGTACAGAGAACATGGAAATGCAATAATTTTAGCAAATATAAACTGCTAAATACCCTTTCTCATAAGTGGTATATAGCAGTCTTGTGACTTCTATCAGTGTCTGGTTAAAGCTTGTAGGAGAAGTTTTCATTCTCCCCATGACTGTCCTATGGGGCTGCAGGACCCCTGACCCTCTGTCTGGACAGTGCTGATTGGCCCTGTGCTGATCACATGCATCCTCCCAAGAAAAAGAAACTTTCTAGCAATACACACCAAACTGAGCATGTGCAGAGTGACTCCATAGACTATCAGGAACTTATTTGGGGACAGTGGAAGGAGGGGAGGATCAGAGAAGACAGGCTCAAACAGCCTTTTTAGACAATAAAGAGGATTAACCCCTTAGGTTCCACAGTGAGTATAACAAGCATGCTTTACTGCATATACAGACTGATTTGTGGGTTTAGTAACACTTTAGGAAATGACCAACTACAGAGAATAAACTGCACTATATTACATTTGTATTTCTTGGGTTTAGATGCACTTGAAGATGGAATATTCCCATTTTTGCAAAACAAACATGACTGATGCCGCATGAGTTGCATGTTATATCAGATCTACATTTTTTTATCTATCCTTTTATTTCTGAGGCAAGGAGTTCAAAGTTTGCCTTGAACATATTTAGCTGATAACTGTTTCTCCAGACATTCTTAGATGTCTGTCTTCACTGTCAGAGCAACCCCCACACAGTTAGCAAGCACACCCTAGGCACACATTTAACTCTTTGATCGCCCAAGATATTAACCCCTTCCCTGCTAATGTCATTAGTACAGTAACTGTGCATATTTTTAGCACAGATCACTCTAATAATGTCACTGGTCCCCAAAAGAGTGTCAAAGTGTCAATTAAGTGTCCTATTTGTCTGCCGCAATGTCGCAGTTCCGTTAAAAATTGCTGATCGCCGCCATTACTAGAAAAAAAAATGCCATAAAAATATCCCATAGTTTGTAGACGTGATAACTTTTGCGCAAACCAATCAATATACGCTTATTGGGATTTTTTTTTACCAAAAATATGTAGCAGAATACATATTGGCCTAAGTTGATAAAGAAATTAGATTTTTTACATTTTTTTTGGATGTGTTTTATCAGTGTTTTAGCAGAAAGTAAAAAATATTGTTTTTTTTTTTGTTTTTTTAATTGTGGGTCTTTTTTTGTTTATAGCGCAAAAAAAAAAAAAAAAAAAAAAACACAGGAGGTGATCAAATACCACCAAAAAAAGGACATCAATTTTATTTGGGTACAGCGTTGCAGGACCACGCAGTTGTCAGTTAAAGTAACGCAGTGCCGTATCGCAAAAAATGGCCTGGTCATTAGGGGGGTGAAACCTTCCAGGACTGAAGTGGTTAAAACTGAAAATTGAATTCAAATACTTACCATAATTTTCCTTTCCTGACGAGCTCCATGGCAGCACAGCTGGGTGAGGCCCCGCCCACCCCCACGTAATCAGGACTTAAAGTGGATGTAAACCCAATGTCATGCTTTCTAAACTACTGCCATAGGGGTTATCTATAAGGATATACATGCCTCCTGCATGTATCTTTACCTGTCAAATGTCTCCCCTCTGTCTGTTATGAGACCCGAAAAACTGCAGATTCTGTGGGTGGGTCTGTTGTCTGGAGCTCGGTGGGTGGAGTCATGATGTCAGTAGACTCCCCGCCCACCTCTACACTCCCCTTGTCAATATGCATTTTCTCCTGTGTATTTCTTACACTGAACTTCTGCTATGATCTCTAACATCCAGTGAAAAGACAGGAAAGTAACCACATGACTTCAGGATGCCAAATCATGCTGAGGTGTGGAACAGCCAATCCTTGCAGAGCTGCTGAAGAAAGAAGTGGGAGGGAATTAAAAAATAATGCATGTGTCTTAGGCTGTCACACACAACAAAGTTTTTCTCAGTTTGTCAAGGTTTTTCTCACTGAACAATAAAAGAGGATTGCTCAGAGCTGGATTAACTCTTTGTGGCAAGACTGGGCTCAAATGATAGGAAATCTTATACTCTACAGTATGATAAAAAAAAAAAAATTGGGTTTACATCCACTTTAACTATACATTTTTCACTCACCTCAGCCTCAGCGTTCCATAACGTATACTACTTAGCTGAGCGGGCATTGTGCTGCCATGGAGCTCGTCAGGAAAGGAAAATTACGGTAAGTATTTGAATTCAATTTTCCGTTTTCCTGATGGCTCCATGTCAGCACAGCTGGGAATTAACTAGCCACACACGGTAGGGTAATGCTTGAAAAAAATGTTTTAACCACTTCAGCCCCGGAAGGATTTACCCCCTTCCTGACCAGAGCACTTTTTACAATTTGGCACTGCGTCGCTTTAACTGCTAATTGCGCGGTCATGCAATGCTGTACCCAAACGAAATTTGCATCCTTTTCTTCCCACAAATAGAGCTTTCTTTTGATGGTATTTGATCACCTCTGCCGTTTTTATTTTTTGCGATATAAACGGAAAAAGACTGAAAATTTTGAAAAAAAATGATATTTTCTACTTTTTGTTATAAAAAAAATCCAATAAACTAAATTTTAGTCATACATTTAGGCCAAAATGTATTCGGCCACATGTCTTTGGTAAAAAAAATGTCAATAAGCGTATATTTATTGGTTTGCGCAAAAGTTATAGCGTCTACAAACTAGGGTACATTTTCTGGAATTTACACAGCTTTTAGTTTATGACTGCCTATGTCATTTCTTGAGGTGCTAAAATGGCAGGGCAGTACAAAACCCCCACAAATTACCCCATTTTGGAAAGTAGACACCCCAAGGAAATTGCTGAGAGGCATGTTGAGCCCATTGAATATTTATTTTTTTTTGTCCCAAGTGATTGAATAATGACAAAAAAAAAAAAATTTACAAAAAGTTGTCACTAAATGATATATTGCTCACACAGGCCATGGGCATATGTGGAATTGCACCCCAAAATACATTTAGCTGCTTCTCCTGAGTATGGGGATACCACATGTGTGGGACTTTTTGGAGCCTAGCCGTGTACGGGGCCCCGAAAACCCAGCACCGCCTTCAGGATTTCTAAGGGCATACATTTTTTATTTCACTCCTCACTACCTATCACAGTTTTGAAGGCCATAAAATGCCAAGATGGCATAAAACCCCCCCAAATGACCCCATTTTGGAAAGTAGACACCCCAAGCTATTTGATGAGAGGCATGGTGAGTATTTTGCAGCTCTCGTTTGTTGTTGAAAATGAAGAAAGACCAGAAAAAAATTTTTTTTTTTTTCTTTTTTCAATTTTCAAAACTTTGTGACAAAAAGTGAGGTCTGCAAAATACTCACTATACCTCTCAGCAAATAGCTTTGGGTGTCTATTTTCCAAAATTGGGTCATTTGGGGGGGTTTTGTGCCACCTGGGCATTCCATGGCCTCCGAAACTGTGATAGGCAGTGAAGAGTGAAATCAAAAATTTACGGCCTTAGAAAGCCTGAAGGCGGTGCTTGGTTTTCGGGGTCCCGTGCGCGGCTAGGCTCCCAAAAAGTCCCACACATGTGGTATCCCCGTACTCAGGAGAAGCAACAGAATTTATTTTGGGGTGTAATTTCACAAATCCCCATGGCATGTTTGAGCAATATATCATTTAGTGACAACTTTGTGCAAAAAAAAAAAAAAAATTTGTCTCTTTCCCGCAACTTGTGTCACAATATAAAATATTCCATGGACTCGACATGACTCTCAGCAAATAGCTTGGGGTGTCTACTTTCCAAAATGGGGTCATTTGGGGGGGTTTGAACTGTCCTGGCATTTTATGCACAACATTTAGAAGCTTATGTCACACATTACCCACTCTTCTAACCACTTGAAGACAAAGCCCTTTCTGACACTTTTTGATTACATGAAAAAATTAATTTTTTTTTGCAAGAAAATTACTTTGAACCCCCAAACATTATATATTATTTTAAAGCAAATGCCCTACAGATTAAAATGGTGGGTGTTTCATTTTTTTTTTTCACACAGTAATTGCGCAGCGATTTTTCAAACGCATTTTTTGTGGAAAAAACACACTTTTTTAAATTTTAATGCACTAAAACATACTATATTGCCCAAATGTTTGATGAAATAAAAAAGATGATCTTAGGCCGAGTACATGGATACCAAACATGACATGCTTTAAAACGTGCAGTGGCAACAAAATTAATACATTTTTAAAAGCCTTTAAAAGCCTTTACAGGTTACCACTTTAGATTTACAGAGGAAGTCTACTGCTAAAATTACTGCCCTCGATCTGACCTTCGTGGTGATACCTCACATGCATGGTGCAATTGCTGTTTACATTTGACGCCAGACCGACGCTTGCGTTTGCCTTAGCACGAGAGCAGGGGGGACAGGGGTGCTTTTTTTTTTTTTTTTTTTTTTCTTTATTATTTTTTTGCTTTTTTATCTTATTTTTAAACTTTTCCTTTCATTTATTTTTAAATCATTTTTATTGTTATCTCAGGGAATGTAAATATCCCCTATGATAGCAATAGGTAGTGACAGGTACTCTTTTTTGAAAAAATTGGGGTCTATTAGACCCTAGATCTCTCCTCTGCCCTCAAAGCATCTGACCACACTAAGATCGGTGTGATAAAATGCTTCCCCAATTTCCCAATGGCGCTGTTTACATCCGGCGAAATCTAAGACATAAAATGCTTGTAGCTTCCGGTTTCTTAGGCCATAGAGATGTTTGGAGCCACTCTGGTCTCTGATCAGCTCTATGGTCAGCTGGCTGAATCACCGGCTGCATTCTCAGGTTCCCTGTTGAGACAGGAGAGCCAGAGAAAAACACGGAAGACGGTGGGGGGGTGGCATTCCCTCCCACTGCTTGTAAAAGCAGTCTAGAGGCTAATTAGCCGCTAGGATTGCTTTTACATGAAAGCCGACCGCTGGCTAAAAAGAATGATACCAAGATGATACCTAAACCTGCAGGCATCATTCTGGTATAACCACTCAAAGTCGTGAATGGCGTACCTGAAGACAAAAAAATGGTTAACAATAAAGCACAGTAAACGGTAAAGTATAAAAAATTGCATACCTGAAAAGCAAACATGATAAAACATAATAACAATAAAACATTGCAGAATATAATACAGTAAAAAAGAGCAGAACAATAGAGAGAGAATAGAGAGAAAGAGAACAATGAAACGACAACTATTTTTTTTTATTTTTGTTTGTGTTTTTTTTTTTTTTTTTTTTACACTTTTTTTTGTAACTGTAACTTTTATAACTGTAACCGGTTCCAGGTTCGGGTCTCTCAAAATGCGATGGCATCTTGGGAGACCCTGTGATAGTGTGCCTAGTCTGTGCAATGCTGTACCCTACGCTAATACTCAACTAGTGAATGGTAGCGTTCAAAACATTCACCAATGCAAAGACCAGGATTATCAGGACAGGAGGGACAATAATAGCGGGTGTCACGTCTATATCCGCGCTTGCTGCAGACACAACATCTTTTTTGGGGTGGTTCGTTGGGTAGGGGTACTCGGGAGGACATATAAATGCCTCTCATGCAGCCGACTGCATTTGGTTGGGGATGTGAATGGGGGAAGTACGGGCGCTGCAGAAGCGGTGGGTTCCCAATTAGGATTGGCGAATGCAGCAGGAAGGGCATTATGGGCACGACAGGCCTATGTTTGTCTTTTTGGTGGCAGCGGGACACTACTTGTGCTTGCCACCTCACCAGCTTGAACTGCACTTATGGGACTCGCCACGTCACCAAGTGTTACTGCAGTGCTGGTTTGACTACGACCAGGGTGTACTAGGCCGCTGGTGCTTGCCAGTTCACCAAAACGCTACAAAAAAAAGTGACAGTGATCGATCGATACTGCACTTGGGTGGGCTGGGCTGGGCCGGGGGGAGGGGCAAAACGCAGGTGCTAGCAGGTATCTGGGCTGATCCCGCTAACACTGCGTTTTTGGGAACCCTAAACTGCTGGGGACGCTAGTATAGATCTGATCGGATCAGATATTGATCCGATCAGATACTATACCACTAAGGGAGGCGTATGCTGCGTGCGTGGGTGTTAGCGGTACTGGCGCTAATCTGACGCTGCCTGGGGCTGGTGCTTGCCAGTTCACCAAAATGCTACCAAGAAAACTGTTAGCGATCGCAGGGATCAGGCCTGACTCTGCGAACGCTGCAGTTATGCGTTTAGTGTTTTGTAAGTGACAGTGATCGATCGATACTGCACTTGGGTGGGCTGGGCTGGGCCGGGCGGAGGGGAAAAACGCAGGTGCTAGCAGGTATCTGTACTGATCCCGCTAACACTGCGTTTTTGGGAACCCTAAACTGCTGGGGACGCTAGTATAGATCTGATCGGATCAGATATTGATGCGTTCAGATACTATACCACTAAGGGAGGTGTACGGTGCGTGTACGGTGCGTGCGTGGGTGTTCGCGGTACTGGCGCTAATCTGACGCTGCCTGGGGCGACGCATATCACTGCCGGGCGATCAGGGGGCTAAACCTTTATTCGGTAATAAACGGCGGGTGCCCTGACACTATAAAAAATAAACAAACTAACCAGCGTCACCCGTAACAGTTATACGGTGATCAGTGGTGAAAGGGTTAACTAGGGGGCAATCAAGGGGTTAAAACATTTATTAGATAGTATATGGCGGTCCCTGTCGCTATAAAACGCTGACAGCGAACCTAAATATTTACGTTCCTAACTAGCGTCACCAGTGACACTAATACAGCGATCAGAAAAATGATCGCTTAGCGACACTGGCGACAGGGGGTGATCAAGGGGTTAAAACTTTATTAGGGGGGGTTAGGGGGGTACCCTAGACCTACAGGGGGCTAACACTCACTGTCCTACCACAGTAACTGTCACAAACTGACACTATGCAGTAATCAGGAAAAAAAAAACAAAAAAAAACCTGCTTGGTGTCAGTTTGTGACTGGGGGGGGGGGTGATTGGGGGGGATCGGGGGGCGATCGGGGGGGGATCGGGGGTGTTTAGTGTGCCTGGCATGTTCTACTGTGTTGTGTGTGAGTGTTGGTGCACTTACATGTCGTCTCTCCTCGGTGCTGGAACGGAAACTGCCCAGCCGAGGAGAGATGACATCACATCCTCTGCCTCTGTGTACTATACAGAGGCAGGGGATGTTTCTCATTGGCTGGGAGCGATCGCGAGGGGGGGCCACGATCGGATGGTCTCCCCCTCGTCTCTCATCGCTCCCAACCAAATGCCGACCGCCGATGGCACCGGGGGGGGGGGGTCCGATCGAACCCCCCGCCCGCGGGAAGGCAATCACGTACCAGGTACGTGATTTTGCCTGCCCGTGCCGCTCTGCTCACGTATATAGACGTGAGGCGGTCGGCAAGTGGTTAATCTACACTGGAGGCGGAAGCCTCAGGCCTCGCAGTCACAGGGGCCTCGCACAGCTGGCTAGTTTACCTAATTAGAGAGCCGCCTCTTCCAGCAGCAGAGATCTCCGCCATCACACAGTCCTGAGTCCCCTCGCTCTGCTACAGGGAGAGATACAGGCTGCGAGTGAGAGGTGTGATCGGAGCTCACATACATCTCCAGATCACAGACAGGGAGAGCGGCTCAGTAGAGCCTGTTCTGACAGATCTCCCCCCTCCCCCTGCTGCCCGCACAGCCAGACAGAAGAGGCGAGAGAGCTTCTGCTCCTCCTCCTCCCGCCCTCTCCTCCTGTGTCTGCCCCGCCCACTCTCTGCAGTGTTCTCTGTTGTGCCTCTGAGAAGGGGATGTGTGGGCGGGAAGATTCAAGCTGAAGCCCAGCAAACAGAAAAGGAAAAGGGGAGTCTGATCCATCCATCCAGTCCCTCCTGCCTCCCAGTGAGTACACTGATGTAGGGGATGCTCTTCCTTCCATTCTTCATCCATCCCCCCAGCTTTCTTTCATTCTTTCTCTCCTTTCATCTTCTCTTTCTTTTTTTCTTTCTTTCTTTCTTTCTTTCTTTCTTTCTTTCTTTCTTTCTTTCTTTCTTTCTTTCTTTCTTTCTTTCTTTCTTTCTTTCTTTCTTTCTTTCTTTCTTTCTTTCTTTCTTTCTTTCTTTCTTTCTCCATCCCCCTTTATTTCTCTCTTTGTGACAGCCTACCAGAATAGGTAGGATCTGTGAGAGCAGCTTCCCTGTGCAGCTCTGCTTGAGGAAAATATATCTTTATTAAGCCCACTTACCTACCCCCTGTACTGTCCACTCCCCTATACTGTACCCTCCTAATACAGTTCATTTTCATCCCTTGAATTATTTTTCCCATTATGGTAGTGGGGCCTCGTGTCTAAGTTTTGCCTCACAAAGTCTAGAGCCGCCTCTGGTCATGAAGGTATGTATTGGACGTCCATGTGGCTGCCTTGCAAATCGTCTCCAAGGACACTTGTCCCGCCGCTGCCCAGAAGGTAGAGACTCCCCTAGTGGAATGCGCTGTGACCCCCTCAGGCACAGGCAAACCCTTCGTTCTGTAGGCCGATATAGTCTTGACTAGCCACGAGGCGATCACCCTACCAGAAGCCCTCAGGCCCTTCTGACCACCATTTGGGATTACGAAGTAATGGTCAAACTTTCTAAGTTCGGCCGTCGTGTCCACATAGGCTTTCAGTGAAGACCCCACATCGAGTGGATTTGGATTCTGAGAGTTCTCTGCGAGAAACATTGGGAGTGTGATTTCTTGTGTCATATGAAAACTAGAGGCTACCTTCGGGACAAATCCCAGCATTGGCCAGAGCACCACTCTATCCAGGAAGAAAGAGAGGAAGGGTTCTTTAAATCCCAAGGCCGCTATCTCAGACACCCATCTTGTCACGAGAAAGGCGGTCTTCAATGAGAGATAGGTCAGGCTGGTCAGTGTATGTAGGTCAGGCAGGTCACTGGTCACTGTTAGTGTATGTAGGTCAGGCTGGTCACTGTTAGTGTATGTAGGTCAGGCTGGTCACTGTTAGTGTATGTAGGTCAAGCAGGTCACTGGTCACTGTTAGTGTGTGTAGGTCAGGCTGGTCACTGTTAGAGTGTATAGGTCAGGCTGGGGTCACTGTTAGTGTGTGTAGGTCAGACTGGGGTCACTGTTAGTGTGTGTAGGTCAGGCTGGTCACTGTTAGTGTGTGTAGGTCAGGCTGGTCACTGTTAGTGTGTGTAGGTCAGGCAGGCCAGTGTATGTAGGTCAGTGTATAATGTAGCTCAGTGTACAATGTAGGTCAGTGTATGTACGTCAGTGTGATGGTCACTGGTAAGTCTCACAACCCCACCATCCCGCCCAAAAAAAAAACCGCGACAACCCCCCCCCGGTTGTTGGACTTCGGGCTGAAGCCCCTGGTCTTTTTGCCACCTAGCAACGCCTCTGCTACCCTCCTATCCAGTACGTGCCTGAAGGATACTGTGTCATCCAGTGGCAGGGTTACCATAGTTGCCAACATTGCAAAAAAAAATGTGGGACACTTTTTTGGCTGTAGGCAGGGCCATATAATAATTAGCGGGTGGGGCATGTATTTGTGGGCGTGACTTAGCAATAAAAAACAAAACTGCGGCGCGTGAAGCGCACCGCGGCGAAGAATGGACGTGGTTTACGTGCAATAGTGGGCGTGGCTTAAATGGGCATGGCTCAAAGGGGGTGTGATTAGAGTCTGAGATGAATAAGGGATGGAGAGGGAAAGGGGGAGAGAGGAATGAAGGGACAGCAGCCCCAGATCCTACACAACAAAAGAAATATGTGTATTCTAGAAAGTTTAACAATCAGCAGATAAAGATACTCCAAACACCTGGTGTTAGCGCTTCAATCATCCCGGCACCATGATTGTTATGATGTCAGGATGATTGAAGTGCATTATTTCTATTATTACATTGTAATATAAGAATAAATCATTCAACTCGCCATAATGCAGAATCAGTGGGATCCCTGTGCGTGTCACCTGCCACGTCGCCTGCCACCAGCAGAGTCCATCCTTGCATCAGGTGCCCCCAGCAGAGTCTGTCCTTGCATCAGGTGCCCCCAGCAGAGTCTGTCCTTGCATCAGGTGTTCCCAGCAGAGTCTGTCCACATATCAGGTGCCCCCGGCAGAATCTCTCCTTGCATCAGGTGCCCCCAGCAGAGTCAGTATAGACCCCCTCAGTGCAGACCCCCCTCTCAGTGCAGATCACCCTCCATCAGTGCAGACCCCCCTCCATCAGTGCAGACCCCCTCAGAGCAGACCCCCCTCCATCAGTGCAGACCCCCTCAGAGCAGACCCCCCTCCATCAGTGCAGATCCCCCTCCATCAGTGCAGACCCCCCTCCATCAGTGCAGCCCCCCTCAGAGCAGACCCCCCTCCATCAGTGCAGACCCCCTCAGAGCAGACCCCCCTCCATCAGTGCAGACCCCCTCAGAGAAGACCCCCCTCCATCAGTGCAGACCCCCTCAGCGCAGACCCCCCTCCATCAGTGCAGACCCCCTCAGAGCAGACCCCCCTCCATCAGTGCAGTCCCTCTCAGAGCAGACCCCCCTCCATCAGTGCAGACGCCCTCAGCAGACCCCCCTCCATCAGTGCAGACCCCCTCAGAGCAGACCCCCCTCCATCAGTGCTACAGTACTACAGAAAGAACAACTACTAAGGACCAACCTACAATCAACCATCAAATATAAGAAGACAACAATTCAACCACAACAATTAGCATGCGCTCTGATCAACACCAGATCTGCAGTCTGGACTGGAAGTACACGACTTCATCACCCAAAACAACATAGACTGCCTTTTCATCACCGAAAGATGGCTAACACCTGACTGCAACGCCATCCTAACCGAATTAGTACCGGAGAACTACAGAATCCTAACTGAGCACAGAACAGGAAAAAAGGAGGAGGCCTAGCAGTGATCTTCAAATCTCACCTCGCGCTCACCAAACCAACTGTACAGAACTCAGTGCCTTTCATGGAGACACTCACCCTACATCTACAAACAACACCCCAAGACACTATCCACATACTTCTATGTTACAGACCACCAGGACCGAAGACAAACCTCCTGACACCCTTCACAGAATTCATGTCAACTCACACCCTGAAAACCAAAAACTTTTTGGCACTTGGAGATTTCAACCTCTGGGCAAACTCCACCCAAGTCCCTATCGCCACCGCCTGCATCAACCAAATGAAAGAATTAGGTCTTCAGCAACTGATAAATGCTCCCACACATGGTTCAGGACACATTCTGGACCTCATCTTCAAACAAAATATGGACGTCAACATATTCGACAATCTACCGCTACCATGGACGGATCACCACGCTATCAAATTTAATATCGCAACTAACACCACCCTCCAAAAATGGAAACAGGCAACTACAACACACTGGACAAGATCTCAGAGGAAACTACACTCCGAACTCTTCAAAACCACATTAGCAAACAAAATAGCAATGTTAAACTTAAACCACTCAACGGAACAAACACTCAACTTCTTAAACAAGACATTACTACAAACTGCGGACTCAGTGGCTCCAAAACGTAGAACACACATCCACAAAACAACCTCTGGATGGTTTAATGGCACTCTTACTTTATTAAAGCAGAAACGCAGATGAGCAGAAAGAGCCTGGAGAAGAAAACCCACAAAGGAAAACCACACAAACTACAAAGCACTCACTGAGAAATATCACAAAGCAATCTTCAAAGCAAAAAAGGAACATTTCTCAAACACCATCTCATCAGCCTTAAACCGCCCTCGGGAACTCTTCAAAATAGTCACCAAGACTATGAACCCTACCTGTCTAGAGCCCCCAGGAAATGAAACCCAAGAATTCTGCAATGAATTATCGGATTTTTTTATTGATAAAATCGACAACATCCGGAAAACAATTCAACAGAAAAAAACAACCAAACTCATCCAACCAAAGCAAAAAGAAAAAATCAATACGATCATCACACAAGCACCGAATTTCGCACTGATCCCAATCACCACTGACACCACCAAAAACATCATCAGAAGTCTCAGAGACAGCACATCACCAAACGACATCATTCCCACAAAACTCCTGAAAGAATGTTCCGACATCTTGGCTCCCCACACACCTCATCAACCAGTCGTTCAAAGAAAGGGCTGTTCCAATCACCCTCAAACATGGCATCGTCAAACCCCTCCTAAAGAAACCCAACCTCGACCCTAAGGACCCTAACTATCGCAAACCAATAACAAGCCTCAACACCATCTTCAATATTATGGAGAAAGCAGTAGTACAACAGCTTCAACACCACCTGGACACGCACAAACTCCTAGACCCGCTGCAATCAGGCTTCCGCCCAGGCCATGGCACAGAAACGGCACTTCTCAAAATATGGGACGACGCCCTCGAAGCAGCTGATGATGGAGAATCATGTCTCCTAGTACTGTTGGACCTCAGTGCAGCGTTCGATACAGTGGACCACAATACTCTACTCATCCGCCTCACAGAAGTAGCAGGAGTCACAGATCCAGATCTACAATGGTTCGCATCCTTCTTAGGAAATCGCTCTCAGGCAGTGAAACTAGGAGCCTTCACCTCTGAAACCCACGCAATCTCTTGTGGAGTCCCTCAAGGTTCACCCTTGTCACCAGTGCTTTTCAACATCTACATCCGCCCACTTCTCAAAATCATCAGAAAATCGGACCTCTGCTTCCACTCATACGCGGATGATACCTTCGCATCACCAGAGAAAAAGACCATCATCAGCATCTAGAAAAATGCCTCACTTTGATAGACGACTGGATGACCACTAGCTCTCTTAAACTCAACGGATCAAAAACCGAGCTTCTTCTCCTACACGCAAATCAAAATTCCAAAACTAAGACCCCATGGACACCACCCACCATCTTTGGACAGACCATCTCTCCAAGCACCAAAGCCAAGAGTCTCGGAGTCATTTTTGACTCAGAAATGTCAATGGATGCACAAATAGGATCAGTAGTCATCCAATCTCACCATCTCCTCCGCCTGCTACGTAGACTCATCCCCTTCGTCTCAGAAGAGGACAAAGCAGCAGTAGCTGGAACAATCATCAATTCCAGACTCGACTACGCAAACTCCCTCTACATAGGACTACCCCAATATCAGCTTGCGCGCTTGCAACTCATCCAACACACGGCGGCAAGACTGTTAACAGGAAAAAAACCATGGGAATCCATCTCCCCTTCCCTGAGGAGCCTACATTGGCTAACCGTAAAGAACCAAATTACCTTCAAGACCCTCTGCCTCACTCACAAATGTATACAAGGAAACGCTCCTTAATACCTACGCGAGAAAATAAAGCACTATACACCCAATCACAGTCTTCGATCTTCAAACCAAAACCTCCTCCTTATTCCAAAAACCCGCTACAAAACAAAAGGAGAACGAAGGTTATGGAACGCTCTACCTACTCCCATCCACATGGAAGAAAACCATCAGGCCTTCAGGAAGAAACTCAAGACCTACCTCTTTTAAGAAGCTGGACAACACAGGAGAGATCAAGCGCCTTGAGGCGATTCAGTTCACATTTGCAGTGCTATACAAATCATTCATTCATTCATTCACTCAGTGCAGATGCCCTCAGAGCAGAGCCCCCTCAGTGCAGACCCCCCTCTATCAGTGGAGACGCCCTCAGCAGACCCCCCTTCATCAGTGCAGACGCCCTCAGAGCAGAACCCCATCAGTGCAGACCCCCTCAGCAGAACCCCCTCCATCAGTGCAGACGCCCTCAGCAGACCCTCCCCTCCCATAACGCCCCCCAGGCCCCAGCAGTGAGCACACCACCGGTGTAGCATCCAGCGCCGTGTGTTCAATGGAGAGGGGAGGGGCCGATCCGTGCAAGAGGAGAAGCTGATTCATTGGCTGCACGGATCGAGCCCCCTTCGCCTCTCTGCTGAACACAAGGGGGAGCGATCAAGCGGCGGCGGCGGGATCCGCCGCCATTTTACTGAAGCCAGCTTCCCAAAAATGCAAATTGCAAACATTCACGATTTTCCCTGGGCAAATCCCGATTCGGGACAGCCTCCGATCGGGACGAGGGTCCCAAAATCGGGATTGTCCCGGGAAAATCTGGACTGTTGGCAACTATGGGTTACATGTCTGGCAAGGCGCATGAGTGCAGCGTCCACTACCGGAGGCTCCTCCGGGAACCGTCACCTTCTCCGTCTTAAACGGATATAGCTTTGCGAACTGATTCTTGAATATTATCCTTCTTATCTAATTCTTTCCACTCATCATAGATCACTTCCTGGATCTCTTCCATGAAGGGAAAATTCACTGCCTCCTTCTTCAGGTTTGCAAAATACTTCCTTTGCTTCTTCTGCGGTTCTTCTGCCACATCTTCCCACAGCAGGGCCCGCCTAATCGTTTTCACAAAAGGCTGGACTAAGGCGAAGTCGAATCCATCGTACTGGGTATCCTCCTCTTCAGCAGAAGATGCATCTGAAGCCAACAGTGCTTTTGCCTCTGGGTTACCCTGAGCGGCCGGAAGTATTTGAGGTGACAGGGAGCGAGAGGTAGAAGGAACTGGAGCAGTTGAAGCCTGCGTCTGCATTGCAAAGGACTTCAGTGTTTTCTCAAACGCCTGTTTCATTAATGATACCAGCTCCGTCTTATTAGGTTCCTGGCTCTTTGTCGCTTCTTTGAAGCAATCCACACAGGCTGTCTTATCCGCCATTGCCTTTTTAAGGCAAGCCCAGCAACCTCCTGGCTTGGGCTGATCATGATGCGAATCCCTGCGGTGATGCAACGGAGAACGCCGACACCTTGAGGGAGAGCGTGAACTAGAATCCTCTCTTCTTCCATGGGAGTGTCAATCTTCCTTCCCGAGCTTCTATCCTTTAATCGCCGAGAAAGCCATGACCGAGACCTGAGGAGCTGGAGCAGCACAGATAGGCGTGAGGAATTAGTCTGCCAACATAAGAGAATTTTAAAATGTATATATTCCTTGGTATCTCCCTTACCTTCTTTGCGAGCGCTGATCTTTAGAGGGGGTAGGCATTTTGATCCTGCTGGAATAAAATATAAGACATGTTATGTCCTTGATAAAACGTTATAGCGGGTAATATGCAGGAGTGAATCTTGCCATTTACAAGGAATACCTGAGGGGAGGGGTGAAAGAGGCACAGGCAGCCTTAGAGCACACAGAGCACAGTCAGCTGTAATAGGTAGAAGCACCTTTTAAAACTGGCTCCCTTAAGGCTTGCTCCGCCCCCTCCTCCCCTGATTGGCCAGGCGGATCTGCATATGCTCAGACTGGCTGCCCAGTGTGCAATCCACGCTGGCCCGCATCTCTAGCCCGGGGAACACAGAAAAGGCAGAGAATGAGCGTGGCCTAACAGGCAGTGATCCACTGCTCTAAGGAGAGAGACAAAGCACACCAAAGCTGTCTGTTTAAGGCAGCATGAAGCCGCCCCGAGGATCAGCAGCGGCAGTGGCGGCTGGTGCTCAAAATTTTGGGAGGGCGCAAGCATACTGAAAAATTCTGAAAAAACCCCATCAATCGCAGCCACTGTGCCATCAAACACACCCACTGTGCCATCAAATGCAGCCACTGTGCCCATCAAACGCAGCCACTGTGCAATATCAAATGCTCCCACTGTGCCATCAAATGCAGCCTCACTATGTCCCATCAAATGCAGCCTCACTGTGTCCCATCAAATGCAGCCTCACTGTCCCATCAAATGCACCCTCACTGTGTCCCATCAAATGCAGCCTCACTGTCCCATCAAATGCAGCCGCACTGTCCCATCAAATGCAGACTCACTGTCCCATCAAATGCAGCTTCACTCTGTCCCATCAAATGCAGCCGCACTGTCCCATCAAATGCAGACTCACTGTCCCATCAAATGCAGCCTCACTGTGTCCCATCAAATGCAGCCGCACTGTCCCATCAAATGCAGACTCACTGTCCCATCAAATGCAGCCTCACTGTGTCCCATCAAATGCAGCCTCACTGTGCCCTATCAAATGCAGCCTCACTGTGTCCCATCAAATGCAGCCTCACTGTCCCATCAAATGCAACCTCACTGTCCCATCAAATTCAGCCTCACTGTGTCCCATCAAATAAACATGTGTAAATTAACTTACCTGAGAAGATAGAAAATGCAAGTGGGTCATAGTATGAGAAATAATGCAGTTCCAGCACCTTTCAGATGGGATCTGTTTCGTATGAATGTGTAATAATACTCTTTGATCTTGTGGGCACAGTACTTATTGTGTTTATTGTATGACCTCTCACTAGTTCTCACCTTGAACACTGTTTTTCTACAGAGTTTCTTATCTGCTGAAGTCAAACATACAGGATGACTGCTCATCCAGGAACCATGCGTCATCATTACACACATTGTGTGGAATCCCACAGCTGATCTTGTCCATACCAGACACAATGTGATAACAACTTCCAGGGACACTTAGTTGATGGGCAATTTAGGCAGCACATTTTGTATAAAACATATTAAATTGTAATCCTTTTAACAACTTGATCTGTACACATTAAAAGGGTTGTAAAGGTTCCCGTTTTTTCATCTTAATGCATTCTATGCATTAAAGTGAAAAAACATCCGATGCTTACTGGCCCCCCAGCCCCCCGTTTACTTACCTGAGCCCTTGAAATTTCCTGCGTCGAGAACGCGCTGGATTTCGCCCCGGTCTTCTCGGCTCTTCATTGGATAGATTGATAGCAGTGCAGCCATTGACACTCTGTGTCTATGGATGCAGAGTGTATGAGATGGGAGCACGCCCGCAAGATAACCCCCTCGGGAGAGGGCTTCCCGTGGGGGTTATCTATTACGGGGAGAAGCCGAGACAGCCGCCGTGGGACCCCAGAACAGCAGGATCAGGGCCACTCTGTGTAAAACGAGCTGCACAGTGGAAGTAAGTATGACATGTTTGTTATTTTAAAAAAATAAAAAATGAACCTTTACAACCACTTTAAGCACAAATTAAAAATTATGTCCAGGGCCGGATTAACATAGGGGCGATTGGAGCTACAGCTCCAGGCCCCTTACCTTTAGATAGGCCCATTTGCTAAAAAATAAAAATCACAAAAAAAAGACTTCGAGGGTCATAGCTCAGCGACCAATGGCTAAAGAGACCCCAAATTTGGGGGGTAGATAGCTGAAGACCTACCCCACCACTGGTCAAAATGGGGCTCCTATCATCTATGGTTCCGGAGATACGGGGCTCCTTGTGCAGCATGTCAGAAGCTAAATACAGAGCAACCAGTTTAAATACAATGCATGAATCTATCCATTGGGCATTCACAGGTGACTCCTCTACTTTCTCTGGAAATGTTGGTCTTTTGAGGGGGTTTGCCCAATCGCACAATAGTAAAGCAAACATGAGAAGCCACCAACAGGTTATTGCCATGTGTGAACAGTAAGGATGAGCTCTGGCGTGTTTGCACACCCCACGTGCAGAGCCCGCCAGGAAGTCGGCACTGCGCTGCGCTAATCACAGGCAGTGAGACATTTTCCCGATGTGCGGCTGCAGAGATCGGTAAATGTCCCACTGCCTGTGATTAGCGCAGTGCCGTGCTGACTTCCTGGCGGGCTCTGCACGTGGGGTGTGCGAACGTGCCGGAGCTCATCCTTAGTGAACAGACAAAGTATTACTCTGTGCACCTGTTATGCAGAGTACTTCCTGTGGAGGAGCTCAGGCTATGCATAGTGGCTGCAGGGAGCAAGGCATCACAATAGCCAGCAATGCAGAATCCATATGGATACAAAGCATTTTTTAAATTTAGCTCACCCAGCCTCCATCATCCGACTTTAAACACTGGCACATCGTGGGTGCAAACGCATAGGGGAGACTCTGCCAACATCGCTGCCCACTTTACATGGACCCAGTGGACCCCAGACAAGGCTGTTAGCCATGATTAAAGCCTCCCCGAGGACCAGCAGCGGGGCTCCCTGGATTATGGGTCCAGCCTAATCCACACACACAGATGGACTGACGACCAGCCAGGTAGAGGAGCAAACCTAGGTCCTGCGCATAGGAGGAAAAAAGAAGAATGCCGAGGCTGTAGGTGGGCTCAAATTTATATGAGTTAAGTCCTGGAGGCTTGGGGTGGCGGAGCCTATACTCAGCTATGCTGACATAGAGCCGTGAGGAAGAAAAAATTTCATACTATCACCAGTCATCCACTGTGTCCGGTGGACGCAGCCGGTTACAGATCAAGCCGGGTTCCTGCTTGACTGTCATTTTACAATGGGGCGCGCGGAAAGCAGTTAAAGGATAAGTTCACCTTTTGTGAAAAAATAATAAAGGAACATATTTTTGCAGGAAAAAAAATGTGCATGTATTATTTTTCATAACTATAGTGGAGGAGTTTGTATAGTCACTCAGAGACGGAAAGTTTAGGATTCACAGGATCACCAGTTGTGATGCTGTGCTGTTCCACTGTCCTGGTCTCTCCAGATGATAATGATTGGCTCCTCCTGAGGAAGCGGCCTACGCTGTGAAACATGTAGAGGATCATTGCCAAGATCTACTATATCGGGCACCCCTTGCCATTATTGGGGTTCACCAACCTTCTTTGTAACTTCTGAGAATCATGCATGGCTGTAACTAATGATTGTATATAAGTTATGTTTGTGAATGTTTCTTTCATTCCCCTGTTTTAATCATGTTTTTCTATTAATAAATTATTTTATTTTAATCATATCCTTGCTTAATCCTTGGGTACCAAGATAGTCCAAAACTTTCTCTTTCTTTGCCAGGGGCATGCTTGGGGCAGCCCCAGGCTTTCCCGTTCTATAAACCAGTTGAAAACAAACAGAAAAAATCTGGAAAAGAACATAAAAACGCAGCCACTACATCTAAAGCCTGGTAAACTGCAATTTATTACATTTTTGTTTTGGGGCTTATGTAAACTTTAAAATCTTGCCACACCATGACCTGACCACTATAAGGGCCCAAAGATGCCAGCGTCAGGAACCCGGAGACTAGTGAAGAACCATGGAAAGAAGAAAGAAATGGCTGCACATCCAGAACTTCCGATTACCTTTTATTTTGTTTCACAAAGATAACACCAAAGACACCAAACTGTGGTCACGTAGACGCGTTTCACACATACAGCTTGTGCTTAATCATTACTAATGTATGTGTGAAACGCGTCTATGTGACCACAGTTTGGTGTCTTTGTGAAACAAAATAAAAGGCAATCGGAAGTTCTGGATGTGCAGCCATTTCTTTCTTCTTTCCAAGTTTCCCACGGAGGCGGGCCGGGGCTAGCGCTCTGCAAGATACTCCAGTCAGCCTTATCTTTATACACCTGGTTCTTTTTCCTGTATACTAGTGAAGAACCAGCCTGGATGAGAACAGTGCTGGATCCCTGGACAGGTAAGTGGCCTTACTGTATATTAAAAGTCAGCAGCTAAAGTAGTTGTAGCTGCTGACGTTTATTCATTTTTTTTCCAGAGTGAAGAACCTCTTTAACTTATTAGGAATGTCACATTCCATTCATTTCTACGCGGTGCAGAAAAACACAAGGTGGCACCAAGAGCTGTGGATCGGTGTGTAAAAATGCAGATATGTTGCAGTTTTCTGCACCCCTCTGCCCCACAAGTGACAGCTATGTAGAAGTGAGAACCAGTGTTGCCAACTGTCAGTATTTTTACTGGCAGCCAGTTAAAAAAAGGCAATTTTCTCCTGCCAGTAAATGCCAGTAAAAGGAAAAAGTTGCCAGTAAAAAATATGGCTGTGATGTTCGGCTCGGTCCAGAGCCGGCCGAGACCATCCGAGTCCCTGCTACAGTGTGTTTGAGCTGCTCTGGTGGAGGCGGGGCCCAAGCGTGTCGTGTGATGTCATGGTGCAAGGGAGCCAAGCAGAGCAGCCAGAGCCTCGTGTGTGGATCTGCAGGACAGGAGCAGGGCAGGTCGGGAGCGGGACTGTCGGTGGGGTTTAGAGTGGAGTGGACTAAAGGGACCAAGAGTCAACTTCATGTGTGCGTGTGCCTTCCTATTCTAATTTCTTGCCCTCCCGAGTCCTGTCCCTGAGCTACTTACTTACTATATCGAAAATAAAATAAGAAATATGTTTTTTTCCCTAATATCTACCTTAACTCACATTGCTAATTGCATATTGTACTTTTTTGTAGCCTAAATACTAAACTTTGCGCTTAAAACTGTAATTTTGTAACTTTTGGAAATGCCAGTAAAAACCTGGCTGTGCCAGGAAATTTTGGGTGTCGTGTCAGTAAATTTCAATCTGGTAGGTTGGCAACACTGGTGCGAACAGGGCACACGGAAAAACATTGTTTTCTGTCTGCCCTTGCGGAGAGCTGTATTCAGTAATTCTTCTGCAGAAAAAAATGCAACTCTCGACACCAGAGGGAACAAGAGTGAACCAGCCCTTACTTTTACAGAAACCTGAATGTAAGCATGAAAATATGCACTTTGCTTGCCTATACATTTTTTTAGTATTGTATCATTTATCAGGATATGCAGTAGATCATATTTACATAATGTATATGATGATAAACTGTTTTTATGGAAATATATTTGTCCAGGCTATAATAGTACAGCAATATTGTTCTCTGTGTGTTGGTTGTGGAAGGTATCTTATCACAGAGCGCTGGGTGCTTGGGGAAGTAAAGGCTCTATTTACCCCGAATATATACCCCTTTTGTAATCAGTGGTCTTTTGTTATCATGGACACATATAGCACAATGCAAGGAAGCACCATTTGTTGTAGGCTTTCCATTCATTTCTAGTTGCTATCACCCTTCATTTGACCTAGCACTTTTTTTTTGTTGTGCACAAAATGTACAAAAGTTAACAATCAGAAGCAAGGTTCAGCTACATAATAAAATGGTTCTGTACGGGGAAAAGTGTGCAGTTATAAATGTCAAGAGAAACATTTTTTAACTGAAAAAAGGACACGGTAGTCATTTTCATAACGCTGTTGAATTAATGTTATAATGACTACCACCTGTGCATTAAGGACTTTTTCAGACTTGCTGTACCCTGTGGAAGTGACCTGTGCTTGGATCACTTTTCAGAGGGCATTTGACAGGCGGTGAGCCTCACCACCTGATTTAACCCAATAATACCACACTACCACGACCCTATTAAACTCAATGGGTGAGTCTGACAGGCAGTACCGCATTCAAACTCCGCACCCCGTGGAGCAAAGCATCTGTACAGCCCTGTCCAGCTGTATTGGAACAGTTCGGGTGGGCAGCTGTGGGGCAGTAGAACCGCCGCTCAGCCACCTGATTTTACTTCCCCCAAAGCACTTAAAGTGAACCTGTGCTTTGCACTTCAAGTGGAACTGAAATAGTAAACACAAGAAAAAAATGTAGTGTGTGTGTAGTTGTCTGTGAAGTAACACAATTAAATGGAATGTTTTTTTTTTTTTTTAAACAATTTTATTACAAATAAATAAAACAGCTCATAGGTCAGAATGACCATACAAAATATAATTTTAAAAGAAACCCAACCATAATAAAACATTATTGGACAACTAGCATTAGCTGCTATTCATGATCTCAAATAGTTTGTTCTGATGCGATGGTGACAGGGGGTGCCACAGGTGGTATTAAAGTCCTATATTGTTATGAAGGGGGTTTCCTTCTTAAAGGGGTTATAAACCCTCGTTTTTTTAATAAAAATAGCAAACATGCCTATACTTACCTGCTCTGTGCAATTGTTTTGCACAGAGCAGCCCTGATCCTCTTCTTCTGAAGTCCCCCGTCAGTGTTCTAGGCCCCTCCTCTTTATCGGGTGCTCCCACGGAGAGCTGCTTTTCCTGGAGGCACCCATGTGGGCACGCTCCCGAGTCCTGCTGCTGCGTCTATTGACACAGACAGCGGGACTTGGCCCCGGCCCCATCTCCTGTGTCACTGGATTTGATTGACAGCAATGGGAGCCAATGGCTCCTGCTTCTATCAATCTGTGCAATGAGGTAAGAGACAGCGGCTGGAGCTGCTGTGATTATGCACATCACTGGATCGGATTGGGTTCAGGTAAGAAAAGGGTGGAGTCTGGGGGGAGATGCAGCACAGAAGGTTTTTCACCTTATGGAATAGAATGCCTTAAGGTGAAAAATATTGAGGATTACAACCGCTTTATTTTTTTCTTGTGACTATAATTTGGGATGTGGCTGTGGACTGTTGTTCCAAGAGCTGGTAGAATGGAGAATGAAGCTGGGTGGTAGGATAATGTATTGCAAATGTGCAGGTGTTACATCATCAGTGGCTGGCCAATGGTGGGCCCAGAAGACACTGGACTCAGAATATGACCAGAAGGGCGGCACAGTGGTGTAGTGAGTAGCACTCTCGCCTAGCAGTAAGAAGGGTCGCTGGTTCGAATCCCAACCATAACACTACCTTCCTGGAGTTTGCATGTTCTCCCTGTGCCTGCGTGGGTTTCCTCCGGGTACTCCGGTTTCCTCCCACACTCCAAAGACATGCTGGTAGGTTAATTGGATCCTGTCTAAATTGTCCCTAGTATGTATGAATGTGAGTTAGGGACCTTAGATTGTAAGCTCCTTGAGGGTAGGGACTGATGTGAATGTACAATGTATATGTAAAGCGCTGCGTAAATTGACGGCGCTATATAAGTACCTGAAATAAATAAATAAATAAATAAGGAGATGTCAGCTGCTTTGTATGGAGTGATTATGGGGGGAGGCGGAGACCTAGCAATGCTGGAGGAAGGCACACCAGAGGTTAAGTATGTCATGATGTATCATTACGCTGTCCATACTTGTTTATCACTTTAAGGGCTTCAGAGACCTGCAGGAGATTCTGCTTTAAATTCTACACATCCTGCAGCACAGTGGCGGCTTGTGCTCAATATTGTGGGGGGGGAGCAAACCAATCCCAATTTCCCCTCCCGCACGAATGTAGCAGTGAGGTTACCTTAGAAAGGAGGCAGATCAGGCAGACAAGTATCCGGGCTTCAACTCCTCGCTCCGGGGGGGGGGACGCTTCTCCTTCTGGCCCGAACAGGAAGTGGGTCCTGACTGAGACCTGATTGGCCTGGGTCTCAGGAACTGCTTCCTGATTGTCCGGGAGGAGAATCGGGAAGACAATAGCGTATATTAATTCGCTATTGTCACACAAGTGGGTGGGCTCACTGCGCCCCGAGCCCACACTTTTTTAAAGCCAATTAGAGCCTCAGGCTGTAATCATGCGCTTAAAAAAAAGACCCATATAAATTACTGCATCCGGCGTCCCGCATGTACATACCTCCCAGCTTTTGAACTTCCCAATGAGGGACACTTGAGTCAAGGGTCAACCTGCGGCGCACGCCGCGGCAAAATGTGGATGTGTAATGTACAGCGCGCAGGGGTCGGGAGGGTGTAATGCACAGAATGCAGGGTCGGGAGGGTGTAATACACAGAATGCAGGGGTCAGGAGTGTTTGAAGTCTGCATTTTTTTACTACATGTACTGAGTGCAGGGTTGCTGGGTGCGCTACGTACAGAGTGCAGGGTTGAGAGGCACGCTACGTACCGAGTGCAGGGTTGCGCTACGTACCGAGTGCAGGGTTGCGCTACATACTGAGTGCAGGGTTGCACTACGTACTGAATGCAGGGTTGCGGGGTGCACTACATAAAGAGTGCAGGGTTGCGGGGTGCGCTACATAAAGAGTACAGGGTTGTGCTACGTACTGAGTGCAGGGTTGCGTTACATACTGAGTGCAGGTGTCAGGTCACCTGAGACCAGGTGACAGATGCACTTCGTAGGAGTCAGAAGTGCACCGCTAAGATAGTGGACCCTAAGACTGACTGCTGCGGATAGTACCCAGGGAGGTTCAGGAAGCAGGTCTACTGGAGCACTAACAAAGATCCCAATGGGAGCTAGAGCATAGAATCCCCAGGGCGCGGAGTCTAAGAGCCAGCATGTGTTCACCAGAGCCTCTAGTGGTGAGGATGGACTGCGCTGCAGTCTGGCTCCAGGTCGCGGCCCCCAGGGTCCCACAGCTCACGCTCACGGTAGACTGCAGGAGAAGGAAGCAGCAGGGTGGAACAACAAGGATAGTAAAGGGATAAGGCAGAGGTCAGGGCGACTAGCAGACAGGAAGAACAGAGTACACGCCAAAGGTTCAGGGTCACAGGCAAACAGGGATAGTCAGGGACACGCCAAAACGTCAGGGTCACGAGCAGACAGGAATAGTCGGGAACACACCAAGGTTGGTAACAGAGACAAACGAAGAGCACACGGCAAGCAGGAAGCCCAACACACAATGAATACACAATGGTTGATCAGCACCGCTGGCTTGCAGTGCACAGGTTAATATAGGGTTCCCTGATAGGGAACCCTCCATACTGGGTGGAGCCATGCTTAGAGGAGAGGTTATAAAAACAGCCAGGTGAGAGTGGCTGGCCTCTTAGTCTGAACACATGAGGAGAGGTAAGCTGACTGAGAAAGATTACTGCATAACCATGACAGCAGGGTTGCGCTACATACTGAGTGCAGGGTTGCGCTACATACTGAGTGCAGGGTTGCAGGGTGCGCTACATAAAGAGTGCAGGGTTGCACTATGTACTGAGTGCAGGGTTGCGGGGTGCGCTACGTACTGAGTGCAGGGTTGCGGGGTGCGCTACATACTGAGTGCAGTGTTGCGGGGTGCGCTATGTACTGAGTGTGGGGTTGTAGGGTGGGGATAGGGGCGTAGAGGAAGGAGGGGGGAAGAAGGAAGGAGGGGGGAAGAAGGGAGGAGGGAGAACAAGGAGGGGGGGGAGAAGAAGAAGGGGGGGAGGGAAAAGAAGGGGGAGGGGAGGAGGAGAAAGCAGGGGGGGAGAAGGAAGGGGGGAGAAGGAAGGGGGAGAAGGAAGGGGAGGGGGAAGTATGAGAGATCCTAGCTCTGTCTGCAGTCCCTCCTGCAGAAAGGTGTATGTGACACAGTACCTTCCATGCAGTGCGCAGAGCCCATTCTCATAGCGCGGTGGGCACGGAGCTGCTCCATCCAGCAGATCTCCTGCTGTCTCTGGCTGCACCTCCTGCCTGTCCGTCCTAATCTCCGGTCAGCCTGTCCAGATTGGTCCTGGGCTGGGAGGTCTTCGGCGCTCTTCTCCCTGCTCCGGGGGGCCAGGCAGTCGGTTCTGGCCGCCCTCGTGGCTCTTCATCCCCGCCACCTCCTGGAGTTCTCGGCCGAGTGCTGTCCCGCTCCCTGGACCTGCTGTCACTCTCTGTCTTCATGTTCACCCAGGGCAGTACCTGATTGGTCAGGTTGCCCCTGGGTCCACAGAGTGCCGGAGGGGGAGGTGGAGGCAGCAGTGCTGACATAGAGATCACCATGCAGGGAGACATGAGCAGCTAAAAAAAAAAGCCCCGCGGCAGCGCGCCCTTGCCAAAAATTTTAATGGAGCCAAGTGGTGGGACACCACATATGCACGAGTAGGATCGCTGTCTCCTATGGCAACAGTCTTGTAACAGTTTCTAACACAAGTTGTAATGACACCTTTACTTCCTCTACAATCTCATCTTGTAGATCTTCACTCAACTGAGCTCCCAGTCTCTCTCACTAGACTTGCTGATCCACTGCCACTAGATCCCCTGAGCTCTTCCAATCTTCTCACTCAGTATCTTCCTCAAGCGTCACCCCTGCGTCCCCGCTGGGTCTCTAGCTTGGCACACACAGATACTCCTAAAGCATCACTGCACTGGCCTGCTTGGTCCCTGGCTTGACACACAATACTGCTCTGCAAGCGTCAGCTCCACTGGCTGGGTCCCTGGCTTGGTGCTGAAGTTTCCCAATTCTTCACCATCCCTGGTTGGTGAGAACACTGCTCTGGTACTTGCTTCAGCTACCCACAGTGGTCCCTGGTAATAAGGTGGATGGCCCCTTAGTGGCGACAGCATCCCCTCTACCTCTGCCAATGACAGGTTCTCCGGCCGGCAGAACCGTCATTTCTGGTTGGACTGCAAGCCGCAGTCCCAACCCTACGCTGCTCTCCTGCTTCTGGATAGGCCCCTCAGTCAGCCTAGCGGCCAGATGCCCCCGGGATAGGCCCCAGACTCCGGCCTAGCAGCCCGGGTCAATACAACACAAGCCCACCTAGACAGCCATTCAGGTGGCACAGAACTCCAATCACCTGACTCCACCCAAATAAATAGGCTCTCCCAGCAGGCCAAGGGACTCAAGAAAATCCCTGGCCATTGGCTGAGATACCCCATATACTCCTAATCTGTCCTTGCAATGCCCTTGTTAAATCTAATGCCACCAGATACCCCGCCATCTAACAACAGAAGAGAGAAGTGCAGCAATTCCAGAAATAGGGCAAAGTCAGTTGACCTCCTAGCAATTGGCCAAGGCAACTATCACTTGGCAAATAAATTTAGGAGGAACCCCGCCTAAACATCAGGGTGCTACATCAGTTTTATTCATGACATCTAGCTATTTTACACAATGCAGTTTGATCCTACAGGGAACTCCCACTAATAATGGAAGACTAGCGCTTGGCTTCAGTGGGTGACTTTTAACCCATTTACCGCCACCACCATATATCTTATGGCGGTGGCAGCGGGGAGGTATCACACTGGGTGTACATCTTCAAGCCCCTGTCCACATGCGACCTACCCCTGGCATGCTTCCTGGTCTCCAGTGTACCACCTGCAGGTTTGCAAGTGGAGGGAGACCAGTGAACCTCTCCCCTAGCTGCAAACAACAAAGAAGCAACGTGTGTTATGTCACTTCAGGTTTCTGGTGTCACTTTCCCTGGCCACTGTGGATAGCGAAGAAGCTAATGGAATGCGATATGTGCTCCATTAGCTTGAATTGAGAGCAGGTGAGACATCAGGGGTCTAAAAGACCCCTCTTGTCTCATCAAAGATGTAGCACACTCCTAGTTAGGCAGCTAGGTAAAATTTGTTTTTGGCTCCTTCTATAAGGGGAGCAGTAATTGTTTGCTCTGGTCTCTTTGGGCTTCACAGGCTGGGAGTTTGATTTTCCCCTTGCTTCTAGAAGAAGTTTCTGGAGCTTAGAGAGAGAGAATTTAAATGACCAGCCTGAATATTAAGCAGGGCCTAGCCAATCCCTGGGAAGGTGTGCCCAGACAATAGCTGGAATGCTGTTAAATAGCCTGGTGCCCTGAGAAGATTGTCTTTTTTCCTGCTTAGGGAATGTGAGATGAGAGGAGGGGGGCAGCTTGCCCTGGGAGCCCTTTGGAGTGGATGCTGGACTTCTCTACAAGAGGCTACACCTATGGGCTGCTCTTGTTCCAGGATACTGTGAGTAGAGTCTCTTTACTTGTGTGTAAACCTACTTCATGGTCCCCAGCCGTAAACCTGTATACTGTTCCAGTCTACCTTTACTTGTGCTCAAACCTACTTCCTGGTCCCCCAGTCATAAACCTATAGGCTGTTCCGGTCTATCTGTTACTTGTGCTGCTGTTACTGAGTGAGAAGTGTCCTCTGCTAACAATACCTAACGTTTTGTAGTATTCCATACCAGCTTAAACCCCCCTATTGCCAGTTCTACAAGCAACTAAAATGTAAAAAGATATCCTATAGAATGTTCAATGAGTCGGAGTGAATAGACTGTTGCTGTGTGCCTGGATACCCCTGAACTGTTTGGGAAAGAACCTGTTAAACTACAGCGGCCCCTTTGGGGGTAGCACTACATAGAGAACCTGTCACAAAGAGTTTATATCCCATGTCATTGGGTGGCATAGTGGTGTAGTGGGTAGCACTTTCGCCTAGCAGTAAAGAGGGTTGCTGGAGGAGGACGTGTGGACACAGAGCTCCACAAAGCTGACTACAATCTACTGACATCTCGACTGCTAACACCCTGGGTGAGCCACCAAGTATTCCCTAGAAGCCTCTGGACATCCCCTGACTCCATCCCTGCCTGTGCTGGGAGGCCCGGTCGGCCGATTGGGGTTTCCTCCGGCCCGCTCTGTGCTGCCCAGACTCGCCGCCATTGTGGGGGCCTACAGAGCCTTCCTCGCAGCTCTACCGATCCACAGAAGATCCCGGATACAGCCTCAGTCTGAGGTGCAAGCTTTCAGTTCCCCCGTCCGATCCGCGACCTGCTCGTCAGCACGGGATCCCGCCGCCACATTGCGGCCTACGAATCCTCCACCATCCCCGGTCTGGAGTTCCGCGTGTTGCGGGGGGAAGTGGAGGACCATCCAGAAGCCCCTAGCCTACATCTAACGAGATACACACAACACTGTGTGCTCACGAGGGTCCGCCTGGGTGTCCCTATCGACCGATTGCACACAGCTACAGCCCGCTGTCATCTAGAGGCCTGAGGGCCTGCAGGCTCCACTGCATCCTCCGACCTGAAGTTCAAAGATCCACAGATCAAGCGGCCACCCGTCCTGTTTGGGCTTTGATAACACCCCTGGAGGAGGCAGGGGAATTGTATGTAAAAGGTGGCCTGCATGGAAGTACCCTGTCGGCCAGTTGCCTGCAACAACACCTCACAGCCTTCCTGTGGCCTTTGATGCTCTCCCTTACCTGGGTGCAATACTCCATAAAGGTCACACATACAATACTTGCAGCAATACCTGACTACAAGAAGCAAGTCTACTTTTACTACCTCCACTGTCACTTATTTGCTGGCCTTGCAGCTTATCCTCTGCTGTGCCTTTCAGCGGGCTTTTAAAGGAACATACACCTCCCCTCCCCAAGACTCTAGCTATCTCTATTGCACTATTCATACTTCATACGCAAAATAGGGGGAAACAGGTGCGACTAGCAACGAGGGTAGACATGTCTTAGACCTGCACTGGTCCCCGCTCCTTTTCTAAGGGATCCTGCTCCGCTTAAAAAGCCTACATAGCCACAGGATTATTATTAGCAGCTGCCTCCGGACACACCAGGGCACTACATGGGCAAAGTAGGATTTCAGAAGAACATATACCAAGGTTTTATCCCGCCATTGATAATAAAGTCTGCACAAAACATGGAGCGATTCCTATATAGGTCGCAATCCCCAGCCTTGAATACGCCCACAGATTCAACAGATGCCGCAGCCCTCCTGGCTTCTACGCCGGCACTCCTCACATGGGCAATGCATCCCAGCAGACGAATCCAGTCGAGACAGTTACGGTGGCAGTCCTGGACTTGAAACTACAAACACTTTTACAGGATTTAACATGCAACATAGCTAGAGAGGTCGGGAAGATCGCTCAGGAGCTCAGGGGGAGATTGATCAGCTCAAAGAAAGCACTGCCACTTTGGAGACTAAATTTGACGAGACTGTACAATATATGCATGCATTGGAAGAAGAGAATGCATTTCTTAAACACACAGTTTCCCAGATTCAACTTCAACAAGAAGATCTGGAGAACAGAGAACGTCGTTCAAATGTGAGGATCCGTGGAGTCCCCGAAACAGTCAATGATAAAGAGCTACGGGGGTACCTACTAAATCTTTTTGTTACGCTGGCCCCGCACATACCCAATATTGATTGCCGCCTAGATAGGGCCCATAGATCTTTGGCTCCCAAACCTCCTCCTGGTTCCAATCCGAGAGACATAGTAGTTTGCTTTCACTATTATGAAAGTAAGGAAGCTTTAACAGCAGCTACACGCAACAAGAATCGCATTGACCTCAAAGGCTCCAAAATCCAGATCTTCAGCGATCTTTCCCCCATCACTCTAGCAAAAAGACGCAATCTTCGTCCAGTCATGGCTCACCTCCAACTGCATCAAATTCCCTATAGATGGGGTTTTCCGTTCCGGCTCTCAGCATCCAAAGATGGCACACAATACTCCATCAGAGATCTTCATGCCACCTGTGTCCCAGAAGAAGATCTCCAGCTCCCCCCGCCTGCCCTGGCCTCCAAACCCCTTCAGGCCCCCGCAGCAATTTGGACCCCAGTACGTCAGAGACATCAGAGGGCTTTCTCCACACCGCAACGCTCCAATCAGCCTAGACCCCCCACCTGAGACCCCAAGGTTTGCCTGCATTGCACTTCCATGTTTTGGGTTCCTAGATACCCAGGATTTCGGCTGATCTCTTCAGGTATCTGTGGGGAGCGGTCTTCCCCTATTTCCCTTTCCTCTTCTGATACACTCAGTAATCCCCTTCTCTAATTTTTTTTGTCTAATTTTTATTTCACACACATATGTTCTTTCCGTTTTGGAATTCTTCTTTTCTCCTCCTTCCTTACGAAAAGGAATTCAAATCCTCCGGAGCTGACGTGGTGATGGTCCAGGAGACACATTTCTGCCCAGGGGGTTCCTTTAAATTTGCTTCCAAACTATTTCCTACCGTCTATATGGCCTCAGATCCATCGGGTAAGGCTGGAGTTGCCATACTACTTAAACGCTCTTGTCCTATACGGATCTTAACCTCAACTCTGGACCCCCTGGGTCGGTTTATTCTCCTGAAGTGTAGCCACCTGAATACCTCCTTCACCTTAGCTAATGTTTATGCACCCAATACAGGACAGGTTGACTTTCTTGCCGGAGTTCTAGATTGGCTGCGTTCTTTTTCTCAGCCTTTCACGATCGTGGGCGGGGATTTCAATATGTGTATGTCTCCCAGTAGAGATAGACATGCTTTATTTCAACAAACTCCTTCTCTTCAAGTCCTTAAATTGTCCACCTCCTTTCGCAAATTAATTCGCTCTCATAATCTCTTTGATGTGTGGAGAGTTAAGCACCCTACCCAGCATCAATTTACCTTTTTCTCTCCCCCACACAAGCTGTATTCTCGATTGGACCATTTTCTAATTTCCGCTCTCTTGCTACCCAACATAGTCTCTTCGGAGATTGATCCTATTACATGGTCTGATCATGCTCCCATCACTCTGAGCATGGTGCTTAACGCCGCATCACCCAAAACATGTCATTGGAGACTCAATGAGTCTCTTTTGCGACATGTCGAAACGAAGGATAGACTTCTTAAAAAATTAGAGGAGTTTTTTCAGTTAAATGTAGGCTCAGTCTCTGATACATCTATTGTTTGGGAAGCCCATAAGGCAGTTTTTAGTGGTGAGTGTATCTCGGCCAGTTCACGCTTGAAACGTGACTCTATTTGGCTGAGGTCGGAGCTCGTGGCCCACCTGGGGAGGGCGGAGGCGCAGCTGCTCCGTCTCCCTACGGTGGGTCGATTGCGTACAGTAATTGCTATCCGCAATCGTATTAGGTCAGTGGACACGAATAAAATCTTGAAGTCATTGTTGTGGTCTAAGCAAAAGTTCTATGAGTACGCAGACAAACTGCACAGGATGCTTGTCCATAGGCTTAAGCCCCGACCCTTTTTATCCATCCCTGATCATATAATACAATCAGATAGCACACCTACATATTGTCCCCAGACCATGCCAGGAGTTTTTGGTGAATATTATAATAAACTCTACAACTGCTTGAACAGAGACTCACAGGCCCAGTTTTCACAAGACAAACTAGACTCCTTTTTGTCATCTGTACATCTTCCAAAACTATCAGTAGATCAGCGCTCCTCATTAAATCAGCCTATTTCTGCTGAAAAATTAACTGAAGTAATCAAACATCTCCCCACACATAAAGCCCCAGGCCCAGATGGCCTTCCATATTTCTATTATAAGACTTTTTTTCCCACCCTAACCCCACATTTGTTATCCTTGTTCTCCTCGTTACTCCAGGGCAACATACCACACTCTTCATTCTTACATGCTTTTGTAACTGTCATCCCTAAACCGTGTAAAGACCCATCTATTCCCGATAACTATCGTCCCATCGCCCTATTAAACTCAGATTATAAAATTTTCACCAAGATTTTAGCAAATAGACTCTCTCTGTTACTGCCAGCACTCATTCATAGAGACCAGGTGGGTTTCGTTCCCACGAGACATGCTGGTGACAACACACGCCGTACAACTGACCTTATAGACCTACTTACTAAAACCAAAAACCCCGCTTTAATACTTAGTTTAGATGCCCAAAAAGCGTTCAATCGCCTAAGCTGGCCATTCATGTTTGCGATATTAACACGTTATGGATTCTCGGGTGCCTTTATCCAAGCCCTTCGGGCATTGTATTCGATGCCTACGTCACAGGTACAACTCTCCTCCCACCTATCACGTCCATTTTCCCTCAGTAATGGAACGCGACAGGGATGTCCCCTATCGCCGCTGCTCTTTATTCTTAGTTTGGAGCCTCTAGCTGCGGCTATACGGGAATGCCCTGACATTAGAGGCGTTCATCTTCGATACATGGAATATAAATTATCCTTATTCGCAGATGACGTTCTTCTTACTCTCACTCATCCACATACCTCCTTGCTTCACCTACACAACATATTGACTGCCTTTGGTAGCCTCTCAGGTTTTAAAATTAATGCTGCTAAAATGGAAGCATTACCCATAAATATTCCCCCTACCCTCTTATCTTCCCTTCAAAGCAAGTATAATTACCATTGGTGTTCTCAGTCACTTAAATATTTGGGGGTTCAAATCACTGCCTCCTACGACTCCCTGTATCGGGCCAACTTCCCTCCCCTGTTTTCGGAAATTAACCGCATGCTGACTCATTGGGCTACCCTACCCTTATCCCACCTGGGGCGTATTAATGTTCTTAAAATGTCCATTCTCCCCAAATGATTATATTTGTTTGAAACGTTACCGGTGGCAGTCCCATTGACGCAGCTGAAATCCCTTCAAAGGAGGAGCCTCCGTTTTATTTGGAATAATGCCTCCCACAGGTTGGCAGGGTCGGTGGTCCTGGCCCGGAAAAGAAGGGGGGGATTAGGAGGCCCAGACTTCATCAAATACTACTATGCCTCACATTTGAGAGTTCTTGCCTCCTGGACCTCCCGGAAGGCCCCAAATAGGTGGGCGGAGATAGAAATGAGTGTCACGGCCCCGGTTCACCCTTGCTATATGCAATGGCCTTCTTCCGCCCTTCATATTCCCCAATTACGGAAATTATGCTTGGCACCTATGCTCTTCACATTGTCTATATGGAAAAGATGTTCTGAGCGTCACTCCCTGTCCTCTCCGTGCCCACCACTCTTGAATATCCTATTTAACCCAAACATCCCAGATAGCCTTTCGTATAAACGTATGCTACCATGGACCCAGGCAGGAATATTACAACTACGTCACTTTGTTAACCCAGCGACACGACATTTATTGACTTTTCCTGAACTGCAAAGATCGCATCAGATTCCCCAAAATCTCTTACATTCATACTTACAGATTAGACACTTTTTCTCCACCAGATCCCCTTCTTTGACTCTGGAAAAGCCTACAAACTTTGATACCCTATGCGCTAAAGGTCCTTATGAGCCCCAAATGATCTCTACCATCTATAAAATAATGCATGTGGCTGTTCCTGTGACGGTTAACAACCACCATTACATGAGGAAATGGTCTCAGATCTTTCAGCGTGACATCTCCTTGTT